>NW_026970570.1:913917-1279218 GCF_028390025.1 Pseudophryne corroboree
AAAAGCTGTCTTGTACCTTTGCATTTTTCTCCCAAACGAAGGACACTAGAAAGAAAATTTTAAAGCCTCCTGTTAGGCCATCATCTACACGACATAGCCCTGAATTTTCCAATGCCTAGCTCTTTGCAAAAGAGAGATATTGGCAAGGAAAAGCTGTCTTGTACCTTTGCATTTTTCTCCCAAACGAAGGACACTAGAAAGAAAATTTTAAAGCCTCCTTTTAGGCCATCATCTACACGACATAGCCCTGAATTTTCCAATGCGCAGCTCTTTGCAAAAGAGAGATATTGGCAAGGAAAAGCTGTCTTGTACCATTGCATTTTTCTCCCAAACGAAGGGCACTAGAAAGAAAATTTTAAAGCCTCCTGTTAGGCCATCATCTACACGACATAGCCCTGAATTTTCCAATGCGCAGCTCTTTGCAAAAGAGAGATATTGGCAAGGAAAAGCTGTCTTGTACCATTGCATTTTTCTCCCAAACGAAGGACACTAGAAAGAAAATTTTAAAGCCTCCTGTTAGGCCATCATCTACACGACATAGCCCTGAATTTTCCAATGCGCAGCTCTTTGCAAAAGAGAGATATTGGCAAGGAAAAGCTGTCTCGTACCATTGCATTTTTCTCCCAAACGAAGGACACTAGAAAGAACATTTTAAAGCCTCCTGTTAGGCCATCATCTACACGACATAGCCCTGAATTTTCCAATGCGCAGCTCTTTGCAAAAGAGAGATATTGGCAAGGAAAAGCTGTCTTGTACCTTTGCATTTTTCTCCCAAACGAAGGACACTAGAAAGAAAATTTTAAAGCCTACTGTTAGGCCATCATCTACACGACATAGCCCTGAATTTTCCAATGCGCAGCTCTTTGCAAAAGAGAGATATTGGCAAGGAAAAGCTGTCTTGTACCTTTGCATTTTTCTCCCAAACGAAGGTCACTAGAAAGAAAATTGTAAAGCCTCCTGTTAGGCCATCATCTACACGACATAGCCCTGAATTTTCCAATGCGCAGCTCTTTGCAAAAGAGAGATATTGGCAAGGAAAAGCTGTCTTGTACCATTGCATTTTTCTCCCAAACGAAGGACACTAGAAAGAATATTTTAAAGCCTCCTGTTAGGCCATCATCTACACGACATAGCCCTGAATTTTCCAATGCGCAGCTCTTTGCAAAAGAGAGATATTGGCAAGGAAAAGCTGTCTTGTACCTTTGCATTTTTCTACCAAACGAAGGTCACTAGAAAGAAAATTTTAAAGCCTCCTGTTAGGCCATCATCTACACGACATAGCCCTGAATTTTCCAATGCGTAGCTCTTTGCAAAAGAGAGATATTGGCAAGGAAAAGCTGTCTTGTACCTTTGCATTTTTCTCCCAAACGAAGGACACTAGAAAGAAAATTTTAAAGCCTCCTGTTAGGCCATCATCTACACGACATAGCCCTGAATTTTCCAATGCGCAGCTCTTTGCAAAAGAGAGATATTGGCAAGGAAAAGCTGTCTTGTACCATTGCATTTTTCTCCCAAACGAAGGGCACTAGAAAGAAAATTTTAAAGCCTCCTGTTAGGCCATCATCTACACGACATAGCCCTGAATTTTCCAATGCGCAGCTCTTTGCAAAAGAGAGATATTGGCAAGGAAAAGCTGTCTTGTACCTTTGCATTTTTCTCCCAAACGAAGGTCACTAGAAAGAAAATTTTAAAGCCTCCTGTTAGGCCATCATCTACACGACATAGCCCTGAATTTTCCAATGCGCAGCTCTTTGCAAAAGAGAGATATTGGCAAGGAAAAGCTGTCTTGTACCTTTGCATTTTTCTCCCAAACGAAGGTCACTAGAAAGAAAATTTTAAAGCCTCCTGTTAGGCCATCATCTACACGACATAGCCCTGAATTTTCCAATGCGCAGCTCTTTGCAAAAGAGAGATATTGGCAAGGAAAAGCTGTCTTGTACCATTGCATTTTTCTCCCAAACGAAGGACACTAGAAAGAAAATTTTAAAGCCTCCTGTTAGGCCATCATCTACACGACATAGCCCTAAATTTTCCAATGCGCAGCTCTTTGCAAAAGAGAGATATTGGCAAGGAAAAGCTGTCTTGTACCTTTGCATTTTTCTCCCAAACGAAGGTCACTAGAAAGAAAATTTTAAAGCCTCCTGTTAGGCCATCATCTACACGACATAGCCCTGAATTTTCCAATGCGCAGCTCTTTGCAAAAGAGAGATATTGGCAAGGAAAAGCTGTCTTGTACCATTGCATTTTTCTCCCAAACGAAGGGCACTAGAAAGAAAATTTTAAAGCCTCCTGTTAGGCCATCATCTACAAGACATAGCCCTGAATTTTCCAATGCGCAGCTCTTTGCAAAAGAGAGATATTGGCAAGGAAAAGCTGTCTTGTACCTTTGCATTTTTCTCCCAAACGAAGGTCACTAGAAAGAAAATTTTAAAGCCTCCTGTTAGGCCATCATCTACACGACATAGCCCTGAATTTTCCAATGCGCAGCTCTTTGCAAAAGAGAGATATTGGCAAGGAAAAGCTGTCTTGTACCATTGCATTTTTCTCCCAAACGAAGGACACTAGAAAGAAAATTTTAAAGCCTCCTGTTAGGCCATCATCTACACGACATAGCCCTGAATTTTCCAATGCGCAGCTCTTTGCAAAAGAGAGATATTGGCAAGGAAAAGCTGTCTTGTACCATTGCATTTTTCTCCCAAACGAAGGACACTAGAAAGAACATTTTAAAGCCTCCTGTTAGGCCATCATCTACACGACATAGCCCTGAATTTTCCAATGCGCAGCTCTTTGCAAAAGAGAGATATTGGCAAGGAAAAGCTGTCTTGTACCTTTGCATTTTTCTCCCAAACGAAGGTCACTAGAAAGAAAATTTTAAAGCCTCCTGTTAGGCCATCATCTACACGACATAGCCCTGAATTTTCCAATGCGCAGCTCTTTGCAAAAGAGAGATATTGGCAAGGAAAAGCTGTCTTGTACCATTGCATTTTTCTCCCAAACGAAGGACACTAGAAAGAAAATTTTAAAGCCTCCTGTTAGGCCATCATCTACACGACATAGCCCTGAATTTTCCAATGCGCAGCTCTTTGCAAAAGAGAGATATTGGCAAGGAAAAGCTGTCTTGTACCTTTGCATTTTTCTCCCAAACGAAGGTCACTAGAAAGAAAATTTTAAAGCCTCCTGTTAGGCCATCATCTACACGACATAGCCCTGAATTTTCCAATGCGCAGCTCTTTGCAAAAGAGAGATATTGGCAAGGAAAAGCTGTCTTGTACCATTGCATTTTTCTCCCAAACGAAGGACACTAGAAAGAATATTTTAAAGCCTCCTGTTAGGCCATCATCTACACGACATAGCCCTAAATTTTCCAATGCGCAGCTCTTTGCAAAAGAGAGATATTGGCAAGGAAAAGCTGTCTTGTACCTTTGCATCTTTCTACCAAACGAAGGTCACTAGAAAGAAAATTTTAAAGCCTCCTGTTAGGTCATCATCTACACGACATAGCCCTGAATTTTCCAATGCGTAGCTCTTTGCAAAAGAGAGATATTGGCAAGGAAAAGCTGTCTTGTACCTTTGCATTTTTCTCCCAAACGAAGGACACTAGAAAGAAAATTTTAAAGCCTCCTGTTAGTCCATCATCTACACGACATAGCCCTGAATTTTCCAATGCGCAGCTCTTTGCAAAAGAGAGATATTGGCAAGGAAAAGCTGTCTTGTACCATTGCATTTTTCTCCCAAACGAAGGGCACTAGAAAGAAAATTTTAAAGCCTCCTGTTAGGCCATCATCTACACGACATAGCCCTGAATTTTCCAATGCGCAGCTCTTTGCAAAAGAGAGATATTGGCAAGGAAAAGCTGTCTTGTACCTTTGCATTTTTCTCCCAAACGAAGGTCACTAGAAAGAAAATTTTAAAGCCTCCTGTTAGGCCATCATCTACACGACATAGCCCTGAATTTTCCAATGCGCAGCTCTTTGCAAAAGAGAGATATTGGCAAGGAAAAGCTGTCTTGTACCTTTGCATTTTTCTCCCAAACGAAGGTCACTAGAAAGAAAATTTTAAAGCCTCCTGTTAGGCCATCATCTACACGACATAGCCCTGAATTTTCCAATGCGCAGCTCTTTGCAAAAGAGAAATATTGGCAAGGAAAAGCTGTCTTGTACCATTGCATTTTTCTCCCAAACGAAGGACACTAGAAAGAAAATTTTAAAGCCTCCTGTTAGGCCATCATCTACACGACATAGCCCTAAATTTTCCAATGCGCAGCTCTTTGCAAAAGAGAGATATTGGCAAGGAAAAGCTGTCTTGAACCTTTGCATTTTTCTCCCAAACGAAGGTCACTAGAAAGAAAATTTTAAAGCCTCCTGTTAGGCCATCATCTACACGACATAGCCCTGAATTTTCCAATGCGCAGCTCTTTGCAAAAGAGAGATATTGGCAAGGAAAAGCTGTCTTGTACCATTGCATTTTTCTCCCAAACGAAGGACACTAGAAATAATATTTTAAAGCCTCCTGTTAGGCCATCATCTACACGACATAGCCCTAAATTTTCAATGCGCAGCTCTTTGCAAAAGAGAGATATTGGCAAGGAAAAGCTGTCTTGTACCTTTGCATCTTTCTACCAAACGAAGGTCACTAGAAAGAAAATTTAAAGCCTCCTGTTAGGTCATCATCTACACGACATAGCCCTGAATTTTCCAATGCGTAGCTCTTTGCAAAAGAGAGATATTGGCAAGGAAAAGCTGTCTTGTACCTTTGCATTTTTCTCCCAAACGAAGGACACTAGAAAGAAAATTTTAAAGCCTCCTGTTAGTCCATCATCTACACGACATAGCCCTGAATTTTCCAATGCGCAGCTCTTTGCAAAAGAGAGATATTGGCAAGGAAAAGCTGTCTTGTACCATTGCATTTTTCTCCCAAACGAAGGGCACTAGAAAGAAAATTTTAAAGCCTCCTGTTAGGCCATCATCTACACGACATAGCCCTGAATTTTCCAATGCGCAGCTCTTTGCAAAAGAGAGATATTGGCAAGGAAAAGCTGTCTTGTACCTTTGCATTTTTCTCCCAAACGAAGGTCACTAGAAAGAAAATTTTAAAGCCTCCTGTTAGGCCATCATCTACACGACATAGCCCTGAATTTTCCATTGCGCAGCTCTTTGCAAAAGAGAGATATTGGCAAGGAAAAGCTGTCTTGTACCTTTGCATTTTTCTCCCAAACGAAGGTCACTAGAAAGAAAATTTTAAAGCCTCCTGTTAGGCCATCATCTACACGACATAGCCCTGAATTTTCCAATGCGCAGCTCTTTGCAAAAGAGAAATATTGGCAAGGAAAAGCTGTCTTGTACCATTGCATTTTTCTCCCAAACGAAGGACACTAGAAAGAAAATTTTAAAGCCTCCTGTTAGGCCATCATCTACACGACATAGCCCTAAATTTTCCAATGCGCAGCTCTTTGCAAAAGAGAGATATTGGCAAGGAAAAGCTGTCTTGAACCTTTGCATTTTTCTCCCAAACGAAGGTCACTAGAAAGAAAATTTTAAAGCCTCCTGTTAGGCCATCATCTACACGACATAGCCCTGAATTTTCCAATGCGCAGCTCTTTGCAAAAGAGAGATATTGGCAAGGAAAAGCTGTCTTGTACCATTGCGTTTTTCTCCCAAACGAAGGACACTAGAAAGAAAATTTTAAAGCCTCCTGTTAGGCCATCATCTACACGACATAGCCCTGAATTTTCAATGCGCAGCTCTTTGCAAAAGAGAGATATTGGCAAGGAAAAGCTGTCTTGTACCTTTGCATTTTTCTCCCAAACGAAGGACACTAGAAAGAAAATTTAAAGCCTCCTGTTAGGCCATCATCTACACGACATAGCCCTGAATTTTCCAATGCGCAGCTCTTTGCAAAAGAGAGATATTGGCAAGGAAAAGCTGTCTTGTACCATTGCATTTTTCTCCCAAACGAAGGACACTAGAAAGAAAATTTTAAAGCCTCCTTTTAGGCCATCATCTACACGACATAGCCCTGAATTTTCCAATGCGCAGCTCTTTGCAAAAGAGAGATATTGGCAAGGAAAAGCTGTCTTGTACCATTGCATTTTTCTCCCAAACGAAGGACACTAGAAAGAAAATTTTAAAGCCTCCTGTTAGGCCATCATCTACACGACATAGCCCTGAATTTTCCAATGCGCAGCTCTTTGCAAAAGAGAGATATTGGCAAGGAAAAGCTGTCTTGTACCATTGCATTTTTCTCCCAAACGAAGGACACTAGAAAGAACATTTTAAAGCCTCCTGTTAGGCCATCATCTACACGACATAGCCCTGAATTTTCCAATGCGCAGCTCTTTGCAAAAGAGAGATATTGGCAAGGAAAAGCTGTCTTGTACCTTTGCATTTTTCTCCCAAACGAAGGACACTAGAAAGAAAATTTTAAAGCCTACTGTTAGGCCATCATCTACACGACATAGCCCTGAATTTTCCAATGCGCAGCTCTTTGCAAAAGAGAGATATTGGCAAGGAAAAGCTGTCTTGTACCTTTGCATTTTTCTCCCAAACGAAGGTCACTAGAAAGAAAATTTTAAAGCCTCCTGTTAGGCCATCATCTACACGACATAGCCCTGAATTTTCCAATGCGCAGCTCTTTGCAAAAGAGAGATATTGGCAAGGAAAAGCTGTCTTGTACCATTGCATTTTTCTCCCAAACGAAGGACACTAGAAAGAATATTTTAAAGCCTCCTGTTAGGCCATCATCTACACGACATAGCCCTGAATTTTCCAATGCGCAGCTCTTTGCAAAAGAGAGATATTGGCAAGGAAAAGCTGTCTTGTACCTTTGCATTTTTCTACCAAACGAAGGTCACTAGAAAGAAAATTTTAAAGCCTCCTGTTAGGCCATCATCTACACGACATAGCCCTGAATTTTCCAATGCGTAGCTCTTTGCAAAAGAGAGATATTGGCAAGGAAAAGCTGTCTTGTACCTTTGCATTTTTCTCCCAAACGAAGGACACTAGAAAGAAAATTTTAAAGCCTCCTGTTAGGCCATCATCTACACGACATAGCCCTGAATTTTCCAATGCGCAGCTCTTTGCAAAAGAGAGATATTGGCAAGGAAAAGCTGTCTTGTACCATTGCATTTTTCTCCCAAACGAAGGGCACTAGAAAGAAAATTTTAAAGCCTCCTGTTAGGCCATCATCTACACGACATAGCCCTGAATTTTCCAATGCGCAGCTCTTTGCAAAAGAGAGATATTGGCAAGGAAAAGCTGTCTTGTACCTTTGCATTTTTCTCCCAAACGAAGGTCACTAGAAAGAAAATTTTAAAGCCTCCTGTTAGGCCATCATCTACACGACATAGCCCTGAATTTTCCAATGCGCAGCTCTTTGCAAAAGAGAGATATTGGCAAGGAAAAGCTGTCTTGTACCTTTGCATTTTTCTCCCAAACGAAGGTCACTAGAAAGAAAATTTTAAAGCCTCCTGTTAGGCCATCATCTACACGACATAGCCCTGAATTTTCCAATGCGCAGCTCTTTGCAAAAGAGAGATATTGGCAAGGAAAAGCTGTCTTGTACCATTGCATTTTTCTCCCAAACGAAGGACACTAGAAAGAAAATTTTAAAGCCTCCTGTTAGGCCATCATCTACACGACATAGCCCTAAATTTTCCAATGCGCAGCTCTTTGCAAAAGAGAGATATTGGCAAGGAAAAGCTGTCTTGTACCTTTGCATTTTTCTCCCAAACGAAGGTCACTAGAAAGAAAATTTTAAAGCCTCCTGTTAGGCCATCATCTACACGACATAGCCCTGAATTTTCCAATGCGCAGCTCTTTGCAAAAGAGAGATATTGGCAAGGAAAAGCTGTCTTGTACCATTGCATTTTTCTCCCAAACGAAGGGCACTAGAAAGAAAATTTTAAAGCCTCCTGTTAGGCCATCATCTACACGACATAGCCCTGAATTTTCCAATGCGCAGCTCTTTGCAAAAGAGAGATATTGGCAAGGAAAAGCTGTCTTGTACCTTTGCATTTTTCTCCCAAACGAAGGTCACTAGAAAGAAAATTTTAAAGCCTCCTGTTAGGCCATCATCTACACGACATAGCCCTGAATTTTCCAATGCGCAGCTCTTTGCAAAAGAGAGATATTGGCAAGGAAAAGCTGTCTTGTACCATTGCATTTTTCTCCCAAACGAAGGACACTAGAAAGAAAATTTTAAAGCCTCCTGTTAGGCCATCATCTACACGACATAGCCCTGAATTTTCCAATGCGCAGCTCTTTGCAAAAGAGAGATATTGGCAAGGAAAAGCTGTCTTGTACCATTGCATTTTTCTCCCAAACGAAGGACACTAGAAAGAACATTTTAAAGCCTCCTGTTAGGCCATCATCTACACGACATAGCCCTGTATTTTCCAATGCGCAGCTCTTTGCAAAAGAGAGATATTGGCAAGGAAAAGCTGTCTTGTACCTTTGCATTTTTCTCCCAAACGAAGGTCACTAGAAAGAAAATTTTAAAGCCTCCTGTTAGGCCATCATCTACACGACATAGCCCTGAATTTTCCAATGCGCAGCTCTTTGCAAAAGAGAGATATTGGCAAGGAAAAGCTGTCTTGTACCATTGCATTTTTCTCCCAAACGAAGGACACTAGAAAGAAAATTTTAAAGCCTCCTGTTAGGCCATCATCTACACGACATAGCCCTGAATTTTCCAATGCGCAGCTCTTTGCAAAAGAGAGATATTGGCAAGGAAAAGCTGTCTTGTACCTTTGCATTTTTCTCCCAAACGAAGGTCACTAGAAAGAAAATTTTAAAGCCTCCTGTTAGGCCATCATCTACACGACATAGCCCTAAATTTTCCAATGCGCAGCTCTTTGCAAAAGAGAGATATTGGCAAGGAAAAGCTGTCTTGTACCTTTGCATCTTTCTACCAAACGAAGGTCACTAGAAAGAAAATTTTAAAGCCTCCTGTTAGGCCATCATCTACACGACATAGCCCTGAATTTTCCAATGCGTAGCTCTTTGCAAAAGAGAGATATTGGCAAGGAAAAGCTGTCTTGTACCTTTGCATTTTTCTCCCAAACGAAGGACACTAGAAAGAAAATTTTAAAGCCTCCTGTTAGGCCATCATCTACACGACATAGCCCTGAATTTTCCAATGCGCAGCTCTTTGCAAAAGAGAGATATTGGCAAGGAAAAGCTGTCTTGTACCATTGCATTTTTCTCCCAAACGAAGGGCACTAGAAAGAAAATTTTAAAGCCTCCTGTTAGGCCATCATCTACACGACATAGCCCTGAATTTTCCAATGCGCAGCTCTTTGCAAAAGAGAGATATTGGCAAGGAAAAGCTGTCTTGTACCTTTGCATTTTTCTCCCAAACGAAGGTCACTAGAAAGAAAATTTTAAAGCCTCCTGTTAGGCCATCATCTACACGACATAGCCCTGAATTTTCCAATGCGCAGCTCTTTGCAAAAGAGAGATATTGGCAAGGAAAAGCTGTCTTGTACCTTTGCATTTTTCTCCCAAACGAAGGTCACTAGAAAGAAAATTTTAAAGCCTCCTGTTAGGCCATCATCTACACGACATAGCCCTGAATTTTCCAATGCGCAGCTCTTTGCAAAAGAGAAATATTGGCAAGGAAAAGCTGTCTTGTACCATTGCATTTTTCTCCCAAACGAAGGACACTAGAAAGAAAATTTTAAAGCCTCCTGTTAGGCCATCATCTACACGACATAGCCCTAAATTTTCCAATGCGCAGCTCTTTGCAAAAGAGAGATATTGGCTAGGAAAAGCTGTCTTGAACCTTTGCATTTTTCTCCCAAACGAAGGTCACTAGAAAGAAAATTTTAAAGCCTCCTGTTAGGCCATCATCTACACGACATAGCCCTGAATTTTCCAATGCGCAGCTCTTTGCAAAAGAGAGATATTGGCAAGGAAAAGCTGTCTTGTACCATTGCGTTTTTCTCCCAAACGAAGGACACTAGAAAGAAAATTTTAAAGCCTCCTGTTAGGCCATCATCTACACGACATAGCCCTGAATTTTCCAATGCGCAGCTCTTTGCAAAAGAGAGATATTGGCAAGGAAAAGCTGTCTTGTACCTTTGCATTTTTCTCCCAAACGAAGGACACTAGAAAGAAAATTTTAAAGCCTCCTGTTAGGCCATCATCTACACGACATAGCCCTGAATTTTCCAATGCGCAGCTCTTTGCAAAAGAGAGATATTGGCAAGGAAAAGCTGTCTTGTACCATTGCATTTTTCTCCCAAACGAAGGACACTAGAAAGAAAATTTTAAAGCCTCCTTTTAGGCCATCATCTACACGACATAGCCCTGAATTTTCCAATGCGCAGCTCTTTGCAAAAGAGAGATATTGGCAAGGAAAAGCTGTCTTGTACCATTGCATTTTTCTCCCAAACGAAGGACACTAGAAAGAAAATTTTAAAGCCTCCTGTTAGGCCATCATCTACACGACATAGCCCTGAATTTTCCAATGCGCAGCTCTTTGCAAAAGAGAGATATTGGCAAGGAAAAGCTGTCTTGTACCATTGCATTTTTCTCCCAAACGAAGGACACTAGAAAGAACATTTTAAAGCCTCCTGTTAGGCCATCATCTACACGACATAGCCCTGAATTTTCCAATGCGCAGCTCTTTGCAAAAGAGAGATATTGGCAAGGAAAAGCTGTCTTGTACCTTTGCATTTTTCTCCCAAACGAAGGACACTAGAAAGAAAATTTTAAAGCCTACTGTTAGGCCATCATCTACACGACATAGCCCTGAATTTTCCAATGCGCAGCTCTTTGCAAAAGAGAGATATTGGCAAGGAAAAGCTGTCTTGTACCTTTGCATTTTTCTCCCAAACGAAGGTCACTAGAAAGAAAATTTTAAAGCCTCCTGTTAGGCCATCATCTACACGACATAGCCCTGAATTTTCCAATGCGCAGCTCTTTGCAAAAGAGAGATATTGGCAAGGAAAAGCTGTCTTGTACCATTGCATTTTTCTCCCAAACGAAGGACACTAGAAAGAATATTTTAAAGCCTCCTGTTAGGCCATCATCTACACGACATAGCCCTGAATTTTCCAATGCGCAGCTCTTTGCAAAAGAGAGATATTGGCAAGGAAAAGCTGTCTTGTACCTTTGCATTTTTCTACCAAACGAAGGTCACTAGAAAGAAAATTTTAAAGCCTCCTGTTAGGCCATCATCTACACGACATAGCCCTGAATTTTCCAATGCGTAGCTCTTTGCAAAAGAGAGATATTGGCAAGGAAAAGCTGTCTTGTACCTTTGCATTTTTCTCCCAAACGAAGGACACTAGAAAGAAAATTTTAAAGCCTCCTGTTAGGCCATCATCTACACGACATAGCCCTGAATTTTCCAATGCGCAGCTCTTTGCAAAAGAGAGATATTGGCAAGGAAAAGCTGTCTTGTACCATTGCATTTTTCTCCCAAACGAAGGGCACTAGAAAGAAAATTTTAAAGCCTCCTGTTAGGCCATCATCAACACGACATAGCCCTGAATTTTCCAATGCGCAGCTCTTTGCAAAAGAGAGATATTGGCAAGGAAAAGCTGTCTTGTACCTTTGCATTTTTCTCCCAAACGAAGGTCACTAGAAAGAAAATTTTAAAGCCTCCTGTTAGGCCATCATCTACACGACATAGCCCTGAATTTTCCAATGCGCAGCTCTTTGCAAAAGAGAGATATTGGCAAGGAAAAGCTGTCTTGTACCTTTGCATTTTTCTCCCAAACGAAGGTCACTAGAAAGAAAATTTTAAAGCCTCCTGTTAGGCCATCATCTACACGACATAGCCCTGAATTTTCCAATGCGCAGCTCTTTGCAAAAGAGAGATATTGGCAAGGAAAAGCTGTCTTGTACCATTGCATTTTTCTCCCAAACGAAGGACACTAGAAAGAAAATTTTAAAGTCTCCTGTTAGGCCATCATCTACACGACATAGCCCTGAATTTTCCAATGCGCAGCTCTTTGCAAAAGAGAGATATTGGCAAGGAAAAGCTGTCTTGTACCTTTGCATTTTTCTCCCAAACGAAGGTCACTAGAAAGAAAATTTTAAAGCCTCCTGTTAGGCCATCATCTACACGACATAGCCCTGAATTTTCCAATGCGCAGCTCTTTGCAAAAGAGAAATATTGGCAAGGAAAAGCTGTCTTGTACCATTGCATTTTTCTCCCAAACGAAGGACACTAGAAAGAAAATTTTAAAGCCTCCTGTTAGGCCATCATCTACACGACATAGCCCTAAATTTTCCAATGCGCAGCTCTTTGCAAAAGAGAGATATTGGCAAGGAAAAGCTGTCTTGAACCTTTGCATTTTTCTCCCAAACGAAGGTCACTAGAAAGAAAATTTTAAAGCCTCCTGTTAGGCCATCATCTACACGACATAGCCCTGAATTTTCCAATGCGCAGCTCTTTGCAAAAGAGAGATATTGGCAAGGAAAAGCTGTCTTGTACCATTGCGTTTTTCTCCCAAACGAAGGACACTAGAAAGAAAATTTTAAAGCCTCCTGTTAGGCCATCATCTACACGACATAGCCCTGAATTTTCCAATGCGCAGCTCTTTGCAAAAGAGAGATATTGGCAAGGAAAAGCTGTCTTGTACCTTTGCATTTTTCTCCCAAACGAAGGACACTAGAAAGAAAATTTTAAAGCCTCCTGTTAGGCCATCATCTACACGACATAGCCCTGAATTTTCCAATGCGCAGCTCTTTGCAAAAGAGAGATATTGGCAAGGAAAAGCTGTCTTGTACCATTGCATTTTTCTCCCAAACGAAGGACACTAGAAAGAAAATTTTAAAGCCTCCTTTTAGGCCATCATCTACACGACATAGCCCTGAATTTTCCAATGCGCAGCTCTTTGCAAAAGAGAGATATTGGCAAGGAAAAGCTGTCTTGTACCATTGCATTTTTCTCCCAAACGAAGGACACTAGAAAGAAAATTTTAAAGCCTCCTGTTAGGCCATCATCTACACGACATAGCCCTGAATTTTCCAATGCGCAGCTCTTTGCAAAAGAGAGATATTGGCAAGGAAAAGCTGTCTTGTACCATTGCATTTTTCTCCCAAACGAAGGACACTAGAAAGAACATTTTAAAGCCTCCTGTTAGGCCATCATCTACACGACATAGCCCTGAATTTTCCAATGCGCAGCTCTTTGCAAAAGAGAGATATTGGCAAGGAAAAGCTGTCTTGTACCTTTGCATTTTTCTCCCAAACGAAGGACACTAGAAAGAAAATTTTAAAGCCTACTGTTAGGCCATCATCTACACGACATAGCCCTGAATTTTCCAATGCGCAGCTCTTTGCAAAAGAGAGATATTGGCAAGGAAAAGCTGTCTTGTACCTTTGCATTTTTCTCCCAAACGAAGGTCACTAGAAAGAAAATTTTAAAGCCTCCTGTTAGGCCATCATCTACACGACATAGCCCTGAATTTTCCAATGCGCAGCTCTTTGCAAAAGAGAGATATTGGCAAGGAAAAGCTGTCTTGTACCATTGCATTTTTCTCCCAAACGAAGGACACTAGAAAGAATATTTTAAAGCCTCCTGTTAGGCCATCATCTACACGACATAGCCCTGAATTTTCCAATGCGCAGCTCTTTGCAAAAGAGAGATATTGGCAAGGAAAAGCTGTCTTGTACCTTTGCATTTTTCTACCAAACGAAGGTCACTAGAAAGAAAATTTTAAAGCCTCCTGTTAGGCCATCATCTACACGACATAGCCCTGAATTTTCCAATGCGTAGCTCTTTGCAAAAGAGAGATATTGGCAAGGAAAAGCTGTCTTGTACCTTTGCATTTTTCTCCCAAACGAAGGACACTAGAAAGAAAATTTTAAAGCCTCCTGTTAGGCCATCATCTACACGACATAGCCCTGAATTTTCCAATGCGCAGCTCTTTGCAAAAGAGAGATATTGGCAAGGAAAAGCTGTCTTGTACCATTGCATTTTTCTCCCAAACGAAGGGCACTAGAAAGAAAATTTTAAAGCCTCCTGTTAGGCCATCATCTACACGACATAGCCCTGAATTTTCCAATGCGCAGCTCTTTGCAAAAGAGAGATATTGGCAAGGAAAAGCTGTCTTGTACCTTTGCATTTTTCTCCCAAACGAAGGTCACTAGAAAGAAAATTTTAAAGCCTCCTGTTAGGCCATCATCTACACGACATAGCCCTGAATTTTCCAATGCGCAGCTCTTTGCAAAAGAGAGATATTGGCAAGGAAAAGCTGTCTTGTACCTTTGCATTTTTCTCCCAAACGAAGGTCACTAGAAAGAAAATTTTAAAGCCTCCTGTTAGGCCATCATCTACACGACATAGCCCTGAATTTTCCAATGCGCAGCTCTTTGCAAAAGAGAGATATTGGCAAGGAAAAGCTGTCTTGTACCATTGCATTTTTCTCCCAAACGAAGGACACTAGAAAGAAAATTTTAAAGCCTCCTGTTAGGCCATCATCTACACGACATAGCCCTAAATTTTCCAATGCGCAGCTCTTTGCAAAAGAGAGATATTGGCAAGGAAAAGCTGTCTTGTACCTTTGCATTTTTCTCCCAAACGAAGGTCACTAGAAAGAAAATTTTAAAGCCTCCTGTTAGGCCATCATCTACACGACATAGCCCTGAATTTTCCAATGCGCAGCTCTTTGCAAAAGAGAGATATTGGCAAGGAAAAGCTGTCTTGTACCATTGCATTTTTCTCCCAAACGAAGGGCACTAGAAAGAAAATTTTAAAGCCTCCTGTTAGGCCATCATCTACACGACATAGCCCTGAATTTTCCAATGCGCAGCTCTTTGCAAAAGAGAGATATTGGCAAGGAAAAGCTGTCTTGTACCTTTGCATTTTTCTCCCAAACGAAGGTCACTAGAAAGAAAATTTTAAAGCCTCCTGTTAGGCCATCATCTACACGACATAGCCCTGAATTTTCCAATGCGCAGCTCTTTGCAAAAGAGAGATATTGGCAAGGAAAAGCTGTCTTGTACCATTGCATTTTTCTCCCAAACGAAGGACACTAGAAAGAAAATTTTAAAGCCTCCTGTTAGGCCATCATCTACACGACATAGCCCTGAATTTTCCAATGCGCAGCTCTTTGCAAAAGAGAGATATTGGCAAGGAAAAGCTGTCTTGTACCATTGCATTTTTCTCCCAAACGAAGGACACTAGAAAGAACATTTTAAAGCCTCCTGTTAGGCCATCATCTACACGACATAGCCCTGTATTTTCCAATGCGCAGCTCTTTGCAAAAGAGAGATATTGGCAAGGAAAAGCTGTCTTGTACCTTTGCATTTTTCTCCCAAACGAAGGTCACTAGAAAGAAAATTTTAAAGCCTCCTGTTAGGCCATCATCTACACGACATAGCCCTGAATTTTCCAATGCGCAGCTCTTTGCAAAAGAGAGATATTGGCAAGGAAAAGCTGTCTTGTACCATTGCATTTTTCTCCCAAACGAAGGACACTAGAAAGAAAATTTTAAAGCCTCCTGTTAGGCCATCATCTACACGACATAGCCCTGAATTTTCCAATGCGCAGCTCTTTGCAAAAGAGAGATATTGGCAAGGAAAAGCTGTCTTGTACCTTTGCATTTTTCTCCCAAACGAAGGTCACTAGAAAGAAAATTTTAAAGCCTCCTGTTAGGCCATCATCTACACGACATAGCCCTAAATTTTCCAATGCGCAGCTCTTTGCAAAAGAGAGATATTGGCAAGGAAAAGCTGTCTTGTACCTTTGCATCTTTCTACCAAACGAAGGTCACTAGAAAGAAAATTTTAAAGCCTCCTGTTAGGTCATCATCTACACGACATAGCCCTGAATTTTCCAATGCGTAGCTCTTTGCAAAAGAGAGATATTGGCAAGGAAAAGCTGTCTTGTACCTTTGCATTTTTCTCCCAAACGAAGGACACTAGAAAGAAAATTTTAAAGCCTCCTGTTAGTCCATCATCTACACGACATAGCCCTGAATTTTCCAATGCGCAGCTCTTTGCAAAAGAGAGATATTGGCAAGGAAAAGCTGTCTTGTACCATTGCATTTTTCTCCCAAACGAAGGGCACTAGAAAGAAAATTTTAAAGCCTCCTGTTAGGCCATCATCTACACGACATAGCCCTGAATTTTCCAATGCGCAGCTCTTTGCAAAAGAGAGATATTGGCAAGGAAAAGCTGTCTTGTACCTTTGCATTTTTCTCCCAAACGAAGGTCACTAGAAAGAAAATTTTAAAGCCTCCTGTTAGGCCATCATCTACACGACATAGCCCTGAATTTTCCAATGCGCAGCTCTTTGCAAAAGAGAGATATTGGCAAGGAAAAGCTGTCTTGTACCTTTGCATTTTTCTCCCAAACGAAGGTCACTAGAAAGAAAATTTTAAAGCCTCCTGTTAGGCCATCATCTACACGACATAGCCCTGAATTTTCCAATGCGCAGCTCTTTGCAAAAGAGAAATATTGGCAAGGAAAAGCTGTCTTGTACCATTGCATTTTTCTCCCAAACGAAGGACACTAGAAAGAAAATTTTAAAGCCTCCTGTTAGGCCATCATCTACACGACATAGCCCTAAATTTTCCAATGCGCAGCTCTTTGCAAAAGAGAGATATTGGCAAGGAAAAGCTGTCTTGAACCTTTGCATTTTTCTCCCAAACGAAGGTCACTAGAAAGAAAATTTTAAAGCCTCCTGTTAGGCCATCATCTACACGACATAGCCCTGAATTTTCCAATGCGCAGCTCTTTGCAAAAGAGAGATATTGGCAAGGAAAAGCTGTCTTGTACCATTGCGTTTTTCTCCCAAACGAAGGACACTAGAAAGAAAATTTTAAAGCCTCCTGTTAGGCCATCATCTACACGACATAGCCCTGAATTTTCCAATGCGCAGCTCTTTGCAAAAGAGAGATATTGGCAAGGAAAAGCTGTCTTGTACCTTTGCATTTTTCTCCCAAACGAAGGTCACTAGAAAGAAAATTTTAAAGCCTCCTGTTAGGCCATCATCTACACGACATAGCCCTGAATTTTCCAATGCGCAGCTCTTTGCAAAAGAGAGATATTGGCAAGGAAAAGCTGTCTTGTACCATTGCATTTTTCTCCCAAACGAAGGACACTAGAAAGAATATTTTAAAGCCTCCTGTTAGGCCATCATCTACACGACATAGCCCTAAATTTTCCAATGCGCAGCTCTTTGCAAAAGAGAGATATTGGCAAGGAAAAGCTGTCTTGTACCTTTGCATCTTTCTACCAAACGAAGGTCACTAGAAAGAAAATTTTAAAGCCTCCTGTTAGGTCATCATCTACACGACATAGCCCTGAATTTTCCAATGCGTAGCTCTTTGCAAAAGAGAGATATTGGCAAGGAAAAGCTGTCTTGTACCTTTGCATTTTTCTCCCAAACGAAGGACACTAGAAAGAAAATTTTAAAGCCTCCTGTTAGTCCATCATCTACACGACATAGCCCTGAATTTTCCAATGCGCAGCTCTTTGCAAAAGAGAGATATTGGCAAGGAAAAGCTGTCTTGTACCATTGCATTTTTCTCCCAAACGAAGGGCACTAGAAAGAAAATTTTAAAGCCTCCTGTTAGGCCATCATCTACACGACATAGCCCTGAATTTTCCAATGCGCAGCTCTTTGCAAAAGAGAGATATTGGCAAGGAAAAGCTGTCTTGTACCTTTGCATTTTTCTCCCAAACGAAGGTCACTAGAAAGAAAATTTTAAAGCCTCCTGTTAGGCCATCATCTACACGACATAGCCCTGAATTTTCCAATGCGCAGCTCTTTGCAAAAGAGAGATATTGGCAAGGAAAAGCTGTCTTGTACCTTTGCATTTTTCTCCCAAACGAAGGTCACTAGAAAGAAAATTTTAAAGCCTCCTGTTAGGCCATCATCTACACGACATAGCCCTGAATTTTCCAATGCGCAGCTCTTTGCAAAAGAGAAATATTGGCAAGGAAAAGCTGTCTTGTACCATTGCATTTTTCTCCCAAACGAAGGACACTAGAAAGAAAATTTTAAAGCCTCCTGTTAGGCCATCATCTACACGACATAGCCCTAAATTTTCCAATGCGCAGCTCTTTGCAAAAGAGAGATATTGGCAAGGAAAAGCTGTCTTGAACCTTTGCATTTTTCTCCCAAACGAAGGTCACTAGAAAGAAAATTTTAAAGCCTCCTGTTAGGCCATCATCTACACGACATAGCCCTGAATTTTCCAATGCGCAGCTCTTTGCAAAAGAGAGATATTGGCAAGGAAAAGCTGTCTTGTACCATTGCGTTTTTCTCCCAAACGAAGGACACTAGAAAGAAAATTTTAAAGCCTCCTGTTAGGCCATCATCTACACGACATAGCCCTGAATTTTCCAATGCGCAGCTCTTTGCAAAAGAGAGATATTGGCAAGGAAAAGCTGTCTTGTACCTTTGCATTTTTCTCCCAAACGAAGGACACTAGAAAGAAAATTTTAAAGCCTCCTGTTAGGCCATCATCTACACGACATAGCCCTGAATTTTCCAATGCGCAGCTCTTTGCAAAAGAGAGATATTGGCAAGGAAAAGCTGTCTTGTACCATTGCATTTTTCTCCCAAACGAAGGACACTAGAAAGAAAATTTTAAAGCCTCCTTTTAGGCCATCATCTACACGACATAGCCCTGAATTTTCCAATGCGCAGCTCTTTGCAAAAGAGAGATATTGGCAAGGAAAAGCTGTCTTGTACCATTGCATTTTTCTCCCAAACGAAGGACACTAGAAAGAAAATTTTAAAGCCTCCTGTTAGGCCATCATCTACACGACATAGCCCTGAATTTTCCAATGCGCAGCTCTTTGCAAAAGAGAGATATTGGCAAGGAAAAGCTGTCTTGTACCATTGCATTTTTCTCCCAAACGAAGGACACTAGAAAGAACATTTTAAAGCCTCCTGTTAGGCCATCATCTACACGACATAGCCCTGAATTTTCCAATGCGCAGCTCTTTGCAAAAGAGAGATATTGGCAAGGAAAAGCTGTCTTGTACCTTTGCATTTTTCTCCCAAACGAAGGACACTAGAAAGAAAATTTTAAAGCCTACTGTTAGGCCATCATCTACACGACATAGCCCTGAATTTTCCAATGCGCAGCTCTTTGCAAAAGAGAGATATTGGCAAGGAAAAGCTGTCTTGTACCTTTGCATTTTTCTCCCAAACGAAGGTCACTAGAAAGAAAATTTTAAAGCCTCCTGTTAGGCCATCATCTACACGACATAGCCCTGAATTTTCCAATGCGCAGCTCTTTGCAAAAGAGAGATATTGGCAAGGAAAAGCTGTCTTGTACCATTGCATTTTTCTCCCAAACGAAGGACACTAGAAAGAATATTTTAAAGCCTCCTGTTAGGCCATCATCTACACGACATAGCCCTGAATTTTCCAATGCGCAGCTCTTTGCAAAAGAGAGATATTGGCAAGGAAAAGCTGTCTTGTACCTTTGCATTTTTCTACCAAACGAAGGTCACTAGAAAGAAAATTTTAAAGCCTCCTGTTAGGCCATCATCTACACGACATAGCCCTGAATTTTCCAATGCGTAGCTCTTTGCAAAAGAGAGATATTGGCAAGGAAAAGCTGTCTTGTACCTTTGCATTTTTCTCCCAAACGAAGGACACTAGAAAGAAAATTTTAAAGCCTCCTGTTAGGCCATCATCTACACGACATAGCCCTGAATTTTCCAATGCGCAGCTCTTTGCAAAAGAGAGATATTGGCAAGGAAAAGCTGTCTTGTACCATTGCATTTTTCTCCCAAACGAAGGGCACTAGAAAGAAAATTTTAAAGCCTCCTGTTAGGCCATCATCTACACGACATAGCCCTGAATTTTCCAATGCGCAGCTCTTTGCAAAAGAGAGATATTGGCAAGGAAAAGCTGTCTTGTACCTTTGCATTTTTCTCCCAAACGAAGGTCACTAGAAAGAAAATTTTAAAGCCTCCTGTTAGGCCATCATCTACACGACATAGCCCTGAATTTTCCAATGCGCAGCTCTTTGCAAAAGAGAGATATTGGCAAGGAAAAGCTGTCTTGTACCTTTGCATTTTTCTCCCAAACGAAGGTCACTAGAAAGAAAATTTTAAAGCCTCCTGTTAGGCCATCATCTACACGACATAGCCCTGAATTTTCCAATGCGCAGCTCTTTGCAAAAGAGAGATATTGGCAAGGAAAAGCTGTCTTGTACCATTGCATTTTTCTCCCAAACGAAGGACACTAGAAAGAAAATTTTAAAGCCTCCTGTTAGGCCATCATCTACACGACATAGCCCTAAATTTTCCAATGCGCAGCTCTTTGCAAAAGAGAGATATTGGCAAGGAAAAGCTGTCTTGTACCTTTGCATTTTTCTCCCAAACGAAGGTCACTAGAAAGAAAATTTTAAAGCCTCCTGTTAGGCCATCATCTACACGACATAGCCCTGAATTTTCCAATGCGCAGCTCTTTGCAAAAGAGAGATATTGGCAAGGAAAAGCTGTCTTGTACCATTGCATTTTTCTCCCAAACGAAGGGCACTAGAAAGAAAATTTTAAAGCCTCCTGTTAGGCCATCATCTACACGACATAGCCCTGAATTTTCCAATGCGCAGCTCTTTGCAAAAGAGAGATATTGGCAAGGAAAAGCTGTCTTGTACCTTTGCATTTTTCTCCCAAACGAAGGTCACTAGAAAGAAAATTTTAAAGCCTCCTGTTAGGCCATCATCTACACGACATAGCCCTGAATTTTCCAATGCGCAGCTCTTTGCAAAAGAGAGATATTGGCAAGGAAAAGCTGTCTTGTACCATTGCATTTTTCTCCCAAACGAAGGACACTAGAAAGAAAATTTTAAAGCCTCCTGTTAGGCCATCATCTACACGACATAGCCCTGAATTTTCCAATGCGCAGCTCTTTGCAAAAGAGAGATATTGGCAAGGAAAAGCTGTCTTGTACCATTGCATTTTTCTCCCAAACGAAGGACACTAGAAAGAACATTTTAAAGCCTCCTGTTAGGCCATCATCTACACGACATAGCCCTGTATTTTCCAATGCGCAGCTCTTTGCAAAAGAGAGATATTGGCAAGGAAAAGCTGTCTTGTACCTTTGCATTTTTCTCCCAAACGAAGGTCACTAGAAAGAAAATTTTAAAGCCTCCTGTTAGGCCATCATCTACACGACATAGCCCTGAATTTTCCAATGCGCAGCTCTTTGCAAAAGAGAGATATTGGCAAGGAAAAGCTGTCTTGTACCATTGCATTTTTCTCCCAAACGAAGGACACTAGAAAGAAAATTTTAAAGCCTCCTGTTAGGCCATCATCTACACGACATAGCCCTGAATTTTCCAATGCGCAGCTCTTTGCAAAAGAGAGATATTGGCAAGGAAAAGCTGTCTTGTACCTTTGCATTTTTCTCCCAAACGAAGGTCACTAGAAAGAAAATTTTAAAGCCTCCTGTTAGGCCATCATCTACACGACATAGCCCTGAATTTTCCAATGCGCAGCTCTTTGCAAAAGAGAGATATTGGCAAGGAAAAGCTGTCTTGTACCATTGCATTTTTCTCCCAAACGAAGGACACTAGAAAGAATATTTTAAAGCCTCCTGTTAGGCCATCATCTACACGACATAGCCCTAAATTTTCCAATGCGCAGCTCTTTGCAAAAGAGAGATATTGGCAAGGAAAAGCTGTCTTGTACCTTTGCATCTTTCTACCAAACGAAGGTCACTAGAAAGAAAATTTTAAAGCCTCCTGTTAGGCCATCATCTACACGACATAGCCCTGAATTTTCCAATGCGTAGCTCTTTGCAAAAGAGAGATATTGGCAAGGAAAAGCTGTCTTGTACCTTTGCATTTTTCTCCCAAACGAAGGACACTAGAAAGAAAATTTTAAAGCCTCCTGTTAGGCCATCATCTACACGACATAGCCCTGAATTTTCCAATGCGCAGCTCTTTGCAAAAGAGAGATATTGGCAAGGAAAAGCTGTCTTGTACCATTGCATTTTTCTCCCAAACGAAGGGCACTAGAAAGAAAATTTTAAAGCCTCCTGTTAGGCCATCATCTACACGACATAGCCCTGAATTTTCCAATGCGCAGCTCTTTGCAAAAGAGAGATATTGGCAAGGAAAAGCTGTCTTGTACCTTTGCATTTTTCTCCCAAACGAAGGTCACTAGAAAGAAAATTTTAAAGCCTCCTGTTAGGCCATCATCTACACGACATAGCCCTGAATTTTCCAATGCGCAGCTCTTTGCAAAAGAGAGATATTGGCAAGGAAAAGCTGTCTTGTACCTTTGCATTTTTCTCCCAAACGAAGGTCACTAGAAAGAAAATTTTAAAGCCTCCTGTTAGGCCATCATCTACACGACATAGCCCTGAATTTTCCAATGCGCAGCTCTTTGCAAAAGAGAAATATTGGCAAGGAAAAGCTGTCTTGTACCATTGCATTTTTCTCCCAAACGAAGGACACTAGAAAGAAAATTTTAAAGCCTCCTGTTAGGCCATCATCTACACGACATAGCCCTAAATTTTCCAATGCGCAGCTCTTTGCAAAAGAGAGATATTGGCTAGGAAAAGCTGTCTTGAACCTTTGCATTTTTCTCCCAAACGAAGGTCACTAGAAAGAAAATTTTAAAGCCTCCTGTTAGGCCATCATCTACACGACATAGCCCTGAATTTTCCAATGCGCAGCTCTTTGCAAAAGAGAGATATTGGCAAGGAAAAGCTGTCTTGTACCATTGCGTTTTTCTCCCAAACGAAGGACACTAGAAAGAAAATTTTAAAGCCTCCTGTTAGGCCATCATCTACACGACATAGCCCTGAATTTTCCAATGCGCAGCTCTTTGCAAAAGAGAGATATTGGCAAGGAAAAGCTGTCTTGTACCTTTGCATTTTTCTCCCAAACGAAGGACACTAGAAAGAAAATTTTAAAGCCTCCTGTTAGGCCATCATCTACACGACATAGCCCTGAATTTTCCAATGCGCAGCTCTTTGCAAAAGAGAGATATTGGCAAGGAAAAGCTGTCTTGTACCATTGCATTTTTCTCCCAAACGAAGGACACTAGAAAGAAAATTTTAAAGCCTCCTTTTAGGCCATCATCTACACGACATAGCCCTGAATTTTCCAATGCGCAGCTCTTTGCAAAAGAGAGATATTGGCAAGGAAAAGCTGTCTTGTACCATTGCATTTTTCTCCCAAACGAAGGACACTAGAAAGAAAATTTTAAAGCCTCCTGTTAGGCCATCATCTACACGACATAGCCCTGAATTTTCCAATGCGCAGCTCTTTGCAAAAGAGAGATATTGGCAAGGAAAAGCTGTCTTGTACCATTGCATTTTTCTCCCAAACGAAGGACACTAGAAAGAACATTTTAAAGCCTCCTGTTAGGCCATCATCTACACGACATAGCCCTGAATTTTCCAATGCGCAGCTCTTTGCAAAAGAGAGATATTGGCAAGGAAAAGCTGTCTTGTACCTTTGCATTTTTCTCCCAAACGAAGGACACTAGAAAGAAAATTTTAAAGCCTACTGTTAGGCCATCATCTACACGACATAGCCCTGAATTTTCCAATGCGCAGCTCTTTGCAAAAGAGAGATATTGGCAAGGAAAAGCTGTCTTGTACCTTTGCATTTTTCTCCCAAACGAAGGTCACTAGAAAGAAAATTTTAAAGCCTCCTGTTAGGCCATCATCTACACGACATAGCCCTGAATTTTCCAATGCGCAGCTCTTTGCAAAAGAGAGATATTGGCAAGGAAAAGCTGTCTTGTACCATTGCATTTTTCTCCCAAACGAAGGACACTAGAAAGAATATTTTAAAGCCTCCTGTTAGGCCATCATCTACACGACATAGCCCTGAATTTTCCAATGCGCAGCTCTTTGCAAAAGAGAGATATTGGCAAGGAAAAGCTGTCTTGTACCTTTGCATTTTTCTACCAAACGAAGGTCACTAGAAAGAAAATTTTAAAGCCTCCTGTTAGGCCATCATCTACACGACATAGCCCTGAATTTTCCAATGCGTAGCTCTTTGCAAAAGAGAGATATTGGCAAGGAAAAGCTGTCTTGTACCTTTGCATTTTTCTCCCAAACGAAGGACACTAGAAAGAAAATTTTAAAGCCTCCTGTTAGGCCATCATCTACACGACATAGCCCTGAATTTTCCAATGCGCAGCTCTTTGCAAAAGAGAGATATTGGCAAGGAAAAGCTGTCTTGTACCATTGCATTTTTCTCCCAAACGAAGGGCACTAGAAAGAAAATTTTAAAGCCTCCTGTTAGGCCATCATCAACACGACATAGCCCTGAATTTTCCAATGCGCAGCTCTTTGCAAAAGAGAGATATTGGCAAGGAAAAGCTGTCTTGTACCTTTGCATTTTTCTCCCAAACGAAGGTCACTAGAAAGAAAATTTTAAAGCCTCCTGTTAGGCCATCATCTACACGACATAGCCCTGAATTTTCCAATGCGCAGCTCTTTGCAAAAGAGAGATATTGGCAAGGAAAAGCTGTCTTGTACCTTTGCATTTTTCTCCCAAACGAAGGTCACTAGAAAGAAAATTTTAAAGCCTCCTGTTAGGCCATCATCTACACGACATAGCCCTGAATTTTCCAATGCGCAGCTCTTTGCAAAAGAGAGATATTGGCAAGGAAAAGCTGTCTTGTACCATTGCATTTTTCTCCCAAACGAAGGACACTAGAAAGAAAATTTTAAAGTCTCCTGTTAGGCCATCATCTACACGACATAGCCCTGAATTTTCCAATGCGCAGCTCTTTGCAAAAGAGAGATATTGGCAAGGAAAAGCTGTCTTGTACCTTTGCATTTTTCTCCCAAACGAAGGTCACTAGAAAGAAAATTTTAAAGCCTCCTGTTAGGCCATCATCTACACGACATAGCCCTGAATTTTCCAATGCGCAGCTCTTTGCAAAAGAGAAATATTGGCAAGGAAAAGCTGTCTTGTACCATTGCATTTTTCTCCCAAACGAAGGACACTAGAAAGAAAATTTTAAAGCCTCCTGTTAGGCCATCATCTACACGACATAGCCCTAAATTTTCCAATGCGCAGCTCTTTGCAAAAGAGAGATATTGGCAAGGAAAAGCTGTCTTGAACCTTTGCATTTTTCTCCCAAACGAAGGTCACTAGAAAGAAAATTTTAAAGCCTCCTGTTAGGCCATCATCTACACGACATAGCCCTGAATTTTCCAATGCGCAGCTCTTTGCAAAAGAGAGATATTGGCAAGGAAAAGCTGTCTTGTACCATTGCGTTTTTCTCCCAAACGAAGGACACTAGAAAGAAAATTTTAAAGCCTCCTGTTAGGCCATCATCTACACGACATAGCCCTGAATTTTCCAATGCGCAGCTCTTTGCAAAAGAGAGATATTGGCAAGGAAAAGCTGTCTTGTACCTTTGCATTTTTCTCCCAAACGAAGGACACTAGAAAGAAAATTTTAAAGCCTCCTGTTAGGCCATCATCTACACGACATAGCCCTGAATTTTCCAATGCGCAGCTCTTTGCAAAAGAGAGATATTGGCAAGGAAAAGCTGTCTTGTACCATTGCATTTTTCTCCCAAACGAAGGACACTAGAAAGAAAATTTTAAAGCCTCCTTTTAGGCCATCATCTACACGACATAGCCCTGAATTTTCCAATGCGCAGCTCTTTGCAAAAGAGAGATATTGGCAAGGAAAAGCTGTCTTGTACCATTGCATTTTTCTCCCAAACGAAGGACACTAGAAAGAAAATTTTAAAGCCTCCTGTTAGGCCATCATCTACACGACATAGCCCTGAATTTTCCAATGCGCAGCTCTTTGCAAAAGAGAGATATTGGCAAGGAAAAGCTGTCTTGTACCATTGCATTTTTCTCCCAAACGAAGGACACTAGAAAGAACATTTTAAAGCCTCCTGTTAGGCCATCATCTACACGACATAGCCCTGAATTTTCCAATGCGCAGCTCTTTGCAAAAGAGAGATATTGGCAAGGAAAAGCTGTCTTGTACCTTTGCATTTTTCTCCCAAACGAAGGACACTAGAAAGAAAATTTTAAAGCCTCCTGTTAGGCCATCATCTACACGACATAGCCCTGAATTTTCCAATGCGCAGCTCTTTGCAAAAGAGAGATATTGGCAAGGAAAAGCTGTCTTGTACCATTGCATTTTTCTCCCAAACGAAGGGCACTAGAAAGAAAATTTTAAAGCCTCCTGTTAGGCCATCATCTACACGACATAGCCCTGAATTTTCCAATGCGCAGCTCTTTGCAAAAGAGAGATATTGGCAAGGAAAAGCTGTCTTGTACCTTTGCATTTTTCTCCCAAACGAAGGTCACTAGAAAGAAAATTTTAAAGCCTCCTGTTAGGCCATCATCTACACGACATAGCCCTGAATTTTCCAATGCGCAGCTCTTTGCAAAAGAGAGATATTGGCAAGGAAAAGCTGTCTTGTACCTTTGCATTTTTCTCCCAAACGAAGGTCACTAGAAAGAAAATTTTAAAGCCTCCTGTTAGGCCATCATCTACACGACATAGCCCTGAATTTTCCAATGCGCAGCTCTTTGCAAAAGAGAGATATTGGCAAGGAAAAGCTGTCTTGTACCATTGCATTTTTCTCCCAAACGAAGGACACTAGAAAGAAAATTTTAAAGCCTCCTGTTAGGCCATCATCTACACGACATAGCCCTAAATTTTCCAATGCGCAGCTCTTTGCAAAAGAGAGATATTGGCAAGGAAAAGCTGTCTTGTACCTTTGCATTTTTCTCCCAAACGAAGGTCACTAGAAAGAAAATTTTAAAGCCTCCTGTTAGGCCATCATCTACACGACATAGCCCTGAATTTTCCAATGCGCAGCTCTTTGCAAAAGAGAGCTATTGGCAAGGAAAAGCTGTCTTGTACCATTGCATTTTTCTCCCAAACGAAGGGCACTAGAAAGAAAATTTTAAAGCCTCCTGTTAGGCCATCATCTACACGACATAGCCCTGAATTTTCCAATGCGCAGCTCTTTGCAAAAGAGAGATATTGGCAAGGAAAAGCTGTCTTGTACCTTTGCATTTTTCTCCCAAACGAAGGTCACTAGAAAGAAAATTTTAAAGCCTCCTGTTAGGCCATCATCTACACGACATAGCCCTGAATTTTCCAATGCGCAGCTCTTTGCAAAAGAGAGATATTGGCAAGGAAAAGCTGTCTTGTACCATTGCATTTTTCTCCCAAACGAAGGACACTAGAAAGAAAATTTTAAAGCCTCCTGTTAGGCCATCATCTACACGACATAGCCCTGAATTTTCCAATGCGCAGCTCTTTGCAAAAGAGAGATATTGGCAAGGAAAAGCTGTCTTGTACCATTGCATTTTTCTCCCAAACGAAGGACACTAGAAAGAACATTTTAAAGCCTCCTGTTAGGCCATCATCTACACGACATAGCCCTGTATTTTCCAATGCGCAGCTCTTTGCAAAAGAGAGATATTGGCAAGGAAAAGCTGTCTTGTACCTTTGCATTTTTCTCCCAAACGAAGGTCACTAGAAAGAAAATTTTAAAGCCTCCTGTTAGGCCATCATCTACACGACATAGCCCTGAATTTTCCAATGCGCAGCTCTTTGCAAAAGAGAGATATTGGCAAGGAAAAGCTGTCTTGTACCATTGCATTTTTCTCCCAAACGAAGGACACTAGAAAGAAAATTTTAAAGCCTCCTGTTAGGCCATCATCTACACGACATAGCCCTGAATTTTCCAATGCGCAGCTCTTTGCAAAAGAGAGATATTGGCAAGGAAAAGCTGTCTTGTACCTTTGCATTTTTCTCCCAAACGAAGGTCACTAGAAAGAAAATTTTAAAGCCTCCTGTTAGGCCATCATCTACACGACATAGCCCTGAATTTTCCAATGCGCAGCTCTTTGCAAAAGAGAGATATTGGCAAGGAAAAGCTGTCTTGTACCATTGCATTTTTCTCCCAAACGAAGGACACTAGAAAGAATATTTTAAAGCCTCCTGTTAGGCCATCATCTACACGACATAGCCCTAAATTTTCCAATGCGCAGCTCTTTGCAAAAGAGAGATATTGGCAAGGAAAAGCTGTCTTGTACCTTTGCATCTTTCTACCAAACGAAGGTCACTAGAAAGAAAATTTTAAAGCCTCCTGTTAGGCCATCATCTACACGACATAGCCCTGAATTTTCCAATGCGTAGCTCTTTGCAAAAGAGAGATATTGGCAAGGAAAAGCTGTCTTGTACCTTTGCATTTTTCTCCCAAACGAAGGACACTAGAAAGAAAATTTTAAAGCCTCCTGTTAGGCCATCATCTACACGACATAGCCCTGAATTTTCCAATGCGCAGCTCTTTGCAAAAGAGAGATATTGGCAAGGAAAAGCTGTCTTGTACCATTGCATTTTTCTCCCAAACGAAGGGCACTAGAAAGAAAATTTTAAAGCCTCCTGTTAGGCCATCATCTACACGACATAGCCCTGAATTTTCCAATGCGCAGCTCTTTGCAAAAGAGAGATATTGGCAAGGAAAAGCTGTCTTGTACCTTTGCATTTTTCTCCCAAACGAAGGTCACTAGAAAGAAAATTTTAAAGCCTCCTGTTAGGCCATCATCTACACGACATAGCCCTGAATTTTCCAATGCGCAGCTCTTTGCAAAAGAGAGATATTGGCAAGGAAAAGCTGTCTTGTACCTTTGCATTTTTCTCCCAAACGAAGGTCACTAGAAAGAAAATTTTAAAGCCTCCTGTTAGGCCATCATCTACACGACATAGCCCTGAATTTTCCAATGCGCAGCTCTTTGCAAAAGAGAAATATTGGCAAGGAAAAGCTGTCTTGTACCATTGCATTTTTCTCCCAAACGAAGGACACTAGAAAGAAAATTTTAAAGCCTCCTGTTAGGCCATCATCTACACGACATAGCCCTAAATTTTCCAATGCGCAGCTCTTTGCAAAAGAGAGATATTGGCAAGGAAAAGCTGTCTTGAACCTTTGCATTTTTCTCCCAAACGAAGGTCACTAGAAAGAAAATTTTAAAGCCTCCTGTTAGGCCATCATCTACACGACATAGCCCTGAATTTTCCAATGCGCAGCTCTTTGCAAAAGAGAGATATTGGCAAGGAAAAGCTGTCTTGTACCATTGCGTTTTTCTCCCAAACGAAGGACACTAGAAAGAAAATTTTAAAGCCTCCTGTTAGGCCATCATCTACACGACATAGCCCTGAATTTTCCAATGCGCAGCTCTTTGCAAAAGAGAGATATTGGCAAGGAAAAGCTGTCTTGTACCTTTGCATTTTTCTCCCAAACGAAGGACACTAGAAAGAAAATTTTAAAGCCTCCTGTTAGGCCATCATCTACACGACATAGCCCTGAATTTTCCAATGCGCAGCTCTTTGCAAAAGAGAGATATTGGCAAGGAAAAGCTGTCTTGTACCATTGCATTTTTCTCCCAAACGAAGGACACTAGAAAGAAAATTTTAAAGCCTCCTTTTAGGCCATCATCTACACGACATAGCCCTGAATTTTCCAATGCGCAGCTCTTTGCAAAAGAGAGATATTGGCAAGGAAAAGCTGTCTTGTACCATTGCATTTTTCTCCCAAACGAAGGACACTAGAAAGAAAATTTTAAAGCCTCCTGTTAGGCCATCATCTACACGACATAGCCCTGAATTTTCCAATGCGCAGCTCTTTGCAAAAGAGAGATATTGGCAAGGAAAAGCTGTCTTGTACCATTGCATTTTTCTCCCAAACGAAGGACACTAGAAAGAACATTTTAAAGCCTCCTGTTAGGCCATCATCTACACGACATAGCCCTGAATTTTCCAATGCGCAGCTCTTTGCAAAAGAGAGATATTGGCAAGGAAAAGCTGTCTTGTACCTTTGCATTTTTCTCCCAAACGAAGGACACTAGAAAGAAAATTTTAAAGCCTACTGTTAGGCCATCATCTACACGACATAGCCCTGAATTTTCCAATGCGCAGCTCTTTGCAAAAGAGAGATATTGGCAAGGAAAAGCTGTCTTGTACCTTTGCATTTTTCTCCCAAACGAAGGTCACTAGAAAGAAAATTTTAAAGCCTCCTGTTAGGCCATCATCTACACGACATAGCCCTGAATTTTCCAATGCGCAGCTCTTTGCAAAAGAGAGATATTGGCAAGGAAAAGCTGTCTTGTACCATTGCATTTTTCTCCCAAACGAAGGACACTAGAAAGAATATTTTAAAGCCTCCTGTTAGGCCATCATCTACACGACATAGCCCTGAATTTTCCAATGCGCAGCTCTTTGCAAAAGAGAGATATTGGCAAGGAAAAGCTGTCTTGTACCTTTGCATTTTTCTACCAAACGAAGGTCACTAGAAAGAAAATTTTAAAGCCTCCTGTTAGGCCATCATCTACACGACATAGCCCTGAATTTTCCAATGCGTAGCTCTTTGCAAAAGAGAGATATTGGCAAGGAAAAGCTGTCTTGTACCTTTGCATTTTTCTCCCAAACGAAGGACACTAGAAAGAAAATTTTAAAGCCTCCTGTTAGGCCATCATCTACACGACATAGCCCTGAATTTTCCAATGCGCAGCTCTTTGCAAAAGAGAGATATTGGCAAGGAAAAGCTGTCTTGTACCATTGCATTTTTCTCCCAAACGAAGGGCACTAGAAAGAAAATTTTAAAGCCTCCTGTTAGGCCATCATCTACACGACATAGCCCTGAATTTTCCAATGCGCAGCTCTTTGCAAAAGAGAGATATTGGCAAGGAAAAGCTGTCTTGTACCTTTGCATTTTTCTCCCAAACGAAGGTCACTAGAAAGAAAATTTTAAAGCCTCCTGTTAGGCCATCATCTACACGACATAGCCCTGAATTTTCCAATGCGCAGCTCTTTGCAAAAGAGAGATATTGGCAAGGAAAAGCTGTCTTGTACCTTTGCATTTTTCTCCCAAACGAAGGTCACTAGAAAGAAAATTTTAAAGCCTCCTGTTAGGCCATCATCTACACGACATAGCCCTGAATTTTCCAATGCGCAGCTCTTGCAAAAGAGAGATATTGGCAAGGAAAAGCTGTCTTGTACCATTGCATTTTTCTCCCAAACGAAGGACACTAGAAAGAAAATTTTAAAGTCTCCTGTTAGGCCATCATCTACACGACATAGCCCTGAATTTTCCAATGCGCAGCTCTTTGCAAAAGAGAGATATTGGCAAGGAAAAGCTGTCTTGTACCTTTGCATTTTTCTCCCAAACGAAGGACACTAGAAAGAAAATTTTAAAGCCTCCTGTTAGGCCATCATCTACACGACATAGCCCTGAATTTTCCAATGCGCAGCTCTTTGCAAAAGAGAGATATTGGCAAGGAAAAGCTGTCTTGTACCATTGCATTTTTCTCCCAAACGAAGGACACTAGAAAGAAAATTTTAAAGCCTCCTGTTAGGCCATCATCTACTCGACATAACCCTGAATTTTCCAATGCGCAGCTCTTTGCAAAAGAGAGATATTGGCAAGGAAAAGCTGTCTTGTACCTTTGCATTTTTCTCCCAAACGAAGGTCACTAGAAAGAAAATTTTAAAGCCTCCTGTTAGGCCATCATCTACACGACATAGCCCTGAATTTTCCAATGCGCAGCTCTTTGCAAAAGAGAGATATTGGCAAGGAAAAGCTGTCTTGTACCATTGCATTTTTCTCCCAAACGAAGGACACTAGAAAGAATATTTTAAAGCCTCCTGTTAGGCCATCATCTACACGACATAGCCCTGAATTTTCCAATGCGCAGCTCTTTGCAAAAGAGAGATATTGGCAAGGAAAAGCTGTCTTGTACCTTTGCATTTTTCTACCAAACGAAGGTCACTAGAAAGAAAATTTTAAAGCCTCCTGTTAGGCCATCATCTACACGACATAGCCCTGAATTTTCCAATGCGTAGCTCTTTGCAAAAGAGAGATATTGGCAAGGAAAAGCTGTCTTGTACCTTTGCATTTTTCTCCCAAACGAAGGACACTAGAAAGAAAATTTTAAAGCCTCCTGTTAGGCCATCATCTACACGACATAGCCCTGAATTTTCCAATGCGCAGCTCTTTGCAAAAGAGATATATTGGCAAGGAAAAGCTGTCTTGTACCATTGCATTTTTCTCCCAAACGAAGGGCACTAGAAAGAAAATTTTAAAGCCTCCTGTTAGGCCATCATCTACACGACATAGCCCTGAATTTTCCAATGCGCAGCTCTTTGCAAAAGAGAGATATTGGCAAGGAAAAGCTGTCTTGTACCTTTGCATTTTTCTCCCAAACGAAGGTCACTAGAAAGAAAATTTTAAAGCCTCCTGTTAGGCCATCATCTACACGACATAGCCCTGAATTTTCCAATGCGCAGCTCTTTGCAAAAGAGAGATATTGGCAAGGAAAAGCTGTCTTGTACCTTTGCATTTTTCTCCCAAACGAAGGTCACTAGAAAGAAAATTTTAAAGCCTCCTGTTAGGCCATCATCTACACGACATAGCCCTGAATTTTCCAATGCGTAGCTCTTTGCAAAAGAGAGATATTGGCAAGGAAAAGCTGTCTTGTACCTTTGCATTTTTCTCCCAAACGAAGGACACTAGAAAGAAAATTTTAAAGCCTCCTGTTAGGCCATCATCTACACGACATAGCCCTGAATTTTCCAATGCGCAGCTCTTTGCAAAAGAGAGATATTGGCAAGGAAAAGCTGTCTTGTACCATTGCATTTTTCTCCCAAACGAAGGGCACTAGAAAGAAAATTTTAAAGCCTCCTGTTAGGCCATCATCTACACGACATAGCCCTGAATTTTCCAATGCGCAGCTCTTTGCAAAAGAGAGATATTGGCAAGGAAAAGCTGTCTTGTACCTTTGCATTTTTCTCCCAAACGAAGGTCACTAGAAATAAAATTTTAAAGCCTCCTGTTAGGCCATCATCTACACGACATAGCCCTGAATTTTCCAATGCGCAGCTCTTTGCAAAAGAGAGATATTGGCAAGGAAAAGCTGTCTTGTACCTTTGCATTTTTCTCCCAAACGAAGGTCACTAGAAAGAAAATTTTAAAGCCTCCTGTTAGGCCATCATCTACACGACATAGCCCTGAATTTTCCAATGCGCAGCTCTTTGCAAAAGAGAGATATTGGCAAGGAAAAGCTGTCTTGTACCATTGCATTTTTCTCCCAAACGAAGGACACTAGAAAGAATATTTTAAAGCCTCCTGTTAGGCCATCATCTACACGACATAGCCCTGAATTTTCCAATGCGCAGCTCTTTGCAAAAGAGAGATATTGGCAAGGAAAAGCTGTCTTGTACCTTTGCATTTTTCTACCAAACGAAGGTCACTAGAAAGAAAATTTTAAAGCCTCCTGTTAGGCCATCATCTACACGACATAGCCCTGAATTTTCCAATGCGTAGCTCTTTGCAAAAGAGAGATATTGGCAAGGAAAAGCTGTCTTGTACCTTTGCATTTTTCTCCCAAACGAAGGACACTAGAAAGAAAATTTTAAAGCCTCCTGTTAGGCCATCATCTACACGACATAGCCCTGAATTTTCCAATGCGCAGCTCTTTGCAAAAGAGAGATATTGGCAAGGAAAAGCTGTCTTGTACCATTGCATTTTTCTCCCAAACGAAGGGCACTAGAAAGAAAATTTTAAAGCCTCCTGTTAGGCCATCATCTACACGACATAGCCCTGAATTTTCCAATGCGCAGCTCTTTGCAAAAGAGAGATATTGGCAAGGAAAAGCTGTCTTGTACCTTTGCATTTTTCTCCCAAACGAAGGTCACTAGAAAGAAAATTTTAAAGCCTCCTGTTAGGCCATCATCTACACGACATAGCCCTGAATTTTCCAATGCGCAGCTCTTTGCAAAAGAGAGATATTGGCAAGGAAAAGCTGTCTTGTACCTTTGCATTTTTCTCCCAAACGAAGGTCACTAGAAAGAAAATTTTAAAGCCTCCTGTTAGGCCATCATCTACACGACATAGCCCTGAATTTTCCAATGCGCAGCTCTTTGCAAAAGAGAAATATTGGCAAGGAAAAGCTGTCTTGTACCATTGCATTTTTCTCCCAAACGAAGGACACTAGAAAGAAAATTTTAAAGCCTCCTGTTAGGCCATCATCTACACGACATAGCCCTAAATTTTCCAATGCGCAGCTCTTTGCAAAAGAGAGATATTGGCAAGGAAAAGCTGTCTTGTACCTTTGCATTTTTCTCCCAAACGAAGGTCACTAGAAATAAAATTTTAAAGCCTCCTGTTAGGCCATCATCTACACGACATAGCCCTGAATTTTCCAATGCGCAGCTCTTTGCAAAAGAGAGATATTGGCAAGGAAAAGCTGTCTTGTACCTTTGCATTTTTCTCCCAAACGAAGGTCACTAGAAAGAAAATTTTAAAGCCTCCTGTTAGGCCATCATCTACACGACATAGCCCTGAATTTTCCAATGCGCAGCTCTTTGCAAAAGAGAGATATTGGCAAGGAAAAGCTGTCTTGTACCATTGCATTTTTCTCCCAAACGAAGGACACTAGAAAGAATATTTTAAAGCCTCCTGTTAGGCCATCATCTACACGACATAGCCCTGAATTTTCCAATGCGCAGCTCTTTGCAAAAGAGAGATATTGGCAAGGAAAAGCTGTCTTGTACCTTTGCATTTTTCTACCAAACGAAGGTCACTAGAAAGAAAATTTTAAAGCCTCCTGTTAGGCCATCATCTACACGACATAGCCCTGAATTTTCCAATGCGTAGCTCTTTGCAAAAGAGAGATATTGGCAAGGAAAAGCTGTCTTGTACCTTTGCATTTTTCTCCCAAACGAAGGACACTAGAAAGAAAATTTTAAAGCCTCCTGTTAGGCCATCATCTACACGACATAGCCCTGAATTTTCCAATGCGCAGCTCTTTGCAAAAGAGAGATATTGGCAAGGAAAAGCTGTCTTGTACCATTGCATTTTTCTCCCAAACGAAGGGCACTAGAAAGAAAATTTTAAAGCCTCCTGTTAGGCCATCATCTACACGACATAGCCCTGAATTTTCCAATGCGCAGCTCTTTGCAAAAGAGAGATATTGGCAAGGAAAAGCTGTCTTGTACCTTTGCATTTTTCTCCCAAACGAAGGTCACTAGAAAGAAAATTTTAAAGCCTCCTGTTAGGCCATCATCTACACGACATAGCCCTGAATTTTCCAATGCGCAGCTCTTTGCAAAAGAGAGATATTGGCAAGGAAAAGCTGTCTTGTACCTTTGCATTTTTCTCCCAAACGAAGGTCACTAGAAAGAAAATTTTAAAGCCTCCTGTTAGGCCATCATCTACACGACATAGCCCTGAATTTTCCAATGCGCAGCTCTTTGCAAAAGAGAAATATTGGCAAGGAAAAGCTGTCTTGTACCATTGCATTTTTCTCCCAAACGAAGGACACTAGAAAGAAAATTTTAAAGCCTCCTGTTAGGCCATCATCTACACGACATAGCCCTGAATTTTCCAATGCGCAGCTCTTTGCAAAAGAGAGATATTGGCAAGGAAAAGCTGTCTTGTACCATTGCATTTTTCTCCCAAACGAAGGACACTAGAAAGAAAATTTTAAAGCCTCCTGTTAGGCCATCATCTACACGACATAGCCCTGAATTTTCCAATGCGCAGCTCTTTGCAAAAGAGAGATATTGGCAAGGAAAAGCTGTCTTGTACCTTTGCATTTTTCTACCAAACGAAGGTCACTAGAAAGAAAATTTTAAAGCCTCCTGTTAGGCCATCATCTACACGACATAGCCCTGAATTTTCCAATGCGTAGCTCTTTGCAAAAGAGAGATATTGGCAAGGAAAAGCTGTCTTGTACCTTTGCATTTTTCTCCCAAACGAAGGACACTAGAAAGAAAATTTTAAAGCCTCCTGTTAGGCCATCATCTACACGACATAGCCCTGAATTTTCCAATGCGCAGCTCTTTGCAAAAGAGAGATATTGGCAAGGAAAAGCTGTCTTGTACCTTTGCATTTTTCTCCCAAACGAAGGGCACTAGAAATAAAAATTTTAAAGCCTCCTGTTAGGCCATCATCTACACGACATAGCCCTGAATTTTCCAATGCGCAGCTCTTTGCAAAAGAGAGATATTGGCAAGGAAAAGCTGTCTTGTACCATTGCATTTTTCTCCCAAACGAAGGACACTAGAAAGAATATTTTAAAGCCTCCTGTTAGGCCATCATCTACACGACATAGCCCTGAATTTTCCAATGCGCAGCTCTTTGCAAAAGAGAGATATTGGCAAGGAAAAGCTGTCTTGTACCTTTGCATTTTTCTACCAAACGAAGGTCACTAGAAAGAAAATTTTAAAGCCTCCTGTTAGGCCATCATCTACACGACATAGCCCTGAATTTTCCAATGCGTAGCTCTTTGCAAAAGAGAGATATTGGCAAGGAAAAGCTGTCTTGTACCTTTGCATTTTTCTCCCAAACGAAGGACACTAGAAAGAAAATTTTAAAGCCTCCTGTTAGGCCATCATCTACACGACATAGCCCTGAATTTTCCAATGCGCAGCTCTTTGCAAAAGAGAGATATTGGCAAGGAAAAGCTGTCTTGTACCATTGCATTTTTCTCCCAAACGAAGGGCACTAGAAAGAAAATTTTAAAGCCTCCTGTTAGGCCATCATCTACACGACATAGCCCTGAATTTTCCAATGCGCAGCTCTTTGCAAAAGAGAGATATTGGCAAGGAAAAGCTGTCTTGTACCTTTGCATTTTTCTCCCAAACGAAGGTCACTAGAAAGAAAATTTTAAAGCCTCCTGTTAGGCCATCATCTACACGACATAGCCCTGAATTTTCCAATGCGCAGCTCTTTGCAAAAGAGAGATATTGGCAAGGAAAAGCTGTCTTGTACCTTTGCATTTTTCTCCCAAACGAAGGTCACTAGAAAGAAAATTTTAAAGCCTCCTGTTAGGCCATCATCTACACGACATAGCCCTGAATTTTCCAATGCGCAGCTCTTTGCAAAAGAGAAATATTGGCAAGGAAAAGCTGTCTTGTACCATTGCATTTTTCTCCCAAACGAAGGACACTAGAAAGAAAATTTTAAAGCCTCCTGTTAGGCCATCATCTACACGACATAGCCCTGAATTTTCCAATGCGCAGCTCTTTGCAAAAGAGAGATATTGGCAAGGAAAAGCTGTCTTGTACCTTTGCATTTTTCTCCCAAACGAAGGACACTAGAAAGAAAATTTTAAAGCCTCCTGTTAGGCCATCATCTACACGACATAGCCCTGAATTTTCCAATGCGCAGCTCTTTGCAAAAGAGAGATATTGGCAAGGAAAAGCTGTCTTGTACCATTGCATTTTTCTCCCAAACGAAGGACACTAGAAAGAAAATTTTAAAGCCTCCTTTTAGGCCATCATCTACACGACATAGCCCTGAATTTTCCAATGCGCAGCTCTTTGCAAAAGAGAGATATTGGCAAGGAAAAGCTGTCTTGTACCATTGCATTTTTCTCCCAAACGAAGGACACTAGAAAGAAAATTTTAAAGCCTCCTGTTAGGCCATCATCTACACGACATAGCCCTGAATTTTCCAATGCGCAGCTCTTTGCAAAAGAGAGATATTGGCAAGGAAAAGCTGTCTTGTACCATTGCATTTTTCTCCCAAACGAAGGACACTAGAAAGAACATTTTAAAGCCTCCTGTTAGGCCATCATCTACACGACATAGCCCTGAATTTTCCAATGCGCAGCTCTTTGCAAAAGAGAGATATTGGCAAGGAAAAGCTGTCTTGTACCTTTGCATTTTTCTCCCAAACGAAGGACACTAGAAAGAAAATTTTAAAGCCTACTGTTAGGCCATCATCTACACGACATAGCCCTGAATTTTCCAATGCGCAGCTCTTTGCAAAAGAGAGATATTGGCAAGGAAAAGCTGTCTTGTACCTTTGCATTTTTCTCCCAAACGAAGGTCACTAGAAAGAAAATTTTAAAGCCTCCTGTTAGGCCATCATCTACACGACATAGCCCTGAATTTTCCAATGCGCAGCTCTTTGCAAAAGAGAGATATTGGCAAGGAAAAGCTGTCTTGTACCATTGCATTTTTCTCCCAAACGAAGGACACTAGAAAGAATATTTTAAAGCCTCCTGTTAGGCCATCATCTACACGACATAGCCCTGAATTTTCCAATGCGCAGCTCTTTGCAAAAGAGAGATATTGGCAAGGAAAAGCTGTCTTGTACCTTTGCATTTTTCTACCAAACGAAGGTCACTAGAAAGAAAATTTTAAAGCCTCCTGTTAGGCCATCATCTACACGACATAGCCCTGAATTTTCCAATGCGTAGCTCTTTGCAAAAGAGAGATATTGGCAAGGAAAAGCTGTCTTGTACCTTTGCATTTTTCTCCCAAACGAAGGACACTAGAAAGAAAATTTTAAAGCCTCCTGTTAGGCCATCATCTACACGACATAGCCCTGAATTTTCCAATGCGCAGCTCTTTGCAAAAGAGAGATATTGGCAAGGAAAAGCTGTCTTGTACCTTTGCATTTTTCTACCAAACGAAGGTCACTAGAAAGAAAATTTTAAAGCCTCCTGTTAGGCCATCATCTACACGACATAGCCCTGAATTTTCCAATGCGCAGCTCTTTGCAAAAGAGAGATATTGGCAAGGAAAAGCTGTCTTGTACCTTTGCATTTTTCTCCCAAACGAAGGTCACTAGAAAGAAAATTTTAAAGCCTCCTGTTAGGCCATCATCTACACGACATAGCCCTGAATTTTCCAATGCGCAGCTCTTTGCAAAAGAGAGATATTGGCAAGGAAAAGCTGTCTTGTACCTTTGCATTTTTCTACCAAACGAAGGTCACTAGAAAGAAAATTTTAAAGCCTCCTGTTAGGCCATCATCTACACGACATAGCCCTGAATTTTCCAATGCGCAGCTCTTTGCAAAAGAGAGATATTGGCAAGGAAAAGCTGTCTTGTACCATTGCATTTTTCTCCCAAACGAAGGACACTAGAAAGAAAATTTTAAAGCCTCCTGTTAGGCCATCATCTACACGACATAGCCCTGAATTTTCCAATGCGCAGCTCTTTGCAAAAGAGAGATATTGGCAAGGAAAAGCTGTCTTGTACCATTGCATTTTTCTCCCAAACGAAGGACACTAGAAAGAATATTTTAAAGCCTCCTGTTAGGCCATCATCTACACGACATAGCCCTGAATTTTCCAATGCGCAGCTCTTTGCAAAAGAGAGATATTGGCAAGGAAAAGCTGTCTTGTACCTTTGCATTTTTCTCCCAAACGAAGGTCACTAGAAAGAAAATTTTAAAGCCTCCTGTTAGGCCATCATCTACACGACATAGCCCTGAATTTTCCAATGCGCAGCTCTTTGCAAAAGAGAGATATTGGCAAGGAAAAGCTGTCTTGTACCTTTGCATTTTTCTCCCAAACGAAGGTCACTAGAAAGAAAATTTTAAAGCCTCCTGTTAGGCCATCATCTACACGACATAGCCCTGAATTTTCCAATGCGTAGCTCTTTGCAAAAGAGAGATATTGGCAAGGAAAAACTGTCTTGTACCTTTGCATTTTTCTCCCAAACGAAGGACACTAGAAAGAAAATTTTAAAGCCTCCTGTTAGGCCATCATCTACACGACATAGCCCTGAATTTTCCAATGCGCAGCTCTTTGCAAAAGAGAGATATTGGCAAGGAAAAGCTGTCTTGTACCATTGCATTTTTCTCCCAAACGAAGGGCACTAGAAAGAAAATTTTAAAGCCTCCTGTTAGGCCATCATCTACACGACATAGCCCTGAATTTTCCAATGCGCAGCTCTTTGCAAAAGAGAGATATTGGCAAGGAAAAGCTGTCTTGTACCTTTGCATTTTTCTCCTAAACGAAGGTCACTAGAAAGAAAATTTTAAAGCCTCCTGTTAGGCCATCATCTACACGACATAGCCCTGAATTTTCCAATGCGCAGCTCTTTGCAAAAGAGAGATATTGGCAAGGAAAAGCTGTCTTGTACCTTTGCATTTTTCTCCCAAACGAAGGTCACTAGAAAGAAAATTTTAAAGCCTCCTGTTAGGCCATCATCTACACGACATAGCCCTGAATTTTCCAATGCGTAGCTCTTTGCAAAAGAGAGATATTGGCAAGGAAAAACTGTCTTGTACCTTTGCATTTTTCTCCCAAACGAAGGACACTAGAAAGAAAATTTTAAAGCCTCCTGTTAGGCCATCATCTACACGACATAGCCCTGAATTTTCCAATGCGCAGCTCTTTGCAAAAGAGAGATATTGGCAAGGAAAATCTGTCTTGTACCATTGCATTTTTCTCCCAAACGAAGGGCACTAGAAAGAAAATTTTAAAGCCTCCTGTTAGGCCATCATCTACACGACATAGCCCTGAATTTTCCAATGCGCAGCTCTTTGCAAAAGAGAGATATTGGCAAGGAAAAGCTGTCTTGTACCTTTGCATTTTTCTCCCAAACGAAGGTCACTAGAAAGAAAATTTTAAAGCCTCCTGTTAGGCCATCATCTACACGACATAGCCCTGAATTTTCCAATGCGCAGCTCTTTGCAAAAGAGAGATATTGGCAAGGAAAAGCTGTCTTGTACCTTTGCATTTTTCTCCCAAACGAAGGTCACTAGAAAGAAAATTTTAAAGCCTCCTGTTAGGCCATCATCTACACGACATAGCCCTGAATTTTCCAATGCGCAGCTCTTTGCAAAAGAGAGATATTGGCAAGGAAAAGCTGTCTTGTACCATTGCATTTTTCTCCCAAACGAAGGACACTAGAAAGAATATTTTAAAGCCTCCTGTTAGGCCATCATCTACACGACATAGCCCTGAATTTTCCAATGCGCAGCTCTTTGCAAAAGAGAGATATTGGCAAGGAAAAGCTGTCTTGTACCTTTGCATTTTTCTCCCAAACGAAGGACACTAGAAAGAAAATTTTAAAGCCTCCTGTTAGGCCATCATCTACACGACATAGCCCTGAATTTTCCAATGCGCAGCTCTTTGCAAAAGAGAGATATTGGCAAGGAAAAGATGTCTTGTACCATTGCATTTTTCTCCCAAACGAAGGACACTAGAAAGAAAATTTTAAAGCCTCCTTTTAGGCCATCATCTACACGACATAGCCCTGAATTTTCCAATGCGCAGCTCTTTGCAAAAGAGAGATATTGGCAAGGAAAAGCTGTCTTGTACCATTGCATTTTTCTCCCAAACGAAGGACACTAGAAAGAAAATTTTAAAGCCTCCTGTTAGGCCATCATCTACACGACATAGCCCTGAATTTTCCAATGCGCAGCTCTTTGCAAAAGAGAGATATTGGAAAGGAAGGACACTAGAAAGAACATTTTAAAGCCTCCTGTTAGGCCATCATCTACACGACATAGCCCTGAATTTTCCAATGCGCAGCTCTTTGCAAAAGAGAGATATTGGCAAGGAAAAGCTGTCTTGTACCTTTGCATTTTTCTACCAAACGAAGGTCACTAGAAAGAAAATTTTAAAGCCTCCTGTTAGGCCATCATCTACACGACATAGCCCTGAATTTTCCAATGCGTAGCTCTTTGCAAAAGAGAGATATTGGCAAGGAAAAGCTGTCTTGTACCTTTGCATTTTTCTCCCAAACGAAGGACACTAGAAAGAAAATTTTAAAGCCTCCTGTTAGGCCATCATCTACACGACATAGCCCTGAATTTTCCAATGCGCAGCTCTTTGCAAAAGAGAGATATTGGCAAGGAAAAGCTGTCTTGTACCATTGCATTTTTCTCCCAAACGAAGGGCACTAGAAAGAAAATTTTAAAGCCTCCTGTTAGGCCATCATCTACACGACATAGCCCTGAATTTTCCAATGCGCAGCTCTTTGCAAAAGAGAGATATTGGCAAGGAAAAGCTGTCTTGTACCATTGCATTTTTCTCCCAAACGAAGGACACTAGAAAGAAAATTTTAAAGTCTCCTGTTAGGCCATCATCTACACGACATAGCCCTGAATTTTCCAATGCGCAGCTCTTTGCAAAAGAGAGATATTGGCAAGGAAAAGCTGTCTTGTACCTTTGCATTTTTCTCCCAAACGAAGGACACTAGAAAGAAAATTTTAAAGCCTCCTGTTAGGCCATCATCTACACGACATAGCCCTGAATTTTCCAATGCGCAGCTCTTTGCAAAAGAGAGATATTGGCAAGGAAAAGCTGTCTTGTACCATTGCATTTTTCTCCCAAACGAAGGACACTAGAAAGAAAATTTTAAAGCCTCCTGTTAGGCCATCATCTACTCGACATAACCCTGAATTTTCCAATGCGCAGCTCTTTGCAAAAGAGAGATATTGGCAAGGAAAAGCTGTCTTGTTCCATTGCATTTTTCTCCCAAACGAAGGACACTAGAAAGAAAATTTGAAAGCCTCCTGTTAGGCCATCATCTACACGACATAGCACTGAATTTTCCAATGCGCAGCTCTTTGCAAAAGAGAGATATTGGCAAGGAAAAGCTGTCTTGTACCTTTGCATTTTTCTACCAAACGAAGGTCACTAGAAAGAAAATTTTAAAGCCTCCTGTTAGGCCATCATCTACACGACATAGCCCTGAATTTTCCAATGCGTAGCTCTTTGCAAAAGAGAGATATTGGAAAGGAAAAGCTGTCTTGTACCTTTGCATTTTTCTCCCAAACGAAGGACACTAGAAAGAAAATTTTAAAGCCTCCTGTTAGGCCATCATCTACACGACATAGCCCTGAATTTTCCAATGCGCAGCTCTTTGCAAAAGAGAGATATTGGCAAGGAAAAGCTGTCTTGTACCATTGCATTTTTCTCCCAAACGAAGGGCACTAGAAAGAAAATTTTAAAGCCTCCTGTTAGGCCATCATCTACACGACATAGCCCTGAATTTTCCAATGCGCAGCTCTTTGCAAAAGAGAGATATTGGCAAGGAAAAGCTGTCTTGTACCTTTGCATTTTTCTCCCAAACGAAGGTCACTAGAAAGAAAATTTTAAAGCCTCCTGTTAGGCCATCATCTACACGACATAGCCCTGAATTTTCCAATGCGCAGCTCTTTGCAAAAGAGAGATATTGGCAAGGAAAAGCTGTCTTGTACCTTTGCATTTTTCTCCCAAACGAAGGTCACTAGAAAGAAAATTTTAAAGCCTCCTGTTAGGCCATCATCTACACGACATTGCCCTGAATTTTCCAATGCGCAGCTCTTTGCAAAAGAGAGATATTGGCAAGGAAAAGCTGTCTTGTACCATTGCATTTTTCTCCCAAACGAAGGACACTAGAAAGAAAATTTTAAAGCCTCCTGTTAGGCCATCATCTACACGACATAGCCCTGAATTTTCCAATGCGCAGCTCTTTGCAAAAGAGAGATATTGGCAAGGAAAAGCTGTCTTGTACCTTTGCATTTTTCTCCCAAACGAAGGACACTAGAAAGAAAATTTTAAAGCCTCCTGTTAGGCCATCATCTACACGACATAGCCCTGAATTTTCCAATGCGCAGCTCTTTGCAAAAGAGAGATATTGGCAAGGAAAAGCTGTCTTGTACCTTTGCATTTTTCTCCCAAACGAAGGTCACTAGAAAGAAAATTTTAAAGCCTCCTGTTAGGCCATCATCTACACGACATAGCCCTGAATTTTCCAATGCGCAGCTCTTTGCAAAAGAGAGATATTGGCAAGGAAAAGCTGTCTTGTACCTTTGCATTTTTCTCCCAAACGAAGGACACTAGAAAGAAAATTTTAAAGCCTCCTGTTAGGCCATCATCTACACGACATAGCCCTGAATTTTCCAATGCGCAGCTCTTTGCAAAAGAGAGATATTGGCAAGGAAAAGATGTCTTGTACCATTGCATTTTTCTCCCAAACGAAGGACACTAGAAAGAAAATTTTAAAGCCTCCTTTTAGGCCATCATCTACACGACATAGCCCTGAATTTTCCAATGCGCAGCTCTTTGCAAAAGAGAGATATTGGCAAGGAAAAGCTGTCTTGTACCATTGCATTTTTCTCCCAAACGAAGGACACTAGAAAGAAAATTTTAAAGCCTCCTGTTAGGCCATCATCTACACGACATAGCCCTGAATTTTCCAATGCGCAGCTCTTTGCAAAAGAGAGATATTGGAAAGGAAAAGCTGTCTTGTACCATTGCATTTTTCTCCCAAACGAAGGACACTAGAAAGAACATTTTAAAGCCTCCTGTTAGGCCATCATCTACACGACATAGCCCTGAATTTTCCAATGCGCAGCTCTTTGCAAAAGAGAGATATTGGCAAGGAAAAGCTGTCTTGTACCTTTGCATTTTTCTCCCAAACGAAGGACACTAGAAAGAAAATTTTAAAGCCTACTGTTAGGCCATCATCTACACGACATAGCCCTGAATTTTCCAATGCGCAGCTCTTTGCAAAAGAGAGATATTGGCAAGGAAAAGCTGTCTTGTACCTTTGCATTTTTCTCCCAAACGAAGGTCACTAGAAAGAAATTTTTAAAGCCTCCTGTTAGGCCATCATCAACACGACATAGCCCTGAATTTTCCAATGCGCAGCTCTTTGCAAAAGAGAGATATTGGCAAGGAAAAGCTATCTTGTACCATTGCATTTTTCTCCCAAACGAAGGACACTAGAAAGAATATTTTAAAGCCTCCTGTTAGGCCATCATCTACACGACATAGCCCTGAATTTTCCAATGCGCAGCTCTTTGCAAAAGAGAGATATTGGCAAGGAAAAGCTGTCTTGTACCTTTGCATTTTTCTACCAAACGAAGTTCACTAGAAAGAAAATTTTAAAGCCTCCTGTTAGGCCATCATCTACACGACATAGCCCTGAATTTTCCAATGCGTAGCTCTTTGCAAAAGAGAGATATTGGCAAGGAAAAGCTGTCTTGTACCTTTGCATTTTTCTCCCAAACGAAGGACACTAGAAAGAAAATTTTAAAGCCTCCTGTTAGGCCATCATCTACACGACATAGCCCTGAATTTTCCAATGCGCAGCTCTTTGCAAAAGAGAGATATTGGCAAGGAAAAGCTGTCTTGTACCATTGCATTTTTCTCCCAAACGAAGGGCACTAGAAAGAAAATTTTAAAGCCTCCTGTTAGGCCATCATCTACACGACATAGCCCTGAATTTTCCAATGCGCAGCTCTTTGCAAAAGAGAGATATTGGCAAGGAAAAGCTGCTCTTGTACCATTGCATTTTTCTCCCAAACGAAGGACACTAGAAAGAAAATTTTAAAGTCTCCTGTTAGGCCATCATCTACACGACATAGCCCTGAATTTTCCAATGCGCAGCTCTTTGCAAAAGAGAGATATTGGCAAGGAAAAGCTGTCTTGTACCTTTGCATTTTTCTCCCAAACGAAGGACACTAGAAAGAAAATTTTAAAGCCTCCTGTTAGGCCATCATCTACACGACATAGCCCTGAATTTTCCAATGCGCAGCTCTTTGCAAAAGAGAGATATTGGCAAGGAAAAGCTGTCTTGTACCATTGCATTTTTCTCCCAAACGAAGGACACTAGAAAGAAAATTTTAAAGCCTCCTGTTAGGCCATCATCTACTCGACATAACCCTGAATTTTCCAATGCGCAGCTCTTTGCAAAAGAGAGATATTGGCAAGGAAAAGCTGTCTTGTTCCATTGCATTTTTCTCCCAAACGAAGGACACTAGAAAGAAAATTTGAAAGCCTCCTGTTAGGCCATCATCTACACGACATAGCACTGAATTTTCCAATGCGCAGCTCTTTGCAAAAGAGAGATATTGGCAAGGAAAAGCTGTCTTGTACCTTTGCATTTTTCTCCCAAACGAAGGTCACTAGAAAGAAAATTTTAAAGCCTCCTGTTAGGCCATCATCTACACGACATAGCCCTGAATTTTCCAATGCGCAGCTCTTTGCAAAAGAGAGATATTGGCAAGGAAAAGCTGTCTTGTACCATTGCATTTTTCTCCCAAACGAAGGACACTAGAAAGAATATTTTAAAGCCTCCTGTTAGGCCATCATCTACACGACATAGCCCTGAATTTTCCAATGCGCAGCTCTTTGCAAAAGAGAGATATTGGCAAGGAAAAGCTGTCTTGTACCTTTGCATTTTTCTACCAAACGAAGGTCACTAGAAAGAAAATTTTAAAGCCTCCTGTTAGGCCATCATCTACACGACATAGCCCTGAATTTTCCAATGCGTAGCTCTTTGCAAAAGAGAGATATTGGCAAGGAAAAGCTGTCTTGTACCTTTGCATTTTTCTCCCAAACGAAGGACACTAGAAAGAAAATTTTAAAGCCTCCTGTTAGGCCATCATCTACACGACATAGCCCTGAATTTTCCAATGCGCAGCTCTTTGCAAAAGAGATATATTGGCAAGGAAAAGCTGTCTTGTACCATTGCATTTTTCTCCCAAACGAAGGGCACTAGAAAGAAAATTTTAAAGCCTCCTGTTAGGCCATCATCTACACGACATAGCCCTGAATTTTCCAATGCGCAGCTCTTTGCAAAAGAGAGATATTGGCAAGGAAAAGCTGTCTTGTACCTTTGCATTTTTCTCCCAAACGAAGGTCACTAGAAAGAAAATTTTAAAGCCTCCTGTTAGGCCATCATCTACACGACATAGCCCTGAATTTTCCAATGCGCAGCTCTTTGCAAAAGAGAGATATTGGCAAGGAAAAGCTGTCTTGTACCTTTGCATTTTTCTCCCAAACGAAGGTCACTAGAAAGAAAATTTTAAAGCCTCCTGTTAGGCCATCATCTACACGACATAGCCCTGAATTTTCCAATGCGTAGCTCTTTGCAAAAGAGAGATATTGGCAAGGAAAAGCTGTCTTGTACCTTTGCATTTTTCTCCCAAACGAAGGACACTAGAAAGAAAATTTTAAAGCCTCCTGTTAGGCCATCATCTACACGACATAGCCCTGAATTTTCCAATGCGCAGCTCTTTGCAAAAGAGAGATATTGGCAAGGAAAAGCTGTCTTGTACCATTGCATTTTTCTCCCAAACGAAGGGCACTAGAAAGAAAATTTTAAAGCCTCCTGTTAGGCCATCATCTACACGACATAGCCCTGAATTTTCCAATGCGCAGCTCTTTGCAAAAGAGAGATATTGGCAAGGAAAAGCTGTCTTGTACCTTTGCATTTTTCTCCCAAACGAAGGTCACTAGAAATAAAATTTTAAAGCCTCCTGTTAGGCCATCATCTACACGACATAGCCCTGAATTTTCCAATGCGCAGCTCTTTGCAAAAGAGAGATATTGGCAAGGAAAAGCTGTCTTGTACCTTTGCATTTTTCTCCCAAACGAAGGTCACTAGAAAGAAAATTTTAAAGCCTCCTGTTAGGCCATCATCTACACGACATAGCCCTGAATTTTCCAATGCGCAGCTCTTTGCAAAAGAGAGATATTGGCAAGGAAAAGCTGTCTTGTACCATTGCATTTTTCTCCCAAACGAAGGACACTAGAAAGAATATTTTAAAGCCTCCTGTTAGGCCATCATCTACACGACATAGCCCTGAATTTTCCAATGCGCAGCTCTTTGCAAAAGAGAGATATTGGCAAGGAAAAGCTGTCTTGTACCTTTGCATTTTTCTACCAAACGAAGGTCACTAGAAAGAAAATTTTAAAGCCTCCTGTTAGGCCATCATCTACACGACATAGCCCTGAATTTTCCAATGCGTAGCTCTTTGCAAAAGAGAGATATTGGCAAGGAAAAGCTGTCTTGTACCTTTGCATTTTTCTCCCAAACGAAGGACACTAGAAAGAAAATTTTAAAGCCTCCTGTTAGGCCATCATCTACACGACATAGCCCTGAATTTTCCAATGCGCAGCTCTTTGCAAAAGAGAGATAGTGGCAAGGAAAAGCTGTCTTGTACCATTGCATTTTTCTCCCAAACGAAGGGCACTAGAAAGAAAATTTTAAAGCCTCCTGTTAGGCCATCATCTACACGACATAGCCCTGAATTTTCCAATGCGCAGCTCTTTGCAAAAGAGAGATATTGGCAAGGAAAAGCTGTCTTGTACCTTTGCATTTTTCTCCCAAACGAAGGTCACTAGAAAGAAAATTTTAAAGCCTCCTGTTAGGCCATCATCTACACGACATAGCCCTGAATTTTCCAATGCGCAGCTCTTTGCAAAAGAGAGATATTGGCAAGGAAAAGCTGTCTTGTACCTTTGCATTTTTCTCCCAAACGAAGGTCACTAGAAAGAAAATTTTAAAGCCTCCTGTTAGGCCATCATCTACACGACATAGCCCTGAATTTTCCAATGCGCAGCTCTTTGCAAAAGAGAAATATTGGCAAGGAAAAGCTGTCTTGTACCATTGCATTTTTCTCCCAAACGAAGGACACTAGAAAGAAAATTTTAAAGCCTCCTGTTAGGCCATCATCTACACGACATAGCCCTAAATTTTCCAATGCGCAGCTCTTTGCAAAAGAGAGATATTGGCAAGGAAAAGCTGTCTTGTACCTTTGCATTTTTCTCCCAAACGAAGGTCACTAGAAAGAAAATTTTAAAGCCTCCTGTTAGGCCATCATCTACACGACATAGCCCTGAATTTTCCAATGCGCAGCTCTTTGCAAAAGAGAGATATTGGCAAGGAAAAGCTGTCTTGTACCTTTGCATTTTTCTCCCAAACGAAGGTCACTAGAAATAAAATTTTAAAGCCTCCTGTTAGGCCATCATCTACACGACATAGCCCTGAATTTTCCAATGCGCAGCTCTTTGCAAAAGAGAGATATTGGCAAGGAAAAGCTGTCTTGTACCTTTGCATTTTTCTCCCAAACGAAGGTCACTAGAAAGAAAATTTTAAAGCCTCCTGTTAGGCCATCATCTACACGACATAGCCCTGAATTTTCCAATGCGCAGCTCTTTGCAAAAGAGAGATATTGGCAAGGAAAAGCTGTCTTGTACCATTGCATTTTTCTCCCAAACGAAGGACACTAGAAAGAATATTTTAAAGCCTCCTGTTAGGCCATCATCTACACGACATAGCCCTGAATTTTCCAATGCGCAGCTCTTTGCAAAAGAGAGATATTGGCAAGGAAAAGCTGTCTTGTACCTTTGCATTTTTCTACCAAACGAAGGTCACTAGAAAGAAAATTTTAAAGCCTCCTGTTAGGCCATCATCTACACGACATAGCCCTGAATTTTCCAATGCGTAGCTCTTTGCAAAAGAGAGATATTGGCAAGGAAAAGCTGTCTTGTACCTTTGCATTTTTCTCCCAAACGAAGGACACTAGAAAGAAAATTTTAAAGCCTCCTGTTAGGCCATCATCTACACGACATAGCCCTGAATTTTCCAATGCGCAGCTCTTTGCAAAAGAGAGATATTGGCAAGGAAAAGCTGTCTTGTACCATTGCATTTTTCTCCCAAACGAAGGGCACTAGAAAGAAAATTTTAAAGCCTCCTGTTAGGCCATCATCTACACGACATAGCCCTGAATTTTCCAATGCGCAGCTCTTTGCAAAAGAGAGATATTGGCAAGGAAAAGCTGTCTTGTACCTTTGCATTTTTCTCCCAAACGAAGGTCACTAGAAAGAAAATTTTAAAGCCTCCTGTTAGGCCATCATCTACACGACATAGCCCTGAATTTTCCAATGCGCAGCTCTTTGCAAAAGAGAGATATTGGCAAGGAAAAGCTGTCTTGTACCTTTGCATTTTTCTCCCAAACGAAGGTCACTAGAAAGAAAATTTTAAAGCCTCCTGTTAGGCCATCATCTACACGACATAGCCCTGAATTTTCCAATGCGCAGCTCTTTGCAAAAGAGAAATATTGGCAAGGAAAAGCTGTCTTGTACCATTGCATTTTTCTCCCAAACGAAGGACACTAGAAAGAAAATTTTAAAGCCTCCTGTTAGGCCATCATCTACACGACATAGCCCTGAATTTTCCAATGCGCAGCTCTTTGCAAAAGAGAGATATTGGCAAGGAAAAGCTGTCTTGTACCATTGCATTTTTCTCCCAAACGAAGGACACTAGAAAGAAAATTTTAAAGCCTCCTGTTAGGCCATCATCTACACGACATAGCCCTGAATTTTCCAATGCGCAGCTCTTTGCAAAAGAGAGATATTGGCAAGGAAAAGCTGTCTTGTACCTTTGCATTTTTCTACCAAACGAAGGTCACTAGAAAGAAAATTTTAAAGCCTCCTGTTAGGCCATCATCTACACGACATAGCCCTGAATTTTCCAATGCGTAGCTCTTTGCAAAAGAGAGATATTGGCAAGGAAAAGCTGTCTTGTACCTTTGCATTTTTCTCCCAAACGAAGGACACTAGAAAGAAAATTTTAAAGCCTCCTGTTAGGCCATCATCTACACGACATAGCCCTGAATTTTCCAATGCGCAGCTCTTTGCAAAAGAGAGATATTGGCAAGGAAAAGCTGTCTTGTACCTTTGCATTTTTCTCCCAAACGAAGGGCACTAGAAATAAAAATTTTAAAGCCTCCTGTTAGGCCATCATCTACACGACATAGCCCTGAATTTTCCAATGCGCAGCTCTTTGCAAAAGAGAGATATTGGCAAGGAAAAGCTGTCTTGTACCATTGCATTTTTCTCCCAAACGAAGGACACTAGAAAGAATATTTTAAAGCCTCCTGTTAGGCCATCATCTACACGACATAGCCCTGAATTTTCCAATGCGCAGCTCTTTGCAAAAGAGAGATATTGGCAAGGAAAAGCTGTCTTGTACCTTTGCATTTTTCTACCAAACGAAGGTCACTAGAAAGAAAATTTTAAAGCCTCCTGTTAGGCCATCATCTACACGACATAGCCCTGAATTTTCCAATGCGTAGCTCTTTGCAAAAGAGAGATATTGGCAAGGAAAAGCTGTCTTGTACCTTTGCATTTTTCTCCCAAACGAAGGACACTAGAAAGAAAATTTTAAAGCCTCCTGTTAGGCCATCATCTACACGACATAGCCCTGAATTTTCCAATGCGCAGCTCTTTGCAAAAGAGAGATATTGGCAAGGAAAAGCTGTCTTGTACCTTTGCATTTTTCTCCCAAACGAAGGTCACTAGAAAGAAAATTTTAAAGCCTCCTGTTAGGCCATCATCTACACGACATAGCCCTGAATTTTCCAATGCGCAGCTCTTTGCAAAAGAGAGATATTGGCAAGGAAAAGCTGTCTTGTACCTTTGCATTTTTCTCCCAAACGAAGGTCACTAGAAAGAAAATTTTAAAGCCTCCTGTTAGGCCATCATCTACACGACATAGCCCTGAATTTTCCAATGCGCAGCTCTTTGCAAAAGAGAAATATTGGCAAGGAAAAGCTGTCTTGTACCATTGCATTTTTCTCCCAAACGAAGGACACTAGAAAGAAAATTTTAAAGCCTCCTGTTAGGCCATCATCTACACGACATAGCCCTGAATTTTCCAATGCGCAGCTCTTTGCAAAAGAGAGATATTGGCAAGGAAAAGCTGTCTTGTACCTTTGCATTTTTCTCCCAAACGAAGGACACTAGAAAGAAAATTTTAAAGCCTCCTGTTAGGCCATCATCTACACGACATAGCCCTGAATTTTCCAATGCGCAGCTCTTTGCAAAAGAGAGATATTGGCAAGGAAAAGCTGTCTTGTACCATTGCATTTTTCTCCCAAACGAAGGACACTAGAAAGAAAATTTTAAAGCCTCCTTTTAGGCCATCATCTACACGACATAGCCCTGAATTTTCCAATGCGCAGCTCTTTGCAAAAGAGAGATATTGGCAAGGAAAAGCTGTCTTGTACCATTGCATTTTTCTCCCAAACGAAGGACACTAGAAAGAAAATTTTAAAGCCTCCTGTTAGGCCATCATCTACACGACATAGCCCTGAATTTTCCAATGCGCAGCTCTTTGCAAAAGAGAGATATTGGCAAGGAAAAGCTGTCTTGTACCATTGCATTTTTCTCCCAAACGAAGGACACTAGAAAGAACATTTTAAAGCCTCCTGTTAGGCCATCATCTACACGACATAGCCCTGAATTTTCCAATGCGCAGCTCTTTGCAAAAGAGAGATATTGGCAAGGAAAAGCTGTCTTGTACCTTTGCATTTTTCTCCCAAACGAAGGACACTAGAAAGAAAATTTTAAAGCCTACTGTTAGGCCATCATCTACACGACATAGCCCTGAATTTTCCAATGCGCAGCTCTTTGCAAAAGAGAGATATTGGCAAGGAAAAGCTGTCTTGTACCTTTGCATTTTTCTCCCAAACGAAGGTCACTAGAAAGAAAATTTTAAAGCCTCCTGTTAGGCCATCATCTACACGACATAGCCCTGAATTTTCCAATGCGCAGCTCTTTGCAAAAGAGAGATATTGGCAAGGAAAAGCTGTCTTGTACCATTGCATTTTTCTCCCAAACGAAGGACACTAGAAAGAATATTTTAAAGCCTCCTGTTAGGCCATCATCTACACGACATAGCCCTGAATTTTCCAATGCGCAGCTCTTTGCAAAAGAGAGATATTGGCAAGGAAAAGCTGTCTTGTACCTTTGCATTTTTCTACCAAACGAAGGTCACTAGAAAGAAAATTTTAAAGCCTCCTGTTAGGCCATCATCTACACGACATAGCCCTGAATTTTCCAATGCGTAGCTCTTTGCAAAAGAGAGATATTGGCAAGGAAAAGCTGTCTTGTACCTTTGCATTTTTCTCCCAAACGAAGGACACTAGAAAGAAAATTTTAAAGCCTCCTGTTAGGCCATCATCTACACGACATAGCCCTGAATTTTCCAATGCGCAGCTCTTTGCAAAAGAGAGATATTGGCAAGGAAAAGCTGTCTTGTACCATTGCATTTTTCTCCCAAACGAAGGACACTAGAAAGAAAATTTTAAAGCCTCCTGTTAGGCCATCATCTACACGACATAGCCCTGAATTTTCCAATGCGCAGCTCTTTGCAAAAGAGAGATATTGGCAAGGAAAAGCTGTCTTGTACCATTGCATTTTTCTCCCAAACGAAGGACACTAGAAAGAATATTTTAAAGCCTCCTGTTAGGCCATCATCTACACGACATAGCCCTGAATTTTCCAATGCGCAGCTCTTTGCAAAAGAGAGATATTGGCAAGGAAAAGCTGTCTTGTACCTTTGCATTTTTCTACCAAACGAAGGTCACTAGAAAGAAAATTTTAAAGCCTCCTGTTAGGCCATCATCTACACGACATAGCCCTGAATTTTCCAATGCGCAGCTCTTTGCAAAAGAGAGATATTGGCAAGGAAAAGCTGTCTTGTACCTTTGCATTTTTCTCCCAAACGAAGGTCACTAGAAAGAAAATTTTAAAGCCTCCTGTTAGGCCATCATCTACACGACATAGCCCTGAATTTTCCAATGCGCAGCTCTTTGCAAAAGAGAGATATTGGCAAGGAAAAGCTGTCTTGTACCTTTGCATTTTTCTACCAAACGAAGGTCACTAGAAAGAAAATTTTAAAGCCTCCTGTTAGGCCATCATCTACACGACATAGCCCTGAATTTTCCAATGCGCAGCTCTTTGCAAAAGAGAGATATTGGCAAGGAAAAGCTGTCTTGTACCATTGCATTTTTCTCCCAAACGAAGGACACTAGAAAGAAAATTTTAAAGCCTCCTGTTAGGCCATCATCTACACGACATAGCCCTGAATTTTCCAATGCGCAGCTCTTTGCAAAAGAGAGATATTGGCAAGGAAAAGCTGTCTTGTACCATTGCATTTTTCTCCCAAACGAAGGACACTAGAAAGAATATTTTAAAGCCTCCTGTTAGGCCATCATCTACACGACATAGCCCTGAATTTTCCAATGCGCAGCTCTTTGCAAAAGAGAGATATTGGCAAGGAAAAGCTGTCTTGTACCTTTGCATTTTTCTCCCAAACGAAGGTCACTAGAAAGAAAATTTTAAAGCCTCCTGTTAGGCCATCATCTACACGACATAGCCCTGAATTTTCCAATGCGCAGCTCTTTGCAAAAGAGAGATATTGGCAAGGAAAAGCTGTCTTGTACCTTTGCATTTTTCTCCCAAACGAAGGTCACTAGAAAGAAAATTTTAAAGCCTCCTGTTAGGCCATCATCTACACGACATAGCCCTGAATTTTCCAATGCGTAGCTCTTTGCAAAAGAGAGATATTGGCAAGGAAAAACTGTCTTGTACCTTTGCATTTTTCTCCCAAACGAAGGACACTAGAAAGAAAATTTTAAAGCCTCCTGTTAGGCCATCATCTACACGACATAGCCCTGAATTTTCCAATGCGCAGCTCTTTGCAAAAGAGAGATATTGGCAAGGAAAAGCTGTCTTGTACCATTGCATTTTTCTCCCAAACGAAGGGCACTAGAAAGAAAATTTTAAAGCCTCCTGTTAGGCCATCATCTACACGACATAGCCCTGAATTTTCCAATGCGCAGCTCTTTGCAAAAGAGAGATATTGGCAAGGAAAAGCTGTCTTGTACCTTTGCATTTTTCTCCCAAACGAAGGTCACTAGAAAGAAAATTTTAAAGCCTCCTGTTAGGCCATCATCTACACGACATAGCCCTGAATTTTCCAATGCGCAGCTCTTTGCAAAAGAGAGATATTGGCAAGGAAAAGCTGTCTTGTACCTTTGCATTTTTCTCCCAAACGAAGGTCACTAGAAAGAAAATTTTAAAGCCTCCTGTTAGGCCATCATCTACACGACATAGCCCTGAATTTTCCAATGCGTAGCTCTTTGCAAAAGAGAGATATTGGCAAGGAAAAACTGTCTTGTACCTTTGCATTTTTCTCCCAAACGAAGGACACTAGAAAGAAAATTTTAAAGCCTCCTGTTAGGCCATCATCTACACGACATAGCCCTGAATTTTCCAATGCGCAGCTCTTTGCAAAAGAGAGATATTGGCAAGGAAAATCTGTCTTGTACCATTGCATTTTTCTCCCAAACGAAGGGCACTAGAAAAAAAATTTTAAAGCCTCCTGTTAGGCCATCATCTACACGACATAGCCCTGAATTTTCCAATGCGCAGCTCTTTGCAAAAGAGAGATATTGGCAAGGAAAAGCTGTCTTGTACCTTTGCATTTTTCTCCCAAACGAAGGTCACTAGAAAGAAAATTTTAAAGCCTCCTGTTAGGCCATCATCTACACGACATAGCCCTGAATTTTCCAATGCGCAGCTCTTTGCAAAAGAGAGATATTGGCAAGGAAAAGCTGTCTTGTACCTTTGCATTTTTCTCCCAAACGAAGGTCACTAGAAAGAAAATTTTAAAGCCTCCTGTTAGGCCATCATCTACACGACATAGCCCTGAATTTTCCAATGCGCAGCTCTTTGCAAAAGAGAGATATTGGCAAGGAAAAGCTGTCTTGTACCATTGCATTTTTCTCCCAAACGAAGGACACTAGAAAGAATATTTTAAAGCCTCCTGTTAGGCCATCATCTACACGACATAGCCCTGAATTTTCCAATGCGCAGCTCTTTGCAAAAGAGAGATATTGGCAAGGAAAAGCTGTCTTGTACCTTTGCATTTTTCTCCCAAACGAAGGACACTAGAAAGAAAATTTTAAAGCCTCCTGTTAGGCCATCATCTACACGACATAGCCCTGAATTTTCCAATGCGCAGCTCTTTGCAAAAGAGAGATATTGGCAAGGAAAATATGTCTTGTACCATTGCATTTTTCTCCCAAACGAAGGACACTAGAAAGAAAATTTTAAAGCCTCCTTTTAGGCCATCATCTACACGACATAGCCCTGAATTTTCCAATGCGCAGCTCTTTGCAAAAGAGAGATATTGGCAAGGAAAAGCTGTCTTGTACCATTGCATTTTTCTCCCAAACGAAGGACACTAGAAAGAAAATTTTAAAGCCTCCTGTTAGGCCATCATCTACACGACATAGCCCTGAATTTTCCAATGCGCAGCTCTTTGCAAAAGAGAGATATTGGAAAGGAAGGACACTAGAAAGAACATTTTAAAGCCTCCTGTTAGGCCATCATCTACACGACATAGCCCTGAATTTTCCAATGCGCAGCTCTTTGCAAAAGAGAGATATTGGCAAGGAAAAGCTGTCTTGTACCTTTGCATTTTTCTCCCAAACGAAGGACACTAGAAAGAAAATTTTAAAGCCTACTGTTAGGCCATCATCTACACGACATAGCCCTGAATTTTCCAATGCGCAGCTCTTTGCAAAAGAGAGATATTGGCAAGGAAAAGCTGTCTTGTACCTTTGCATTTTTCTCCCAAACGAAGGTCACTAGAAAGAAATTTTTAAAGCCTCCTGTTAGGCCATCATCAACACGACATAGCCCTGAATTTTCCAATGCGCAGCTCTTTGCAAAAGAGAGATATTGGCAAGGAAAAGCTATCTTGTACCATTGCATTTTTCTCCCAAACGAAGGACACTAGAAAGAATATTTTAAAGCCTCCTGTTAGGCCATCATCTACACGACATAGCCCTGAATTTTCCAATGCGCAGCTCTTTGCAAAAGAGAGATATTGGCAAGGAAAAGCTGTCTTGTACCTTTGCATTTTTCTACCAAACGAAGGTCACTAGAAAGAAAATTTTAAAGCCTCCTGTTAGGCCATCATCTACACGACATAGCCCTGAATTTTCCAATGCGTAGCTCTTTGCAAAAGAGAGATATTGGCAAGGAAAAGCTGTCTTGTACCTTTGCATTTTTCTCCCAAACGAAGGACACTAGAAAGAAAATTTTAAAGCCTCCTGTTAGGCCATCATCTACACGACATAGCCCTGAATTTTCCAATGCGCAGCTCTTTGCAAAAGAGAGATATTGGCAAGGAAAAGCTGTCTTGTACCATTGCATTTTTCTCCCAAACGAAGGGCACTAGAAAGAAAATTTTAAAGCCTCCTGTTAGGCCATCATCTACACGACATAGCCCTGAATTTTCCAATGCGCAGCTCTTTGCAAAAGAGAGATATTGGCAAGGAAAAGCTGTCTTGTACCATTGCATTTTTCTCCCAAACGAAGGACACTAGAAAGAAAATTTTAAAGTCTCCTGTTAGGCCATCATCTACACGACATAGCCCTGAATTTTCCAATGCGCAGCTCTTTGCAAAAGAGAGATATTGGCAAGGAAAAGCTGTCTTGTACCTTTGCATTTTTCTCCCAAACGAAGGACACTAGAAAGAAAATTTTAAAGCCTCCTGTTAGGCCATCATCTACACGACATAGCCCTGAATTTTCCAATGCGCAGCTCTTTGCAAAAGAGAGATATTGGCAAGGAAAAGCTGTCTTGTACCATTGCATTTTTCTCCCAAACGAAGGACACTAGAAAGAAAATTTTAAAGCCTCCTGTTAGGCCATCATCTACTCGACATAACCCTGAATTTTCCAATGCGCAGCTCTTTGCAAAAGAGAGATATTGGCAAGGAAAAGCTGTCTTGTTCCATTGCATTTTTCTCCCAAACGAAGGACACTAGAAAGAAAATTTGAAAGCCTCCTGTTAGGCCATCATCTACACGACATAGCACTGAATTTTCCAATGCGCAGCTCTTTGCAAAAGAGAGATATTGGCAAGGAAAAGCTGTCTTGTACCTTTGCATTTTTCTACCAAACGAAGGTCACTAGAAAGAAAATTTTAAAGCCTCCTGTTAGGCCATCATCTACACGACATAGCCCTGAATTTTCCAATGCGTAGCTCTTTGCAAAAGAGAGATATTGGAAAGGAAAAGCTGTCTTGTACCTTTGCATTTTTCTCCCAAACGAAGGACACTAGAAAGAAAATTTTAAAGCCTCCTGTTAGGCCATCATCTACACGACATAGCCCTGAATTTTCCAATGCGCAGCTCTTTGCAAAAGAGAGATATTGGCAAGGAAAAGCTGTCTTGTACCATTGCATTTTTCTCCCAAACGAAGGGCACTAGAAAGAAAATTTTAAAGCCTCCTGTTAGGCCATCATCTACACGACATAGCCCTGAATTTTCCAATGCGCAGCTCTTTGCAAAAGAGAGATATTGGCAAGGAAAAGCTGTCTTGTACCTTTGCATTTTTCTCCCAAACGAAGGTCACTAGAAAGAAAATTTTAAAGCCTCCTGTTAGGCCATCATCTACACGACATAGCCCTGAATTTTCCAATGCGCAGCTCTTTGCAAAAGAGAGATATTGGCAAGGAAAAGCTGTCTTGTACCTTTGCATTTTTCTCCCAAACGAAGGTCACTAGAAAGAAAATTTTAAAGCCTCCTGTTAGGCCATCATCTACACGACATTGCCCTGAATTTTCCAATGCGCAGCTCTTTGCAAAAGAGAGATATTGGCAAGGAAAAGCTGTCTTGTACCATTGCATTTTTCTCCCAAACGAAGGACACTAGAAAGAAAATTTTAAAGCCTCCTGTTAGGCCATCATCTACACGACATAGCCCTGAATTTTCCAATGCGCAGCTCTTTGCAAAAGAGAGATATTGGCAAGGAAAAGCTGTCTTGTACCTTTGCATTTTTCTCCCAAACGAAGGACACTAGAAAGAAAATTTTAAAGCCTCCTGTTAGGCCATCATCTACACGACATAGCCCTGAATTTTCCAATGCGCAGCTCTTTGCAAAAGAGAGATATTGGCAAGGAAAAGCTGTCTTGTACCTTTGCATTTTTCTCCCAAACGAAGGTCACTAGAAAGAAAATTTTAAAGCCTCCTGTTAGGCCATCATCTACACGACATAGCCCTGAATTTTCCAATGCGCAGCTCTTTGCAAAAGAGAGATATTGGCAAGGAAAAGCTGTCTTGTACCTTTGCATTTTTCTCCCAAACGAAGGACACTAGAAAGAAAATTTTAAAGCCTCCTGTTAGGCCATCATCTACACGACATAGCCCTGAATTTTCCAATGCGCAGCTCTTTGCAAAAGAGAGATATTGGCAAGGAAAAGATGTCTTGTACCATTGCATTTTTCTCCCAAACGAAGGACACTAGAAAGAAAATTTTAAAGCCTCCTTTTAGGCCATCATCTACACGACATAGCCCTGAATTTTCCAATGCGCAGCTCTTTGCAAAAGAGAGATATTGGCAAGGAAAAGCTGTCTTGTACCATTGCATTTTTCTCCCAAACGAAGGACACTAGAAAGAAAATTTTAAAGCCTCCTGTTAGGCCATCATCTACACGACATAGCCCTGAATTTTCCAATGCGCAGCTCTTTGCAAAAGAGAGATATTGGAAAGGAAAAGCTGTCTTGTACCATTGCATTTTTCTCCCAAACGAAGGACACTAGAAAGAACATTTTAAAGCCTCCTGTTAGGCCATCATCTACACGACATAGCCCTGAATTTTCCAATGCGCAGCTCTTTGCAAAAGAGAGATATTGGCAAGGAAAAGCTGTCTTGTACCTTTGCATTTTTCTCCCAAACGAAGGACACTAGAAAGAAAATTTTAAAGCCTACTGTTAGGCCATCATCTACACGACATAGCCCTGAATTTTCCAATGCGCAGCTCTTTGCAAAAGAGAGATATTGGCAAGGAAAAGCTGTCTTGTACCTTTGCATTTTTCTCCCAAACGAAGGTCACTAGAAAGAAATTTTTAAAGCCTCCTGTTAGGCCATCATCAACACGACATAGCCCTGAATTTTCCAATGCGCAGCTCTTTGCAAAAGAGAGATATTGGCAAGGAAAAGCTATCTTGTACCATTGCATTTTTCTCCCAAACGAAGGACACTAGAAAGAATATTTTAAAGCCTCCTGTTAGGCCATCATCTACACGACATAGCCCTGAATTTTCCAATGCGCAGCTCTTTGCAAAAGAGAGATATTGGCAAGGAAAAGCTGTCTTGTACCTTTGCATTTTTCTACCAAACGAAGTTCACTAGAAAGAAAATTTTAAAGCCTCCTGTTAGGCCATCATCTACACGACATAGCCCTGAATTTTCCAATGCGTAGCTCTTTGCAAAAGAGAGATATTGGCAAGGAAAAGCTGTCTTGTACCTTTGCATTTTTCTCCCAAACGAAGGACACTAGAAAGAAAATTTTAAAGCCTCCTGTTAGGCCATCATCTACACGACATAGCCCTGAATTTTCCAATGCGCAGCTCTTTGCAAAAGAGAGATATTGGCAAGGAAAAGCTGTCTTGTACCATTGCATTTTTCTCCCAAACGAAGGGCACTAGAAAGAAAATTTTAAAGCCTCCTGTTAGGCCATCATCTACACGACATAGCCCTGAATTTTCCAATGCGCAGCTCTTTGCAAAAGAGAGATATTGGCAAGGAAAAGCTGCTCTTGTACCATTGCATTTTTCTCCCAAACGAAGGACACTAGAAAGAAAATTTTAAAGTCTCCTGTTAGGCCATCATCTACACGACATAGCCCTGAATTTTCCAATGCGCAGCTCTTTGCAAAAGAGAGATATTGGCAAGGAAAAGCTGTCTTGTACCTTTGCATTTTTCTCCCAAACGAAGGACACTAGAAAGAAAATTTTAAAGCCTCCTGTTAGGCCATCATCTACACGACATAGCCCTGAATTTTCCAATGCGCAGCTCTTTGCAAAAGAGAGATATTGGCAAGGAAAAGCTGTCTTGTACCATTGCATTTTTCTCCCAAACGAAGGACACTAGAAAGAAAATTTTAAAGCCTCCTGTTAGGCCATCATCTACTCGACATAACCCTGAATTTTCCAATGCGCAGCTCTTTGCAAAAGAGAGATATTGGCAAGGAAAAGCTGTCTTGTTCCATTGCATTTTTCTCCCAAACGAAGGACACTAGAAAGAAAATTTGAAAGCCTCCTGTTAGGCCATCATCTACACGACATAGCACTGAATTTTCCAATGCGCAGCTCTTTGCAAAAGAGAGATATTGGCAAGGAAAAGCTGTCTTGTACCTTTGCATTTTTCTACCAAACGAAGGTCACTAGAAAGAAAATTTTAAAGCCTCCTGTTAGGCCATCATCTACACGACATAGCCCTGAATTTTTCAATGCGTAGCTCTTTGCAAAAGAGAGATATTGGAAAGGAAAAGCTGTCTTGTACCTTTGCATTTTTCTCCCAAACGAAGGACACTAGAAAGAAAATTTTAAAGCCTCCTGTTAGGCCATCATCTACACGACATAGCCCTGAATTTTCCAATGCGCAGCTCTTTGCAAAAGAGAGATATTGGCAAGGAAAAGCTGTCTTGTACCATTGCATTTTTCTCCCAAACGAAGGGCACTAGAAAGAAAATTTTAAAGCCTCCTGTTAGGCCATCATCTACACGACATAGCCCTGAATTTTCCAATGCGCAGCTCTTTGCAAAAGAGAGATATTGGCAAGGAAAAGCTGTCTTGTACCTTTGCATTTTTCTCCCAAACGAAGGTCACTAGAAAGAAAATTTTAAAGCCTCCTGTTAGGCCATCATCTACACGACATAGCCCTGAATTTTCCAATGCGCAGCTCTTTGCAAAAGAGAGATATTGGCAAGGAAAAGCTGTCTTGTACCTTTGCATTTTTCTCCCAAACGAAGGTCACTAGAAAGAAAATTTTAAAGCCTCCTGTTAGGCCATCATCTACACGACATTGCCCTGAATTTTCCAATGCGCAGCTCTTTGCAAAAGAGAGATATTGGCAAGGAAAAGCTGTCTTGTACCATTGCATTTTTCTCCCAAACGAAGGACACTAGAAAGAAAATTTTAAAGCCTCCTGTTAGGCCATCATCTACACGACATAGCCCTGAATTTTCCAATGCGCAGCTCTTTGCAAAAGAGAGATATTGGCAAGGAAAAGCTGTCTTGTACCATTGCATTTTTCTCCCAAACGAAGGGCACTAGAAAGAAAATTTTAAAGCCTCCTGTTAGGCCATCATCTACACGACATAGCCCTGAATTTTCCAATGCGCAGCTCTTTGCAAAAGAGAGATATTGGCAAGGAAAAGCTGCTCTTGTACCATTGCATTTTTCTCCCAAACGAAGGACACTAGAAAGAAAATTTTAAAGTCTCCTGTTAGGCCATCATCTACACGACATAGCCCTGAATTTTCCAATGCGCAGCTCTTTGCAAAAGAGAGATATTGGCAAGGAAAAGCTGTCTTGTACCTTTGCATTTTTCTCCCAAACGAAGGACACTAGAAAGAAAATTTTAAAGCCTCCTGTTAGGCCATCATCTACACGACATAGCCCTGAATTTTCCAATGCGCAGCTCTTTGCAAAAGAGAGATATTGGCAAGGAAAAGCTGTCTTGTACCATTGCATTTTTCTCCCAAACGAAGGACACTAGAAAGAAAATTTTAAAGCCTCCTGTTAGGCCATCATCTACTCGACATAACCCTGAATTTTCCAATGCGCAGCTCTTTGCAAAAGAGAGATATTGGCAAGGAAAAGCTGTCTTGTTCCATTGCATTTTTCTCCCAAACGAAGGACACTAGAAAGAAAATTTGAAAGCCTCCTGTTAGGCCATCATCTACACGACATAGCACTGAATTTTCCAATGCGCAGCTCTTTGCAAAAGAGAGATATTGGCAAGGAAAAGCTGTCTTGTACCTTTGCATTTTTCTACCAAACGAAGGTCACTAGAAAGAAAATTTTAAAGCCTCCTGTTAGGCCATCATCTACACGACATAGCCCTGAATTTTTCAATGCGTAGCTCTTTGCAAAAGAGAGATATTGGAAAGGAAAAGCTGTCTTGTACCTTTGCATTTTTCTCCCAAACGAAGGACACTAGAAAGAAAATTTTAAAGCCTCCTGTTAGGCCATCATCTACACGACATAGCCCTGAATTTTCCAATGCGCAGCTCTTTGCAAAAGAGAGATATTGGCAAGGAAAAGCTGTCTTGTACCATTGCATTTTTCTCCCAAACGAAGGGCACTAGAAAGAAAATTTTAAAGCCTCCTGTTAGGCCATCATCTACACGACATAGCCCTGAATTTTCCAATGCGCAGCTCTTTGCAAAAGAGAGATATTGGCAAGGAAAAGCTGTCTTGTACCTTTGCATTTTTCTCCCAAACGAAGGTCACTAGAAAGAAAATTTTAAAGCCTCCTGTTAGGCCATCATCTACACGACATAGCCCTGAATTTTCCAATGCGCAGCTCTTTGCAAAAGAGAGATATTGGCAAGGAAAAGCTGTCTTGTACCTTTGCATTTTTCTCCCAAACGAAGGTCACTAGAAAGAAAATTTTAAAGCCTCCTGTTAGGCCATCATCTACACGACATTGCCCTGAATTTTCCAATGCGCAGCTCTTTGCAAAAGAGAGATATTGGCAAGGAAAAGCTGTCTTGTACCATTGCATTTTTCTCCCAAACGAAGGACACTAGAAAGAAAATTTTAAAGCCTCCTGTTAGGCCATCATCTACACGACATAGCCCTGAATTTTCCAATGCGCAGCTCTTTGCAAAAGAGAGATATTGGCAAGGAAAAGCTGTCTTGTACCTTTGCATTTTTCTCCCAAACGAAGGACACTAGAAAGAAAATTTTAAAGCCTCCTGTTAGGCCATCATCTACACGACATAGCCCTGAATTTTCCAATGCGCAGCTCTTTGCAAAAGAGAGATATTGGCAAGGAAAAGCTGTCTTGTACCTTTGCATTTTTCTCCCAAACGAAGGTCACTAGAAAGAAAATTTTAAAGCCTCCTGTTAGGCCATCATCTACACGACATAGCCCTGAATTTTCCAATGCGTAGCTCTTTGCAAAAGAGAGATATTGGCAAGGAAAAGCTGTCTTGTACCTTTGCATTTTTCTCCCAAACGAAGGACACTAGAAAGAAAATTTTAAAGCCTCCTGTTAGGCCATCATCTACACGACATAGCCCTGGATTTTCCAATGCGCAGCTCTTTGCAAAAGAGAGATATTGGCAAGGAAAAGCTGTCTTGTACCATTGCATTTTTCTCCCAAACGAAGGTCACTAGAAAGAAAATTTTAAAGCCTCCTGTTAGGCCATCATCTACACGACATAGCCCTGAATTTTCCAATGCGTAGCTCTTTGCAAAAGAGAGATATTGGCAAGGAAAAGCTGTCTTGTACCTTTGCATTTTTCTCCCAAATGAAGGACACTAGAAAGAAAATTTTAAAGCCTCCTGTTAGGCCATCATCTACACGACATAGCCCTGAATTTTCCAATGCGCAGCTCTTTGCAAAAGAGAGATATTGGCAAGGAAAAGCTGTCTTGTACCATTGCATTTTTCTCCCAAACGAAGGACACTAGAAAGAACATTTTAAAGCCTCCTGTTAGGCCATCATCTACACGACATAGCCCTGAATTTTCCAATGCGCAGCTCTTTGCAAAAGAGAGATATTGGCAAGGAAAAGCTGTCTTGTACCATTGCATTTTTCTCCCAAACGAAGGACACTAGAAAGAACATTTTAAAGCCTCCTGTTAGGCCATCATCTACACGACATAGCCCTGAATTTTCCAATGCGCAGCTCTTTGCAAAAGAGAGATATTGGCAAGGAAAAGCTGTCTTGTACCATTGCATTTTTCTCCCAAACGAAGGTCACTAGAAAGAAAATTTTAAAGACTCCTGTTAGGCCATCATCTACACGACATAGCCCTGAATTTTCCAATGCGTAGCTCTTTGCAAAAGAGAGATATTGGCAAGGAAAAGCTGTCTTGTACCTTTGCATTTTTCTCCCAAACGAAGGACACTAGAAAGAAAAATTTAAAGCCTCCTGTTAGGCCATCATCTACACGACATAGCCCATAATTTTCCAATGCGCAGCTCTTTGCAAAAGAGAGATATTGGCAAGGAAAAGCTGTCTTGTACCATTGCATTTTTCTCCCAAACGAAGGACACTAGAAAGAAAATTTTAAAGCCTCCTGTTAGGCCATCATCTACACGACATAGCCCTAAATTTTCCAATGCGCAGCTCTTTGCAAAAGAGAGATATTGGCAAGGAAAAGCTGTCTTGTACCATTGCATTTTTCTCCCAAACGAAGGACACTAGAAAGAACATTTTAAAGCCTCCTGTTAGGCCATCATCTACACGACATAGCCCTGAATTTTCCAATGCGCAGCTCTTTGCAAAAGAGAGATATTGGCAAGGAAAAGCTGTCTTGTACCTTTGCATTTTTCTCCCAAACGAAGGACACTAGAAAGAAAATTTTAAAGCCTCCTGTTAGGCCATCATCTACACGACATAGCCCTGAATTTTCCAATGCGCAGCTCTTTGCAAAAGAGAGATATTGGCAAGGAAAAGCTGTCTTGTACCATTGCATTTTTCTCCCAAACGAAGGACACTAGAAAGAAAATTTTAAAGCCTCCTGTTAGGCCATCATCTACACGACATAGCCCTAAATTTTCCAATGCGCAGCTCTTTGCAAAAGAGAGATATTGGCAAGGAAAAGCTGTCTTGTACCATTGCATTTTTCTCCCAAACGAAGGACACTAGAAAGAACATTTTAAAGCCTCCTGTTAGGCCATCATCTACACGACATAGCCCTGAATTTTCCAATGCGCAGCTCTTTGCAAAAGAGAGATATTGGCAAGGAAAAGCTGTCTTGTACCTTTGCATTTTTCTCCCAAACGAAGGACACTAGAAAGAAAATTTTAAAGCCTCCTGTTAGGCCATCATCTACACGACATAGCCCTGAATTTTCCAATGCGCAGCTCTTTGCAAAAGAGAGATATTGGCAAGGAAAAGCTGTCTTGTACCATTGCATTTTTCTCCCAAACGAAGGACACTAGAAAGAAAATTTTAAAGCCTCCTGTTAGGCCATCATCTACACGACCTAGCCCTGAATTTTCCAATGCGCAGCTCTTTGCAAAAGAGAGATATTGGCAAGGAAAAGCTGTCTTGTACCATTGCATTTTTCTCCCAAACGAAGGGCACTAGAAAGAAAATTTTAAAGCCTCCTGTTAGGCCATCATCTACACGACATAGCCCTGAATTTTTTAATGCGCAGCTCTTTGCAAAAGAGAGATATTGGCAAGGAAAAGCTGTCTTGTACCATTGCATTTTTCTCCCAAACGAAGGACACTAGAAAGAACATTTTAAAGCCTCCTGTTAGGCCATCATCTACACGACATAGCCCTGAATTTTCCAATGCGCAGCTCTTTGCAAAAGAGAGATATTGGCAAGGAAAAGCTGTCTTGTACCTTTGCATTTTTCTCCCAAACGAAGGTCACTAGAAAGAAAATTTTAAAGCCTCCTGTTAGGCCATCATCTACACGACATAGCCCTGAATTTTCCAATGCGTAGCTCTTTGCAAAAGAGAGATATTGGCAAGGAAAAGCTGTCTTGTACCTTTGCATTTTTCTCCCAAACGAAGGACACTAGAAAGAAAATTTTAAAGCCTCCTGTTAGGCCATCATCTACACGACATAGCCCTGAATTTTCCAATGCCTAGCTCTTTGCAAAAGAGAGATATTGGCAAGGAAAAGCTGTCTTGTACCTTTGCATTTTTCTCCCAAACGAAGGACACCAGAAAGAAAATTTTAAAGCCTCCTTTTAGGCCATCATCTACACGACATAGCCCTGAATTTTCCAATGCGCAGCTCTTTGCAAAAGAGAGATATTGGCAAGGAAAAGCTGTCTTGTACCATTGCATTTTTCTCCCAAACGAAGGGCACTAGAAAGAAAATTTTAAAGCCTCCTGTTAGGCCATCATCTACACGACATAGCCCTGAATTTTCCAATGCGCAGCTCTTTGCAAAAGAGAGATATTGGCAAGGAAAAGCTGTCTTGTACCTTTGCATTTTTCTCCCAAACGAAGGTCACTAGAAAGAAAATTTTAAAGCCTCCTGTTAGGCCATCATCTACACGACACAGCCCTGAATTTTCCAATGCGCATCTCTTTGCAAAAGAGAGATATTGGCAAGGAAAAGCTGTCTTGTACCTTTGCATTTTTCTCCCAAACGAAGGTCACTAGAAAGAAAATTTTAAAGCCTCCTGTTAGGCCATCATCTACACGACATAGCCCTGAATTTTCCAATGCGCAGCTCTTTGCAAAAGAGAGATATTCGCAAGGAAAAGCTGTCTTGTACCTTTACATTTTTCTCCCAAACGAAGGTCACTAGAAAGAAAATTTTATAGCCTCCTGTTAGGCCATCGTCTACACGACATAGCCCTGAATTTTCCAATGCGTAGCTCTTTGCAAAAGAGAGATATTGGCAAGGAAAAGCTGTCTTGTACCTTTGCATTTTTCTCCCAAACGAAGGACACTAGAAAGAAAATTTTAAAGCCTCCTGTTAGGCCATCATCTACACGACATAGCCCTGAATTTTCCAATGCGCAGCTCTTTGCAAAAGAGAGATATTGGCAAGGAAAAGCTGTCTTGTACCATTGCATTTTTCTCCCAAACGAAGGGCACTAGAAAGAAAATTTTAAAGCCTCCTGTTAGGCCATCATCTACACGACATAGCCCTGAATTTTCCAATGCGCAGCTCTTTGCAAAAGAGAGATATTGGCAAGGAAAAGCTGTCTTGTACCATTGCATTTTTCTCCCAAACGAAGGACACTAGAAAGAACATTTTAAAGCCTCCTGTTAGGCCATCATCTACACGACATAGCCCTGAATTTTACAATGCGCAGCTCTTTGCAAAAGAGAGATATTGGCAAGGAAAAGCTGTCTTGTACCATTGCATTTTTCTCCCAAACGAAGGACACTAGAAAGAACATTTTAAAGCCTCCTGTTAGGCCATCATCTACACGACATAGCCCTGAATTTTCCAATGCGCAGCTCTTTGCAAAAGAGAGATATTGGCAAGGAAAAGCTGTCTTGTACCTTTGCATTTTTCTCCCAAACGAAGGTCACTAGAAAGAAAATTTTAAAGCCTCCTGTTAGGCCATCATCTACACGACATAGCCCTGAATTTTCCAATGCGTAGCTCTTTGCAAAAGAGAGATATTGGCAAGGAAAAGCTGTCTTGTACCTTTGCATTTTTCTCCCAAACGAAGGACACTAGAAAGAAAATTTTAAAGCCTCCTGTTAGGCCATCATCTACACGACATAGCCCTGAATTTTCCAATGCCTAGCTCTTTGCAAAAGAGAGATATTGGCAAGGAAAAGCTGTCTTGTACCTTTGCATTTTTCTCCCAAACGAAGGACACCAGAAAGAAAATTTTAAAGCCTCCTTTTAGGCCATCATCTACACGACATAGCCCTGAATTTTCCAATGCGCAGCTCTTTGCAAAAGAGAGATATTGGCAAGGAAAAGCTGTCTTGTACCATTGCATTTTTCTCCCAAACGAAGGGCACTAGAAAGAAAATTTTAAAGCCTCCTGTTAGGCCATCATCTACACGACATAGCCCTGAATTTTCCAATGCGCAGCTCTTTGCAAAAGAGAGATATTGGCAAGGAAAAGCTGTCTTGTACCTTTGCATTTTTCTCCCAAACGAAGGTCACTAGAAAGAAAATTTTAAAGCCTCCTGTTAGGCCATCATCTACACGACACAGCCCTGAATTTTCCAATGCGCATCTCTTTGCAAAAGAGAGATATTGGCAAGGAAAAGCTGTCTTGTACCTTTGCATTTTTCTCCCAAACGAAGGTCACTAGAAAGAAAATTTTAAAGCCTCCTGTTAGGCCATCATCTACACGACATAGCCCTGAATTTTCCAATGCGCAGCTCTTTGCAAAAGAGAGATATTCGCAAGGAAAAGCTGTCTTGTACCTTTACATTTTTCTCCCAAACGAAGGTCACTAGAAAGAAAATTTTATAGCCTCCTGTTAGGCCATCGTCTACACGACATAGCCCTGAATTTTCCAATGCGTAGCTCTTTGCAAAAGAGAGATATTGGCAAGGAAAAGCTGTCTTGTACCTTTGCATTTTTCTCCCAAACGAAGGACACTAGAAAGAAAATTTTAAAGCCTCCTGTTAGGCCATCATCTACACGACATAGCCCTGAATTTTCCAATGCGCAGCTCTTTGCAAAAGAGAGATATTGGCAAGGAAAAGCTGTCTTGTACCATTGCATTTTTCTCCCAAACGAAGGGCACTAGAAAGAAAATTTTAAAGCCTCCTGTTAGGCCATCATCTACACGACATAGCCCTGAATTTTCCAATGCGCAGCTCTTTGCAAAAGAGAGATATTGGCAAGGAAAAGCTGTCTTGTACCATTGCATTTTTCTCCCAAACGAAGGACACTAGAAAGAACATTTTAAAGCCTCCTGTTAGGCCATCATCTACACGACATAGCCCTGAATTTTACAATGCGCAGCTCTTTGCAAAAGAGAGATATTGGCAAGGAAAAGCTGTCTTGTACCTTTGCATTTTTCTCCCAAACGAAGGTCACTAGAAAGAAAATTTTAAAGCCTCCTGATAGGCCATCATCTACACGACATAGCCCTGAATTTTCCAATGCGCAGCTCTTTGCAAAAGAGAGATATTGGCAAGGAAAAGCTGTCTTGTACCATTGCATTTTTCTCCCAAACGAAGGACACTAGAAAGAACATTTTAAAGCCTCCTGTTAGGCCATCATCTACACGACATAGCCCTGAATTTTACAATGCGCAGCTCTTTGCAAAAGAGAGATATTGATAAGGAAAAGCTGTCTTGTACCTTTGCATTTTTCTCCCAAACGAAGGTCACTAGAAAGAAAATTTTAAAGCCTCCTGTTAGGCCATCATCTACACGACATAGCCCTGAATTTTCCAATGCGTAGCTCTTTGCAAAAGAGAGATATTGGCAAGGAAAAGCTGTCTTGTACCTTTGCATTTTTCTCCCAAACGAAGGACACTAGAAAGAAAATTTTAAAGCCTCCTGTTAGGCCATCATCTACACGACATAGCCCTGAATTTTCCAATGCGCAGCTCTTTGCAAAAGAGAGATATTGGCAAGGAAAAGCTGTCTTGTACCATTGCATTTTTCTCCCAAACGAAGGTCACTAGAAAGAAAATTTTAAAGCCTCCTGTTAGGCCATCATCTACACGACATAGCCCTGAATTTTCCAATGCGTAGCTCTTTGCAAAAGAGAGATATTGGCAAGGAAAAGCTGTCTTGTACCTTTGCATTTTTCTCCCAAACGAAGGACACTAGAAAGAAAATTTTAAAGCCTCCTGTTAGGCCATCATCTACACGACATAGCCCTGAATTTTCCAATGCGTAGCTCTTTGCAAAAGAGAGATATTGGCAAGGAAAAGCTGTCTTGTACCTTTGCATTTTTCTCCCAAACGAAGGACACTAGAAAGAAAATTTTAAAGCCTCCTTTTAGGCCATCATCTACACGACATAGCCCTGAATTTTCCAATGCGCAGCTCTTTGCAAAAGAGAGATATTGGCAAGGAAAAGCTGTCTTGTACCATTGCATTTTTCTCCCAAACGAAGGGCACTAGAAAGAAAATTTTAAAGCCTCCTGTTAGGCCATCATCTACACGACATAGCCCTGAATTTTCCAATGCGCAGCTCTTTGCAAAAGAGAGATATTGGCAAGGAAAAGCTGTCTTGTACCTTTGCATTTTTCTCCCAAACGAAGGTCACTAGAAAGAAAATTTTAAAGCCTCCTGTTAGGCCATCATCTACACGACATAGCCCTGAATTTTCCAATGCGCATCTCTTTGCAAAAGAGAAATATTGGCAAGGAAAAGCTGTCTTGTACCTTTGCATTTTTCTCCCAAACGAAGGTCACTAGAAAGAAAATTTTAAAGCCTCCTGTTAGGCCATCATCTACACGACATAGCCCTGAATTTTCCAATGCGCAGCTCTTTGCAAAAGAGAGATATTGGCAAGGAAAAGCTGTCTTGTACCTTTGCATTTTTCTCCCAAACGAAGGTCACTAGAAAGAAAATTTTAAAGCCTCCTGTTAGGCCATCATCTACACGACATAGCCCTGAATTTTCCAATGCGCATCTCTTTGCAAAAGAGAAATATTGGCAAGGAAAAGCTGTCTTGTACCTTTGCATTTTTCTCCCAAACGAAGGTCACTAGAAAGAAAATTTTAAAGCCTCCTGTTAGGCCATCATCTACACGACATAGCCCTGAATTTTCCAATGCGCAGCTCTTTGCAAAAGAGAGATATTGGCAAGGAAAAGCTGTCTTGTACCTTTGCATTTTTCTCCCAAACGAAGGTCACTAGAAAGAAAATTTTAAAGCCTCCTGTTAGGCCATCATCTACACGACATAGCCCTGAATTTTCCAATGCGTAGCTCTTTGCAAAAGAGAGATATTGGCAAGGAAAAGCTGTCTTGTACCTTTGCATTTTTCTCCCAAACGAAGGACACTAGAAAGAAAATTTTAAAGCCTCCTGTTAGGCCATCATCTACACGACATAGCCCTGAATTTTCCAATGCGCAGCTCTTTGCAAAAGAGAGATATTGGCAAGGAAAAGCTGTCTTGTACCATTGCATTTTTCTCCCAAACGAAGGGCACTAGAAAGAAAATTTTAAAGCCTCCTGTTAGGCCATCATCTACACGACATAGCCCTGAATTTTCCAATGCGCAGCTCTTTGCAAAAGAGAGATATTGGCAAGGAAAAGCTGTCTTGTACCTTTGCATTTTTCTCCCAAACGAAGGTCACTAGAAAGAAAATTTTAAAGCCTCCTGTTAGGCCATCATCTACACGACATAGCCCTGAATTTTCCAATGCGCAGCTCTTTGCAAAAGAGAGATATTGGCAAGGAAAAGCTGTCTTGTACCATTGCATTTTTCTCCCAAACGAAGGACACTAGAAAGAACATTTTAAAGCCTCCTGTTAGGCCATCATCTACACGACATAGCCCTGAATTTTACAATGCGCAGCTCTTTGCAAAAGAGAGATATTGGCAAGGAAAAGCTGTCTTGTACCTTTGCATTTTTCTCCCAAACGAAGGTCACTAGAAAGAAAATTTTAAAGCCTCCTGTTAGGCCATCATCTACACGACATAGCCCTGAATTTTCCAATGCGTAGCTCTTTGCAAAAGAGAGATATTGGCAAGGAAAAGCTGTCTTGTACCTTTGCATTTTTCTCCCAAACGAAGGACACTAGAAAGAAAATTTTAAAGCCTCCTGTTAGGCCATCATCTACACGACATAGCCCTGAATTTTCCAATGCGCAGCTCTTTGCAAAAGAGAGATATTGGCAAGGAAAAGCTGTCTTGTACCATTGCATTTTTCTCCCAAACGAAGGTCACTAGAAAGAAAATTTTAAAGCCTCCTGTTAGGCCATCATCTACACGACATAGCCCTGAATTTTCCAATGCGTAGCTCTTTGCAAAAGAGAGATATTGGCAAGGAAAAGCTGTCTTGTACCTTTGCATTTTTCTCCCAAACGAAGGACACTAGAAAGAAAATTTTAAAGCCTCCTGTTAGGCCATCATCTACACGACATAGCCCTGAATTTTCCAATGCGCAGCTCTTTGCAAAAGAGAGATATTGGCAAGGAAAAGCTGTCTTGTACCATTGCATTTTTCTCCCAAACGAAGGACACTAGAAAGAAAATTTTAAAGCCTCCTGTTAGGCCATCATCTACACGACATAGCCCTGAATTTTCCAATGCGCAGCTCTTTGCAAAAGAGAGATATTGGCAAGGAAAAGCTGTCTTGTACCATTGCATTTTTCTCCCAAACGAAGGACACTAGAAAGAACATTTTAAAGCCTCCTGTTAGGCCATCATCTACACGACATAGCCCTGAATTTTCCAATGCGCAGCTCTTTGCAAAAGAGAGATATTGGCAAGGAAAAGCTGTCTTGTACCATTGCATTTTTCTCCCAAACGAAGGTCACTAGAAAGAAAATTTTAAAGCCTCCTGTTAGGCCATCATCTACACGACATAGCCCTGAATTTTCCAATGCGTAGCTCTTTGCAAAAGAGAGATATTGGCAAGGAAAAGCTGTCTTGTACCTTTGCATTTTTCTCCCAAACGAAGGACACTAGAAAGAAAATTTTAAAGCCTCCTGTTAGGCCATCATCTACACGACATAGCCCTGAATTTTCCAATGCGCAGCTCTTTGCAAAAGAGAGATATTGGCAAGGAAAAGCTGTCTTGTACCATTGCATTTTTCTCCCAAACGAAGGTCACTAGAAAGAAAATTTTAAAGCCTCCTGTTAGGCCATCATCTACACGACATAGCCCTGAATTTTCCAATGCGTAGCTCTTTGCAAAAGAGAGATATTGGCAAGGAAAAGCTGTCTTGTACCTTTGCATTTTTCTCCCAAACGAAGGACACTAGAAAGAAAATTTTAAAGCCTCCTGTTAGGCCATCATCTACACGACATAGCCCTGAATTTTCCAATGCGCAGCTCTTTGCAAAAGAGAGATATTGGCAAGGAAAAGCTGTCTTGTACCTTTGCATTTTTCTCCCAAACGAAGGACACTAGAAAGAACATTTTAAAGCCTCCTGTTAGGCCATCATCTACACGACATAACCCTGAATTTTCCAATGCGCAGCTCTTTGCAAAAGAGAGATATTGGCAAGGAAAAGCTGTCTTGTACCTTTGCATTTTTCTCCCAAACGAAGGTTACTAGAAAGAAAATTTTAAAGCCTCCTGTTAGGCCATCATCTACGCGACATAGCCCTGAATTTTCCAATACGCAGCTCTTTGCAAAAGAGAGATATTCGCAAGGAAAAGCTGTCTTGTACCATTGCATTTTTCTCCCAAACGAAGGACACTAGAAAGAAAATTTTAAAGCCTCCTGTTAGGCCATCATCTACACGACATAGCCCTGAATTTTCCAATGCGCAGCTCTTTGCAAAAGAGAGATATTGGCAAGGAAAAGCTGTCTTGTTCCTTTGCATTTTTCTCCCAAACGAAGGTCACTAGAAAGAAAATTTTAAAGCCTCCTGTTAGGCCATCATCTACACGACATAGCCCTGAATTTTCCAATGCGTAGCTCTTTGCAAAAGAGAGATATTGGCAAGGAAAAGCTGTCTTGTACCTTTGCATTTTTCTCCCAAACGAAGGACACTAGAAAGAAAATTTTAAAGCCTCCTGTTAGGCCATCATCTACACGACATAGCCCTGAATTTTTTAATGCGCAGCTCTTTGCAAAAGAGAGATATTGGCAAGGAAAAGCTGTCTTGTACCTTTGCATTTTTCTCCCAAACGAAGGGCACTAGAAAGAAAATTTTAAAGCCTCCTGTTAGGCCATCATCTACACGACATAGCCCTGAATTTTCCAATGAGTAGCTCTTTGCAAAAGAGAGATATTGGCAAGGAAAAGCTGTCTTGTACCTTTGCATTTTTCTCCCAAACGAAGGACACTAGAAAGAAAATTTTAAAGCCTCCTGTTAGGCCATCATCTACACGACATAGCCCTGAATTTTCCAATGCGCAGCTCTTTGCAAAAGAGAGATATTGGCAAGGAAAAGCTGTCTTGTACCATTGCATTTTTCTCCCAAACGAAGGACACTAGAAAGAACATTTTAAAGCCTCCTGTTAGGCCATCATCTACACGACATAGCCCTGAATTTTCCAATGCGCAGCTCTTTGCAAAAGAGAGATATTGGCAAGGAAAAGCTGTCTTGTACCTTTGCATTTTTCTCCCAAACGAAGGTCACTAGAAAGAAAATTTTAAAGCCTCCTGTTAGGCCATCATCTACACGACATAGCCCTGAATTTTCCAATGCGTAGCTCTTTGCAAAAGAGAGATATTGGCAAGGAAAAGCTGTCTTGTTACTTTGCATTTTTCTCCCAAACGAAGGACACTAGAAAGAAAATTTTAAAGCCTCCTGTTAGGCCATCATCTACACGACATAGCCCTGAATTTTCCAATGCGTAGCTCTTTGCAAAAGAGAGATATTGGCAAGGAAAAGCTGTCTTGTACCTTTGCATTTTTCTCCCAAACGAAGGACACTAGAAAGAAAATTTTAAAGCCTCCTGTTAGGCCATCATATACACGACATAGCCCTGAATTTTCCAATGCGTAGCTCTTTGCAAAAGAGAGATATTGGCAAGGAAAAGCTGTCTTGTACCATTGCATTTTTCTCCCAAACGAAGGGCACTAGAAAGAAAATTTTAAAGCCTCCTGTTAGGCCATCATCTACACGACATAGCCCTGAATTTTTTAATGCGCAGCTCTTTGCAAAAGAGAGATATTGGCAAGGAAAAGCTGTCTTGTACCTTTGCATTTTTCTCCCAAACGAAGGGCACTAGAAAGAAAATTTTAAAGCCTCCTGTTAGGCCATCATCTACACGACATAGCCCTGAATTTTCCAATGAGTAGCTCTTTGCAAAAGAGAGATATTGGCAAGGAAAAGCTGTCTTGTACCTTTGCATTTTTCTCCCAAACGAAGGACACTAGAAAGAAAATTTTAAAGCCTCCTGTTAGGCCATCATCTACACGACATAGCCCTGAATTTTCCAATGCGCAGCTCTTTGCAAAAGAGAGATATTGGCAAGGAAAAGCTGTCTTGTACCTTTGCATTTTTCTCCCAAACGAAGGTCACTAGAAAGAAAATTTTAAAGCCTCCTGTTAGGCCATCATCTACACGACATAGCCCTGAATTTTCCAATGCGTAGCTCTTTGCAAAAGAGAGATATTGGCAAGGAAAAGCTGTCTTGTTACTTTGCATTTTTCTCCCAAACGAAGGACACTAGAAAGAAAATTTTAAAGCCTCCTGTTAGGCCATCATCTACACGACATAGCCCTGAATTTTCCAATGCGTAGCTCTTTGCAAAAGAGAGATATTGGCAAGGAAAAGCTGTCTTGTACCTTTGCATTTTTCTCCCAAACGAAGGACACTAGAAAGAAAATTTTAAAGCCTCCTGTTAGGCCATCATCTACACGACATAGCCCTGAATTTTCCAATCCGTAGCTCTTTGCAAAAGAGAGATATTGGCAAGGAAAAGCTGTCTTGTACCTTTGCATTTTTCTCCCAAACGAAGGACACTAGAAAGAAAATTTTAAAGCCTCCTGTTAGGCCATCATCTACACGACATAGCCCTGAATTTTCCAATGCGCAGCTCTTGGCAAGGAAAAGCTGTCTTGTACCATTGCATTTTTCTCCCAAACGAAGGACACTAGAAAGAAAATTTTAAAGCCTCCTGTTAGGCCATCATCTACACGACATAGCCCTGAATTTTCCAATGCGTAGCTCTTTGCAAAAGAGAGATATTGGCAAGGAAAAGCTGTCTTGTACCTTTGCATTTTTCTCCCAAACGAAGGACACTAGAAAGAACATTTTAAAGCCTCCTGTTAGGCCATCATCTACACGACATAGCCCTGAATTTTCCAATGCGCAGCTCTTTGCAAAAGAGAGATATCGGCAAGGAAAAACTGTATTGTACCTTTGCATTTTTCTCCCAAACGAAAGACACTAGAATGCAAATTTTAAAGCCTCCTGTTAGTGCTTCATCTACACGTTATAGCCCTGAATTTTCCAATGCCTAGCTCTTTGCAAAAGAGAGATATCGGCAAGGAAAAGCTGTATTGAACCTTTGCATTTTTCTCCCAAACGAAGGACACTAGAATGAAAATTTTAAAGCCTCCTATTAGTGCTTCATCTACACGTTATAGCCCTGAATTTTCCAATGCCTATCTCTTTGCAAAAGAGAGATATCGGCAAGGAAAACTGTATTGTACCTTTGCATTTTTCTCCCAAACGAAGGGCACTAGAAAGAAAATTTTAAAGCCTCCTGTCAGGCCATCATCTACACGACATAGCCCTGAATTTTCCAATGAGTAGCTCTTTGCAAAAGAGAGATATTGGCAAGGAAAAGCTGTCTTGTACCTTTGCATTTTTCTCCCAAACGAAGGACACTAGAAAGAAAATTTTAAAGCCTCCTGTTAGGCCATCATCTACACGACATAGCCCTGAATTTTCCAATGCGCAGCTCTTTGCAAAAGAGAGATATTGGCAAGGAAAAGCTGTCTTGTACCATTGCATTTTTCTCCCAAACGAAGGACACTAGAAAGAAAATTTTAAAGCCTCCTGTTAGGCCATCATCTACACGACATAGCCCTGAATTTTCCAATGCGCAGCTCTTTGCAAAAGAGAGATATTGGCAAGGAAAAGCTGTCTTGTACCATTGCATTTTTCTCCCAAACGAAGGACACTAGAAAGAACATTTTAAAGCCTCCTGTTAGGCCATCATCTACACGACATAGCCCTGAATTTTCCAATGCGCAGCTCTTTGCAAAAGAGAGATATTGGCAAGGAAAAGCTGTCTTGTACCTTTGCATTTTTCTCCCAAACGAAGGTCACTAGAAAGAAAATTTTAAAGCCTCCTGTTAGGCCATCATCTACACGACATAGCCCTGAATTTTCCAATGCGCAGCTCTTGGCAAGGAAAAGCTGTCTTGTACCATTGCATTTTTCTCCCAAACGAAGGACACTAGAAAGAAAATTTTAAAGCCTCCTGTTAGGCCATCATCTACACGACATAGCCCTGAATTTTCCAATGCGTAGCTCTTTGCAAAAGAGAGATATTGGCAAGGAAAAGCTGTCTTGTACCTTTGCATTTTTCTCCCAAACGAAGGACACTAGAAAGAAAATTTTAAAGCCTCCTGTTAGGCCATCATCTACACGACATAGCCCTGAATTTTCCAATGCGCAGCTCTTTGCAAAAGAGAGATATTGGCAAGGAAAAGCTGTCTTGTACCATTGCATTTTTCTCCCAAACGAAGGACACTAGAAAGAACATTTTAAAGCCTCCTGTTAGGCCATCATCTACACGACATAGCCCTGAATTTTCCAATGCGCAGCTCTTTGCAAAAGAGAGATATTGGCAAGGAAAAGCTGTCTTGTACCTTTGCATTTTTCTCCCAAACGAAGGTCACTAGAAAGAAAATTTTAAAGCCTCCTGTTAGGCCATCATCTACACGACATAGCCCTGAATTTTCCAATGCGTAGCTCTTTGCATAAGAGAGATATTGGCAAGGAAAAGCTGTCTTGTACCTTTGCATTTTTCTCCCAAACGAAGGACACTAGAAAGAAAATTTAAAAGCCTCCTGTTAGGCCATCATCTACACGACATAGCCCTGAATTTTCCAATGCGCAGCTCTTTGCAAAAGAGAGATATTGGCAAGGAAAAGCTGTCTTGTACCTTTGCATTTTTCTCCCAAACGAAGGACACTAGAAAGAAAATTTTAAAGCCTCCTGTTAGGCCATCATCTACACGACATAGCCCTGAATTTTCCAATGCGTAGCTCTTTGCAAAAGAGAGATATTGGCAAGGAAAAGCTGTCTTGTACCTTTGCATTTTTCTCCCAAACGAAGGACACTAGAAAGAAAATTTTAAAGCCTCCTGTTAGGCCATCATCTACACGACATAGCCCTGAATTTTCCAATGCGCAGCTCTTTGCAAAAGAGAGATATTGGCAAGGAAAAGCTGTCTTGTACCATTGCATTTTTCTCCCAAACGAAGGACACTAGAAAGAAAATTTTAAAGCCTCCTGTTAGGCCATCATCTACACGTTATAGCCCTGAATTTTCCAATGCCTATCTCTTTGCAAAAGAGAGATATCGGCAAGGAAAAGCTGTATTGTACCTTTGCATTTTTCTCCCAAACGAAGGACACTAGAATGAAAATTTTAAAGCCTCCTGTTAGTGCTTCATCTACACGTTATAGCCCTGAATTTTCCAATGCCTAGCTCTTTGCAAAAGAGAGATATCGGCAAGGAAAAGCTGTATTGAACCTTTGCATTTTTCTCCCAAACGAAGGACACTAGAATGAAAATTTTAAAGCCTCCTATTAGTGCTTCATCTACACGTTATAGCCCTGAATTTTCCAATGCCTATCTCTTTGCAAAAGAGAGATATCGGCAAGGAAAAGCTGTATTGTACCTTTGCATTTTTCTCCCAAACGAAGGACACTAGAATGAAAATTTTAAAGCCTCCTGTTAGTGCTTCATCTACACATTATAGCCCTGAATTTTCCAATGCCTAGCTCTTTGCAAAAGAGAGATATTGGCAAGGAAAAGCTGTCTTGTACCTTTGCATTTTTCTCCCAAACGAAGGGCACTAGAAAGAAAATTTTAAAGCCTCCTGTTAGGCCATCATCTACACGATATAGCCCTGAATTTTCCAATGAGTAGCTCTTTGCAAAAGAGAGATATTGGCAAGGAAAAGCTGTCTTGTACCTTTGCATTTTTCTCCCAAACGAAGGACACTAGAAAGAAAATTTTAAAGCCTCCTGTTAGGCCATCATCTACACGACATAGCCCTGAATTTTCCAATGCGTAGCTCTTTGCAAAAGAGAGATATTGGCAAGGAAAAGCTGTCTTGTACCTTTGCATTTTTCTCCCAAACGAAGGACACTAGAAAGAAAATTTTAAAGCCTCCTGTTAGGCCATCATCTACACGACATAGCCCTGAATTTTCCAATGCGCAGCTCTTTGCAAAAGAGAGATATTGGCAAGGAAAAGCTGTCTTGTACCATTGCATTTTTCTCCCAAACGAAGGACACTAGAAAGAACATTTTAAAGCCTCCTGTTAGGCCATCATCTACACGACATAGCCCTGAATTTTCCAATGCGCAGCTCTTTGCAAAAGAGAGATATTGGCAAGGAAAAGCTGTCTTGTACCTTTGCATTTTTCTCCCAAACGAAGGTCACTAGAAAGAAAATTTTAAAGCCTCCTGTTAGGCCATCATCTACACGACATAGCCCTGAATTTTCCAATGCGTAGCTCTTTGCATAAGAGAGATATTGGCAAGGAAAAGCTGTCTTGTACCTTTGCATTTTTCTCCCAAACGAAGGACACTAGAAAGAAAATTTTAAAGCCTCCTGTTAGGCCATCATCTACACGACATAGCCCTGAATTTTCCAATGCGCAGCTCTTTGCAAAAGAGAGATATTGGCAAGGAAAAGCTGTCTTGTACCTTTGCATTTTTCTCCCAAACGAAGGACACTAGAAAGAAAATTTTAAAGCCTCCTGTTAGGCCATCATCTACACGACATAGCCCTGAATTTTCCAATGCATAGCTCTTTGCAAAAGAGAGATATTGGCAAGGAAAAGCTGTCTTGTACCTTTGCATTTTTCTCCCAAACGAAGGACACTAGAAAGAAAATTTTAAAGCCTCCTGTTAGGCCATCATCTACACGACATAGCCCTGAATTTTCCAATGCGCAGCTCTTTGCAAAAGAGAGATATTTGCAAGGAAAAGCTGTCTTGTACCATTGCATTTTTCTCCCAAACGAAGGACACTAGAAAGAACATTTTAAAGCCTCCTGTTAGGCCATCATCTACACGACATAGCCCTGAATTTTCCAATGCGCAGCTCTTTGCAAAAGAGAGATATCGGCAAGGAAAAACTGTATTGTACCTTTGCATTTTTCTCCCAAACGAAAGACACTAGAATGAAAATTTTAAAGCCTCCTGTTAGTGCTTCATCTACACGTTATAGCCCTGAATTTTCCAATGCCTAGCTCTTTGCAAAAGAGAGATATCGGCAAGGAAAAGCTGTATTGAACCTTTGCATTTTTCTCCCAAACGAAGGACACTAGAATGAAAATTTTAAAGCCTCCTATTAGTGCTTCATCTACACGTTATAGCCCTGAATTTTCCAATGCCTATCTCTTTGCAAAAGAGAGATATCGGCAAGGAAAAGCTGTATTGTACCTTTGCATTTTTCTCCCAAACGAAGGACACTAGAATGAAAATTTTAAAGCCTCCTGTTAGTGCTTCATCTACACATTATAGCCCTGAATTTTCCAATGCCTAGCTCTTTGCAAAAGAGAAATATTGGCAAGGAAAAGCTGTCTTGTACCTTTGCATTTTTCTCCCAAACGAAGGGCACTAGAAAGAAAATTTTAAAGCCTCCTGTTAGGCCATCATCTACACGACATAGCCCTGAATTTTCCAATGCCTAGCTCTTTGCAAAAGAGAGATATTGGCAAGGAAAAGCTGTCTTGTACCTTTGCATTTTTCTCCCAAACGAAGGACACTAGAAAGAACATTTTAAAGCCTCCTGTTAGGCCATCATCTACACGACATAGCCCTGAATTTTCCAATGCGTAGCTCTTTGCATAAGAGAGATATTGGCAAGGAAAAGCTGTCTTGTACCTTTGCATTTTTCTCCCAAACGAAGGACACTAGAAAGAAAATTTAAAAGCCTCCTGTTAGGCCATCATCTACACGACATAGCCCTGAATTTTCCAATGCGCAGCTCTTTGCAAAAGAGAGATATTGGCAAGGAAAAGCTGTCTTGTACCTTTGCATTTTTCTCCCAAACGAAGGACACTAGAAAGAAAATTTTAAAGCCTCCTGTTAGGCCATCATCTACACGACATAGCCCTGAATTTTCCAATGCGTAGCTCTTTGCAAAAGAGAGATATTGGCAAGGAAAAGCTGTCTTGTACCTTTGCATTTTTCTCCCAAACGAAGGACACTAGAAAGAAAATTTTAAAGCCTCCTGTTAGGCCATCATCTACACGACATAGCCCTGAATTTTCCAATGCGCAGCTCTTTGCAAAAGAGAGATATTGGCAAGGAAAAGCTGTCTTGTACCATTGCATTTTTCTCCCAAACGAAGGACACTAGAAAGAACATTTTAAAGCCTCCTGTTAGGCCATCATCTACACGACATAGCCCTGAATTTTCCAATGCGCAGCTCTTTGCAAAAGAGAGATATCGGCAAGGAAAAACTGTATTGTACCTTTGCATTTTTCTCCCAAACGAAAGACACTAGAATGAAAATTTTAAAGCCTCCTGTTAGTGCTTCATCTACACGTTATAGCCCTGAATTTTCCAATGCCTAGCTCTTTGCAAAAGAGAGATATCGGCAAGGAAAAGATGTATTGTACCTTTGCATTTTTCTCCCAAACGAAGGACACTAGAATGAAAATTTTAAAGCCTCCTGTTAGTGCTTCATCTACACATTATAGCCCTGAATTTTCCAATGCCTAGCTCTTTGCAAAAGAGAGATATTGGCAAGGAAAAGCTGTCTTGTACCTTTGCATTTTTCTCCCAAACGAAGGGCACTAGAAAGAAAATTTTAAAGCCTCCTGTTAGGCCATCATCTACACGACATAGCCCTGAATTTTCCAATGAGTAGCTCTTTGCAAAAGAGAGATATTGGCAAGGAAAAGCTGTCTTGTACCTTTGCATTTTTCTCCCAAACGAAGGACACTAGAAAGAAAATTTTAAAGCCTCCTGTTAGGCCATCATCTACACGACATAGCCCTGAATTTTCCAATGCGTAGCTCTTTGCAAAAGAGAGATATTGGCAAGGAAAAGCTGTCTTGTACCTTTGCATTTTTCTCCCAAACGAAGGACACTAGAAAGAAAATTTTAAAGCCTCCTGTTAGGCCATCATCTACACGACATAGCCCTGAATTTTCCAATGCGCAGCTCTTTGCAAAAGAGAGATATTGGCAAGGAAAAGCTGTCTTGTACCATTGCATTTTTCTCCCAAACGAAGGACACTAGAAAGAACATTTTAAAGCCTCCTGTTAGGCCATCATCTACACGACATAGCCCTGAATTTTCCAATGCGCAGCTCTTTGCAAAAGAGAGATATTGGCAAGGAAAAGCTGTCTTGTACCTTTGCATTTTTCTCCCAAACGAAGGTCACTAGAAAGAAAATTTTAAAGCCTCCTGTTAGGCCATCATCTACACGACATAGCCCTGAATTTTCCAATGCGTAGCTCTTTGCATAAGAGAGATATTGGCAAGGAAAAGCTGTCTTGTACCTTTGCATTTTTCTCCCAAACGAAGGACACTAGAAAGAAAATTTTAAAGCCTCCTGTTAGGCCATCATCTACACGACATAGCCCTGAATTTTCCAATGCGCAGCTCTTTGCAAAAGAGAGATATTGGCAAGGAAAAGCTGTCTTGTACCTTTGCATTTTTCTCCCAAACGAAGGACACTAGAAAGAAAATTTTAAAGCCTCCTGTTAGGCCATCATCTACACGACATAGCCCTGATTTTTCCAATGCGTAGCTCTTTGCAAAAGAGAGATATTGGCAAGGAAAAGCTGTCTTGTACCTTTGCATTTTTCTCCCAAACGAAGGACACTAGAAAGAAAATTTTAAAGCCTCCTGTTAGGCCATCATCTACACGACATAGCCCTGAATTTTCCAATGCGTAGCTCTTTGCATAAGAGAGATATTGGCAAGGAAAAGCTGTCTTGTACCTTTGCATTTTTCTCCCAAACGAAGGACACTAGAAAGAAAATTTTAAAGCCTCCTGTTAGGCCATCATCTACACGACATAGCCCTGAATTTTCCAATGCGCAGCTCTTTGCAAAAGAGAGATATTGGCAAGGAAAAGCTGTCTTGTACCTTTGCATTTTTCTCCCAAACGAAGGACACTAGAAAGAAAATTTTAAAGCCTCCTGTTAGGCCATCATCTACACGACATAGCCCTGAATTTTCCAATGCGCAGCTCTTTGCAAAAGAGAGATATTGGCAAGGAAAAGCTGTCTTGTACCATTGCATTTTTCTCCCAAACGAAGGACACTAGAAAGAACATTTTAAAGCCTCCTGTTAGGCCATCATCTACACGACATAGCCCTGAATTTTCCAATGCGCAGCTCTTTGCAAAAGAGAGATATTGGCAAGGAAAAGCTGTCTTGTACCATTGCATTTTTCTCCCAAACGAAGGACACTAGAAAGAAAATTTTAAAGCCTCCTGTTAGGCCATCATCTACACGACATAGCCCTGATTTTTCCAATGCGTAGCTCTTTGCAAAAGAGAGATATTGGCAAGGAAAAGCTGTCTTGTACCTTTGCATTTTTCTCCCAAACGAAGGACACTAGAAAGAAAATTTTAAAGCCTCCTGTTAGGCCATCATCTACACGACATAGCCCTGAATTTTCCAATGCGCAGCTCTTTGCAAAAGAGAGATATTGGCAAGGAAAAGCTGTCTTGTACCATTGCATTTTTCTCCCAAACGAAGGACACTAGAAAGAACATTTTAAAGCCTCCTGTTAGGCCATCATCTACACGACATAGCCCTGATTTTTCCAATGCGCAGCTCTTTGCAAAAGAGAGATATTGGCAAGGAAAAGCTGTCTTGTACCTTTGCATTTTTCTCCCAAACGAAGGTCACTAGAAAGAAAATTTTAAAGCCTCCTGTTAGGCCATCATCTACACGACATAGCCCTGAATTTTCCAATGCGTAGCTCTTTGCATAAGAGAGATATTGGCAATGAAAAGCTGTCTTGTACCTTTGCATTTTTCTCCCAAACGAAGGACACTAGAAAGAAAATTTTAAAGCCTCCTGTTAGGCCATCATCTACACGACATAGCCCTGAATTTTCCAATGCGCAGCTCTTTGCAAAATAGAGATATTGGCAAGGAAAAGCTGTCTTGTACCTTTGCATTTTTCTCCCAAACGAAGGACACTAGAAAGAAAATTTTAAAGCCTCCTGTTAGGCCATCATCTACACGACATAGCCCTGTATTTTCCAATGCGCAGCTCTTTGCAAAAGAGAGATATTGGCAAGGAAAAGCTGTCTTGTACCATTGCATTTTTCTCCCAAACGAAGGACACTAGAAAGAACATTTTAAAGCCTCCTGTTAGGCCATCATCTACACGACATAGCCCTGAATTTTCCAATGCGCAGCTCTTTGCAAAAGAGAGATATTGGCAAGGAAAAGCTGTCTTGTACCTTTGCATTTTTCGCCCAAACGAAGGTCACTAGAAAGAAAATTTTTGCTCTTTGCAAAATAGAGATATTGGCAAGGAAAAGCTGTCTTGTACCTTTGCATTTTTCTCCCAAACGAAGGACACTAGAAAGAAAATTTTAAAGCCTCCTGTTAGGCCATCATCTACACGACATAGCCCTGAATTTTCCAATGCGCAGCTCTTTGCAAAAGAAAGATATTGGCAAGGAAAAGCTGTCTTGTACCATTGCATTTTTCTCCCAAACGAAGGACACTAGAAAGAAAATTTTAAAGCCTCCTTTTAGGCCATCATCTACACGACATAGCCCTGAATTTTCCAATGCGCAGCTCTTTGCAAAAGAGAGATATTGGCAAGGAAAAGCTGTCTTGTACCATTGCATTTTTCTCCCAAACGAAGGACACTAGAAAGAAAATTTTAAAGCCTCCTGTTAGGCCATCATCTACACGACATAGCCCTGAATTTTCCAATGCGCAGCTCTTTGCAAAAGAGAGATATTGGCAAGGAAAAGCTGTCTTGTACCATTGCATTTTTCTCCCAAACGAAGGACACTAGAAAGAACATTTTAAAGCCTCCTGTTAGGCCATCATCTACACGACATAGCCCTGAATTTTCCAATGCGCAGCTCTTTGCAAAAGAGAGATATTGGCAAGGAAAAGCTGTCTTGTACCTTTGCATTTTTCTCCCAAACGAAGGACACTAGAATGAAAATTTTAAAGCCTCCTGTTAGTGCTTCATCTACACGTTATAGCCCTGAATTTTCCAATGCCTATCTCTTTGCAAAAGAGAGATATCGGCAAGGAAAAGCTGTATTGTACCTTTGCATTTTTCTCCCAAACGAAGGACACTAGAATGAAAATTTTAAAGCCTCCTGTTAGTGCTTCATCTACACGTTATAGCCCTGAATTTTCCAATGCCTATCTCTTTGCAAAAGAGAGATATCGGCAAGGAAAAGCTGTATTGTACCTTTGCATTTTTCTCCCAAACGAAAGACACTAGAATTAAAATTTTAAAGCCTCCTGTTAGTGCTTCATCTACACGTTATAGCCCTGAATTTTCCAATGCCTATCTCTGCAAAAGAGAGATATCGGCAAGGAAAAGCTGTAGTGTACCTTTGCATTTTTCTCCCAAACGAAGGACACTAGAATGAAAATTTAAAAGCCTCCTGTTAGTGCTTCATCTACACGTTATAGCCCTGAATTTTCCAATGCCTATCTCTTTGCAAAAGAGAGATATCGGCAAGGAAAAGCTGTATTGTACCTTTGCATTTTTCTCCCAAACGAAGGACACTAGAATGAAAATTTAAAAGCCTCCTGTTAGTGCTTCATCTACACGTTATAGCCCTGAATTTTCCAATGCCTATCTCTTTGCAAAAGAGAGATATCGGCAAGGAAAAACTGTATTGTACCTTTGCATTTTTCTCCCAAACGAAAGACACTAGAATGAAAATTTTAAAGCCTCCTGTTAGTGCTTCATCTACACGTTATAGCCCTGAATTTTCCAATGCCTAGCTCTTTGCAAAAGAGAGATATTGGCAAGGAAAAGCTGTATTGTACCTTTGCATTTTTCTCCCAAACGAAGGACACTAGAATGAAAATTTTAAAGCCTACTGTTAGTGCTTCATCTACACGTTATAGCCCTGAATTTTCCAATGCCTAGCTCTTTGCAAAAGAGAGATATCGGCAAGGAAAAGCTGTATTGTACCTTTGCATTTTTCTCCCAAACGAAAGACACTAGAATGAAAATTTTAAAGCCTCCTGTTAGTGCTTCATCTACACGTTATAGCCCTGAATTTTCCAATGCCTATCTCTTTGCAAAAGAGAGATATCGGCAAGGAAAAGCTGTATTGAACCTTTGCATTTTTCTCCCAAACGAAGGACACTAGAATGAAAATTTTAAAGCCTCCTGTTAGTGCTTCATCTACACGTTATAGCCCTGAATTTTCCAATGCCTATCTCTTTGCAAAAGAGAGATATCGGCAAGGAAAAGCTGTATTGTACCTTTGCATTTTTCTCCCAAACGAAAGACACTAGAATGAACATTTTAAAGCCTCCTGTTAGTGCTTCATCTACACGTTATAGCCCTGAATTTTCCAATGCCTATCTCTTTGCAAAAGAGAGATATCGGCAAGGAAATGCTGTATTGTACCTTTGCATTTTTCTCCCAAACGAAAGACACTAGAATGAAAATTTTAAAGCCTCCTGTTAGTGCTTCATCTACACGGTATAGCCCTGAATTTTCCAATGCCTAGCTCTTTGCAAAAGAGAGATATCGGCAAGGAAAAGCAGCATTGTACCTTTGCATTTTTCTCCCAAACGAAAGACACTAGAATGAAAATTGTAAAGCCTCCTGTTTAGTGCTTCATCTACACGTTATAGCCCTGCATTTTCCAATGCCTAGCTCTTTGCAAAAGAGAGATATTGGCAAGGAAAAGCTGTATTGTACCTTTGCATTTTTCTCCCAAACGAAAGACACTAGAATGAAAATTTTAAAGCCTCCTGTTAGTGCTTCATCTACACGTTATAGCCCTGAATTTTCCAATGCCTAGCTCTTTGCAAAAGAGAGATATTGGCAAGGAAAAGCTGTATTGTACCTTTGCATTTTTCTCCCAAACGAAGGACACTAGAATGAAAATTTTAAAGCCTACTGTTAGTGCTTCATCTACACGTTATAGCCCTGAATTTTCCAATGCCTAGCTCTTTGCAAAAGAGAGATATCGGCAAGGAAAAGCTGTATTGTACCTTTGCATTTTTCTCCCAAACGAAAGACACTAGAATGAAAATTTTAAAGCCTCCTGTTAGTGCTTCATCTACACGTTATAGCCCTGCATTTTCCAATGCCTAGCTCTTTGCAAAAGAGAGATATTGGCAAGGAAAAGCTGTATTGTACCTTTGCATTTTTCTCCCAAACGAAAGACACTAGAATGAAAATTTTAAAGCCTCCTGTTAGTGCTTCATCTACGCGTTATAGCCCTGAATTTTCCAATGCCTATCTCTTTGCCAAAGAGAGATATCGGCAAGGAAAAACTGTATTGTACCTTTGCATTTTTCATCCAAACGAAAGACACTAGAATGAAAATTTTAAAGCCTCCTGTTAGTGCTTCATCTACACGTTATAGCCCTGAATTTTCCAATGCCTATCTCTTTGCCAAAGAGAGATATCGGCAAGGAAAAACTGTATTGTACCTTTGCATTTTTCTCCCAAACGAAGGACACTAGAATGAAAATTTAAAAGCCTCCTGTTAGTGCTTCATCTACACGGTATAGCCCTGAATTTTCCAATGCCTAGCTCTTTGCAAAAGAGAGATATTGGCAAGGAAAAGCTGTATTGTACCTTTGCATTTTTTCTCTCAAACGAAAGACACTAGAATGAAAATTTTAAAGCCTCCTGTTAGTGCTTCATCTTCACGTTATAGCCCTGCATTTTCAAATGCCTATCTCTTTGCAAAAGAGAGATATCGGCAAGGAAAAGCAGCATTGTACTTTTGCATTTTTCTCCCAAACGAAGGACACTAGAATGAAAATTTAAAAGCCTCCTGTTAGTGCTTCATCTACACGGTATAGATCTGAATTTTCCAATGCCTAGCTCTTTGCAAAAGAGAGATATTGGCAAGGAAAAGCTGTATTGTACCTTTGCATTTTTCTCCCAAACGAAGGACACTAGAATGAAAATTTTAAAGCCTCCTGTTAGTGCTTCATCTGCACGTTATAGCCCTGAATTTTCCAATGCCTATCTCTTTGCAAAAGAGATATATTGGCAAGGAAAAGCTGTATTGTACCTTTGCATTTTTTCTCTCAAACGAAAGACACTAGAATGAAAATTTTAAAGCCTCCTGTTAGTGCTTCATCTACACGTTATAGCCCTGAATTTTCCAATGCCTATCTCTTTGCAAAAGAGAGATATCGGCAAGGAAAAGCTGTATTGTACCTTTGCATTTTTCTCCCAAACGAAGGACACTAGAATGAAAATTTAATAGCCTCCTGTTAGTGCTTCATCTACACGGTATAGCCCTGAATTTTCCAATGCCTAGCTCTTTGCAAAAGAGAGATATTGGCAAGGAAAAGCTGTATTGTACCTTTGCATTTTTCTCCCAAACGAAGGACACTAGAATGAAAATTTTAAAGCCTCCTGTTAGTGCTTCATCTGCACGTTATAGCCCTGAATTTTCCAATGCCTATCTCTTTGCAAAAGAGATATATTGGCAAGGAAAAACTGTATTGTACCTTTGCATTTTTCTCCTAAACGAAAGACACTAGAATGAAAATTTTAAAGCCTCCTGTTAGTGCTTCATCTACACGTTATAGCCCTGAATTTTCCAATGCCTAGCTCTTTGCAAAAGAGAGATATTGGCAAGGAAAAGCTGTATTGTACCTTTGCATTTTTCTCCCAAACGAAAGACACTAGAATGAAAATTTTAAAGCCTACTGTTAATGCTTCATCTACACGTTATAGCCCTGAATTTTCCAATGCCTAGCTCTTTGCAAAAGAGAGATATCGGCAAGGAAAAGCTGTATTGTACCTTTGCATTTTTCTCCCAAACGAAAGACACTAGAATGAAAATTTTAAAGCCTCCTGTTAGTGCTTCATCTACACGTTATAGCCCTGAATTTTCCAATGCCTATCTCTTTGTAAAAGAGAGATATCGGCAAGGAAAAGCTGTATTGTACCTTTGCATTTTTCTCCCAAACGAAGGACACTAGAATGAAAATTTTAAAGCCTACTGTTAGTGCTTCATCTACACGTTATAGCCCTGAATTTTCCAATGCCTAGCTCTTTGCAAAAGAGAGATATCGGCAAGGAAAAGCTGTATTGTACCTTTGCATTTTTCTCCAAAACGAAAGACACTAGAATGAAAATTTTAAAGCCTCCTGTTAGTGCTTCATCTACACGTTATAGCCCTGAATTTTCCAATGCCTATCTCTTTGCAAAAGAGAGATATCGGCAAGGAAAAGCTGTATTGAACCTTTGCATTTTTCTCCCAAACGAAGGACACTAGAATGAAAATTTTAAAGCCTCCTATTAGTGCTTCATCTACACGTTATAGCCCTGAATTTTCCAATGCCTATCTCTTTGCAAAAGAGAGATATCGGCAAGGAAAAGCTGTATTGTACCTTTGCATTTTTCTCCCAAACGAAGGACACTAGAATGAAAATTTTAAAGCCTCCTGTTAGTGCTTCATCTACACGTTATAGCCCTGAATTTTCCAATGCCTATCTCTTTGCAAAAGAGAGATATCGGCAAGGAAAAGCTGTATTGTACCTTTGCATTTTTCTCCCAAACGAAAGACACTAGAATGAACATTTTAAAGCCTCCTGTTAGTGCTTCATCTACACGTTATAGCCCTGAATTTTCCAATGCCTACTATCTCTTTGCAAAAGAGAGATATCGGCAAGGAAAAGCTGTATTGTACCTTTGCATTTTTCTCCCAAACGAAGGACACTAGAATTAAAATTTTAAAGCCTCCTGTTAGTGCTTCATCTACACGTTATAGCCCTGAATTTTCCAATGCCTATCTCTTTGCAAAAGAGAGATATCGGCAAGGAAAAGCTGTATTGTACCTTTGCATTTTTCTCCCAAACGAAGGACACTAGAATGAAAATTTAAAAGCCTCCTGTTAGTGCTTCATCTACACGTTATAGCCCTGAATTTTCCAATGCCTATCTCTTTGCAAAAGAGAGATATCGGCAAGGAAAAGCTGTATTGTACCTTTGCATTTTTCTCCCAAACGAAGGACACTAGAATTAAAATTTTAAAGCCTCCTGTTAGTGCTTCATCTACACGTTATAGCCCTGAATTTTCCAATGCCTATCTCTTTGCAAAAGAGAGATATCGGCAAGGAAAAACTGTATTGTACCTTTGCATTTTTCTCCCAAACGAAAGACACTAGAATGAAAATTTTAAAGCCTCCTGTTAGTGCTTCATCTACACGTTATAGCCCTGAATTTTCCAATGCCTAGCTCTTTGCAAAAGAGAGATATTGGCAAGGAAAAGCTGTATTGTACCTTTGCATTTTTCTCCCAAACGAAGGACACTAGAATGAAAATTTTAAAGCCTACTGTTAGTGCTTCATCTACACGTTATAGCCCTGAATTTTCCAATGCCTAGCTCTTTGCAAAAGAGAGATATCGGCAAGGAAAAGCTGTATTGTACCTTTGCATTTTTCTCCCAAACGAAAGACACTAGAATGAAAATTTTAAAGCCTCCTGTTAGTGCTTCATCTACACGTTATAGCCCTGAATTTTCCAATGCCTATCTCTTTGCAAAAGAGAGATATCGGCAAGGAAAAGCTGTATTGAACCTTTGCATTTTTCTCCCAAACGAAGGACACTAGAATGAAAATTTTAAAGCCTCCTGTTAGTGCTTCATCTACACGTTATAGCCCTGAATTTTCCAATGCCTATCTCTTTGCAAAAGAGAGATATCGGCAAGGAAAAGCTGTATTGTACCTTTGCATTTTTCTCCCAAACGAAAGACACTAGAATGAACATTTTAAAGCCTCCTGTTAGTGCTTCATCTACACGTTATAGCCCTGAATTTTCCAATGCCTATCTCTTTGCAAAAGAGAGATATCGGCAAGGAAATGCTGTATTGTACCTTTGCATTTTTCTCCCAAACGAAAGACACTAGAATGAAAATTTTAAAGCCTCCTGTTAGTGCTTCATCTACACGGTATAGCTCTGAATTTTCCAATGCCTAGCTCTTTGCAAAAGAGAGATATCGGCAAGGAAAAGCAGCATTGTACCTTTGCATTTTTCTCCCAAACGAAAGACACTAGAATGAAAATTGTAAAGCCTCCTGTTTAGTGCTTCATCTACACGTTATAGCCCTGCATTTTCCAATGCCTAGCTCTTTGCAAAAGAGAGATATTGGCAAGGAAAAGCTGTATTGTACCTTTGCATTTTTCTCCCAAACGAAAGACACTAGAATGAAAATTTTAAAGCCTCCTGTTAGTGCTTCATCTACACGTTATAGCCCTGAATTTTCCAATGCCTAGCTCTTTGCAAAAGAGAGATATTGGCAAGGAAAAGCTGTATTGTACCTTTGCATTTTTCTCCCAAACGAAGGACACTAGAATGAAAATTTTAAAGCCTACTGTTAGTGCTTCATCTACACGTTATAGCCCTGAATTTTCCAATGCCTAGCTCTTTGCAAAAGAGAGATATCGGCAAGGAAAAGCTGTATTGTACCTTTGCATTTTTCTCCCAAACGAAAGACACTAGAATGAAAATTTTAAAGCCTCCTGTTAGTGCTTCATCTACACGTTATAGCCCTGCATTTTCCAATGCCTAGCTCTTTGCAAAAGAGAGATATTGGCAAGGAAAAGCTGTATTGTACCTTTGCATTTTTCTCCCAAACGAAAGACACTAGAATGAAAATTTTAAAGCCTCCTGTTAGTGCTTCATCTACGCGTTATAGCCCTGAATTTTCCAATGCCTATCTCTTTGCCAAAGAGAGATATCGGCAAGGAAAAACTGTATTGTACCTTTGCATTTTTCATCCAAACGAAAGACACTAGAATGAAAATTTTAAAGCCTCCTGTTAGTGCTTCATCTACACGTTATAGCCCTGAATTTTCCAATGCCTATCTCTTTGCCAAAGAGAGATATCGGCAAGGAAAAACTGTATTGTACCTTTGCATTTTTCTCCCAAACGAAGGACACTAGAATGAAAATTTAAAAGCCTCCTGTTAGTGCTTCATCTACACGGTATAGCCCTGAATTTTCCAATGCCTAGCTCTTTGCAAAAGAGAGATATTGGCAAGGAAAAGCTGTATTGTACCTTTGCATTTTTTCTCTCAAACGAAAGACACTAGAATGAAAATTTTAAAGCCTCCTGTTAGTGCTTCATCTTCACGTTATAGCCCTGCATTTTCAAATGCCTATCTCTTTGCAAAAGAGAGATATCGGCAAGGAAAAGCAGCATTGTACTTTTGCATTTTTCTCCCAAACGAAGGACACTAGAATGAAAATTTAAAAGCCTCCTGTTAGTGCTTCATCTACACGGTATAGCCCTGAATTTTCCAATGCCTAGCTCTTTGCAAAAGAGAGATATTGGCAAGGAAAAGCTGTATTGTACCTTTGCATTTTTCTCCCAAACGAAGGACACTAGAATGAAAATTTTAAAGCCTCCTGTTAGTGCTTCATCTGCACGTTATAGCCCTGAATTTTCCAATGCCTATCTCTTTGCAAAAGAGATATATTGGCAAGGAAAAGCTGTATTGTACCTTTGCATTTTTTCTCTCAAACGAAAGACACTAGAATGAAAATTTTAAAGCCTCCTGTTAGTGCTTCATCTACACGTTATAGCCCTGAATTTTCCAATGCCTATCTCTTTGCAAAAGAGAGATATCGGCAAGGAAAAGCTGTATTGTACCTTTGCATTTTTCTCCCAAACGAAGGACACTAGAATGAAAATTTAATAGCCTCCTGTTAGTGCTTCATCTACACGGTATAGCCCTGAATTTTCCAATGCCTAGCTCTTTGCAAAAGAGAGATATTGGCAAGGAAAAGCTGTATTGTACCTTTGCATTTTTCTCCCAAACGAAGGACACTAGAATGAAAATTTTAAAGCCTCCTGTTAGTGCTTCATCTGCACGTTATAGCCCTGAATTTTCCAATGCCTATCTCTTTGCAAAAGAGATATATTGGCAAGGAAAAACTGTATTGTACCTTTGCATTTTTCTCCTAAACGAAAGACACTAGAATGAAAATTTTAAAGCCTCCTGTTAGTGCTTCATCTACACGTTATAGCCCTGAATTTTCCAATGCCTAGCTCTTTGCAAAAGAGAGATATTGGCAAGGAAAAGCTGTATTGTACCTTTGCATTTTTCTCCCAAACGAAAGACACTAGAATGAAAATTTTAAAGCCTACTGTTAATGCTTCATCTACACGTTATAGCCCTGAATTTTCCAATGCCTAGCTCTTTGCAAAAGAGAGATATCGGCAAGGAAAAGCTGTATTGTACCTTTGCATTTTTCTCCCAAACGAAAGACACTAGAATGAAAATTTTAAAGCCTCCTGTTAGTGCTTCATCTACACGTTATAGCCCTGAATTTTCCAATGCCTATCTCTTTGTAAAAGAGAGATATCGGCAAGGAAAAGCTGTATTGTACCTTTGCATTTTTCTCCCAAACGAAGGACACTAGAATGAAAATTTTAAAGCCTACTGTTAGTGCTTCATCTACACGTTATAGCCCTGAATTTTCCAATGCCTAGCTCTTTGCAAAAGAGAGATATCGGCAAGGAAAAGCTGTATTGTACCTTTGCATTTTTCTCCAAAACGAAAGACACTAGAATGAAAATTTTAAAGCCTCCTGTTAGTGCTTCATCTACACGTTATAGCCCTGAATTTTCCAATGCCTATCTCTTTGCAAAAGAGAGATATCGGCAAGGAAAAGCTGTATTGAACCTTTGCATTTTTCTCCCAAACGAAGGACACTAGAATGAAAATTTTAAAGCCTCCTATTAGTGCTTCATCTACACGTTATAGCCCTGAATTTTCCAATGCCTATCTCTTTGCAAAAGAGAGATATCGGCAAGGAAAAGCTGTATTGTACCTTTGCATTTTTCTCCCAAACGAAGGACACTAGAATGAAAATTTTAAAGCCTCCTGTTAGTGCTTCATCTACACGTTATAGCCCTGAATTTTCCAATGCCTATCTCTTTGCAAAAGAGAGATATCGGCAAGGAAAAGCTGTATTGTACCTTTGCATTTTTCTCCCAAACGAAAGACACTAGAATGAACATTTTAAAGCCTCCTGTTAGTGCTTCATCTACACGTTATAGCCCTGAATTTTCCAATGCCTACTATCTCTTTGCAAAAGAGAGATATCGGCAAGGAAAAGCTGTATTGTACCTTTGCATTTTTCTCCCAAACGAAGGACACTAGAATTAAAATTTTAAAGCCTCCTGTTAGTGCTTCATCTACACGTTATAGCCCTGAATTTTCCAATGCCTATCTCTTTGCAAAAGAGAGATATCGGCAAGGAAAAGCTGTATTGTACCTTTGCATTTTTCTCCCAAACGAAGGACACTAGAATGAAAATTTAAAAGCCTCCTGTTAGTGCTTCATCTACACGTTATAGCCCTGAATTTTCCAATGCCTATCTCTTTGCAAAAGAGAGATATCGGCAAGGAAAAGCTGTATTGTACCTTTGCATTTTTCTCCCAAACGAAGGACACTAGAATGAAAATTTAAAAGCCTCCTGTTAGTGCTTCATCTACACGTTATAGCCCTGAATTTTCCAATGCCTATCTCTTTGCAAAAGAGAGATATCGGCAAGGAAAAACTGTATTGTACCTTTGCATTTTTCTCCCAAACGAAAGACACTAGAATGAAAATTTTAAAGCCTCCTGTTAGTGCTTCATCTACACGTTATAGCCCTGAATTTTCCAATGCCTAGCTCTTTGCAAAAGAGAGATATTGGCAAGGAAATGCTGTATTGTACCTTTGCATTTTTCTCTCAAACGAAGGACACTAGAATGAAAATTTTAAAGCCTACTGTTAGTGCTTCATCTACACGTTATAGCCCTGAATTTTCCAATGCCTAGCTCTTTGCAAAAGAGATATATCGGCAAGGAAAAGCTGTATTGTACCTTTGCATTTTTCTCCCAAACGAAAGACACTAGAATGAAAATTTTAAAGCCTCCTGTTAGTGCTTCATCTACACGTTATAGCCCTGAATTTTCCAATGCCTATCTCTTTGCAAAAGAGAGATATCGGCAAGGAAAAGCTGTATTGATCCTTTGCATTTTTCTCCCAAACGAAGGACACTAGAATGAAAATTTTAAAGCCTCCTGTTAGTGCTTCATCTACACGTTATAGCCCTGAATTTTCCAATGCCTATCTCTTTGCAAAAGAGAGATATCGGCAAGGAAAAGCTGTATTGTACCTTTGCATTTTTCTCCCAAACGAAAGACACTAGAATGAACATTTTAAAGCCTCCTGTTAGTGCTTCATCTACACGTTATAGCCCTGAATTTTCCAATGCCTATCTCTTTGCAAAAGAGAGATATCGGCAAGGAAATGCTGTATTGTACCTTTGCATTTTTCTCCCAAACGAAAGACACTAGAATGAAAATTTTAAAGCCTCCTGTTAGTGCTTCATCTACACGGTATAGCCCTGAATTTTCCAATGCCTAGCTCTTTGCAAAAGAGAGATATCGGCAAGGAAAAGCAGCATTGTACCTTTGCATTTTTCTCCCAAACGAAAGACACTAGAATGAAAATTGTAAAGCCTCCTGTTAGTGCTTCATCTACACGTTATAGCCCTGCATTTTCCAATGCCTAGCTCTTTGCAAAAGAGAGATATTGGCAAGGAAAAGCTGTATTGTACCTTTGCATTTTTCTCCCAAACGAAAGACACTAGAATGAAAATTTTAAAGCCTCCTGTTAGTGCTTCATCTACACGTTATAGCCCTGAATTTTCCAATGCCTAGCTCTTTGCAAAAGAGAGATATTGGCAAGGAAAAGCTGTATTGTACCTTTGCATTTTTCTCCCAAACGAAGGACACTAGAATGAAAATTTTAAAGCCTACTGTTAGTGCTTCATCTACACGTTATAGCCCTGAATTTTCCAATGCCTAGCTCTTTGCAAAAGAGAGATATCGGCAAGGAAAAGCTGTATTGTACCTTTGCATTTTTCTCCCAAACGAAAGACACTAGAATGAAAATTTTAAAGCCTCCTGTTAGTGCTTCATCTACACGTTATAGCCCTGCATTTTCCAATGCCTAGCTCTTTGCAAAAGAGAGATATTGGCAAGGAAAAGCTGTATTGTACCTTTGCATTTTTCTCCCAAACGAAAGACACTAGAATGAAAATTTTAAAGCCTCCTGTTAGTGCTTCATCTACGCGTTATAGCCCTGAATTTTCCAATGCCTATCTCTTTGCCAAAGAGAGATATCGGCAAGGAAAAACTGTATTGTACCTTTGCATTTTTCATCCAAACGAAAGACACTAGAATGAAAATTTTAAAGCCTCCTGTTAGTGCTTCATCTACACGTTATAGCCCTGAATTTTCCAATGCCTATCTCTTTGCCAAAGAGAGATATCGGCAAGGAAAAACTGTATTGTACCTTTGCATTTTTCTCCCAAACGAAGGACACTAGAATGAAAATTTAAAAGCCTCCTGTTAGTGCTTCATCTACACGGTATAGCCCTGAATTTTCCAATGCCTAGCTCTTTGCAAAAGAGAGATATTGGCAAGGAAAAGCTGTATTGTACCTTTGCATTTTTTCTCTCAAACGAAAGACACTAGAATGAAAATTTTAAAGCCTCCTGTTAGTGCTTCATCTTCACGTTATAGCCCTGCATTTTCAAATGCCTATCTCTTTGCAAAAGAGAGATATCGGCAAGGAAAAGCAGCATTGTACTTTTGCATTTTTCTCCCAAACGAAGGACACTAGAATGAAAATTTAAAAGCCTCCTGTTAGTGCTTCATCTACACGGTATAGCCCTGAATTTTCCAATGCCTAGCTCTTTGCAAAAGAGAGATATTGGCAAGGAAAAGCTGTATTGTACCTTTGCATTTTTCTCCCAAACGAAGGACACTAGAATGAAAATTTTAAAGCCTCCTGTTAGTGCTTCATCTGCACGTTATAGCCCTGAATTTTCCAATGCCTATCTCTTTGCAAAAGAGATATATTGGCAAGGAAAAGCTGTATTGTACCTTTGCATTTTTTCTCTCAAACGAAAGACACTAGAATGAAAATTTTAAAGCCTCCTGTTAGTGCTTCATCTACACGTTATAGCCCTGAATTTTCCAATGCCTATCTCTTTGCAAAAGAGAGATATCGGCAAGGAAAAGCTGTATTGTACCTTTGCATTTTTCTCCCAAACGAAGGACACTAGAATGAAAATTTAATAGCCTCCTGTTAGTGCTTCATCTACACGGTATAGCCCTGAATTTTCCAATGCCTAGCTCTTTGCAAAAGAGAGATATTGGCAAGGAAAAGCTGTATTGTACCTTTGCATTTTTCTCCCAAACGAAGGACACTAGAATGAAAATTTTAAAGCCTCCTGTTAGTGCTTCATCTGCACGTTATAGCCCTGAATTTTCCAATGCCTATCTCTTTGCAAAAGAGATATATTGGCAAGGAAAAACTGTATTGTACCTTTGCATTTTTCTCCTAAACGAAAGACACTAGAATGAAAATTTTAAAGCCTCCTGTTAGTGCTTCATCTACACGTTATAGCCCTGAATTTTCCAATGCCTAGCTCTTTGCAAAAGAGAGATATTGGCAAGGAAAAGCTGTATTGTACCTTTGCATTTTTCTCCCAAACGAAAGACACTAGAATGAAAATTTTAAAGCCTACTGTTAATGCTTCATCTACACGTTATAGCCCTGAATTTTCCAATGCCTAGCTCTTTGCAAAAGAGAGATATCGGCAAGGAAAAGCTGTATTGTACCTTTGCATTTTTCTCCCAAACGAAAGACACTAGAATGAAAATTTTAAAGCCTCCTGTTAGTGCTTCATCTACACGTTATAGCCCTGAATTTTCCAATGCCTATCTCTTTGCAAAAGAGAGATATCGGCAAGGAAAAGCTGTATTGTACCTTTGCATTTTTCTCCCAAACGAAGGACACTAGAATGAAAATTTTAAAGCCTCCTATTAGTGCTTCATCTACACGTTATAGCCCTGAATTTTCCAATTCCTATCTCTTTGCAAAAGAGAGATATCGGCAAGGAAAAGCTGTATTGTACCTTTGCATTTTTCTCCCAAACGAAGGACACTAGAATAAAAATTTTAAAGCCTCCTGTTAGTGCTTCATCTACACGTTATAGCCCTGAATTTTCCAATGCCTATCTCTTTGCAAAAGAGAGATATCGGCAAGGAAAAGCTGTATTGTACCTTTGCATTTTTCTCCCAAACGAAAGACACTAGAATGAAAATTTTAAAGCCTCCTGTTAGTGCTTCATCTACACGTTATAGCCCTGAATTTTCCAATGCCTATCTCTTTGCAAAAGAGAGATATCGGCAAGGAAATGCTGTATTGTACCTTTGCATTTTTCTCCCAAACGAAAGACACTAGAATGAAAATTTTAAAGCCTCCTGTTAGTGCTTCATCTACACGTTATAGCCCTGCATTTTCCAATGCCTATCTCTTTGCAAAAGAGAGATATCGGCAAGGAAAAGCTGCATTGTACTTTTGCATTTTTCTCCCAAACGAAAGACACTAGAATGAAAATTTTAAAGCCTCCTGTTAGTGCTTCATCTACACGTAATAGCCCTGAATTTTCCAATGCCTATCTCTTTACAAAAGAGAGATATCGGCAAGGAAATGCTGTATTGTACCTTTGCATTTTTCTCCCAAACGAAAGACACTAGAATGAAAATTTTAAAGCCTCCTGTTAGTGCTTCATCTACACGTTATAGCCCTGCATTTTCCAATGCCTAGCTCTTTGCAAAAGAGAGATATTGGCAAGGAAAAGCTGTATTGTACCTTTGCATTTTTCTCCCAAACGAAAGACACTAGAATGAAAATTTTAAAGCCTCCTGTTAGTGCTTCATCTACGCGTTATAGCCCTGAATTTTCCAATGCCTATCTCTTTGCCAAAGAGAGATATCGGCAAGGAAAAACTGTATTGTACCTTTGCATTTTTCTCCCAAACGAAAGACACTAGAATGAAAATTTTAAAGCCTCCTGTTAGTGCTTCATCTACACGTTATAGCCCTGAATTTTCCAATGCCTATCTCTTTGCCAAAGAGAGATATCGGCAAGGAAAAACTGTATTGTACCTTTGCATTTTTCTCCCAAACGAAAGACACTAGAATTAAAATTTTAAAGCCTCCTGTTAGTGCTTCATCTACACGTTATAGCCCTGAATTTTCCAATGCCTATCTCTTTGCAAAAGAAAGATATCGGCAAGGAAAAGCTGTATTGTACCTTTGCATTTTTCTCCCAAACGAAGGACACTAGAATTAAAATTTTAAAGCCTCCTGTTAGTGCTTCATCTACACGTTATAGCCCTGAATTTTCCAATGCCTAGCTCTTTGCAAAAGAGAGATATCGGCAAGGAAAAGCTGTATTGTACCTTTGCATTTTTCTCCCAAACGAAAGACACTAGAATGAAAATTTTAAAGCCTCCTGTTAGTGCTTCATCTACACGTTATAGCCCTGAATTTTCCAATGCCTATCTCTTTGCAAAAGAGAGATATCGGCAAGGAAAAGCTGTATTGTACCTTTGCATTTTTCTCCCAAACGTAGGACACTAGAATGAAAATTTAAAAGCCTCCTGTTAGTGCTTCATCTACACGGTATAGCCCTGAATTTTCCAATGCCTAGCTCTTTGCAAAAGAGAGATATTGGCAAGGAAAAGCTGTATTGTACCTTTGCATTTTTCTCCCAAACGAAGGACACTAGAATTAAAATTTTAAAACCTCCTGTTAGTGCTTCATCTACACGTTATAGCCCTGAATTTTCCAATGCCTAGCTCTTTGCAAAAGAGAGATATCGGCAAGGAAAATCTGTATTGTACCTTTGCATTTTTCTCCCAAACGAAAGACACTAGAATGAAAATTTTAAAGCCTCCTGTTAGTGCTTCATCTACACGTTATAGCCCTGCATTTTCCAATTGCTATCTCTTTGCAAAAGAGAGATATCGGCAAGGAAAAGCTGCATTGTACTTTTGCATTTTTCTCCCAAACGAAAGACACTAGAATGAAAATTTTAAAGCCTCCTGTTAGTGCTTCATCTACACGTAATAGCCCTGAATTTTCCAATGCCTATCTCTTTACAAAAGAGAGATATCGGCAAGGAAATGCTGTATTGTACCTTTGCATTTTTCTCCCAAACGAAAGACACTAGAATGAAAATTTTAAAGCCTCCTGTTAGTGCTTCATCTACACGTTATAGCCCTGCATTTTCCAATGCCTAGCTCTTTGCAAAAGAGAGATATTGGCAAGGAAAAGCTGTATTGTACCTTTGCATTTTTCTCCCAAACGAAAGACACTAGAATGAAAATTTTAAAGCCTCCTGTTAGTGCTTCATCTACGCGTTATAGCCCTGAATTTTCCAATGCCTATCTCTTTGCCAAAGAGAGATATCGGCAAGGAAAAACTGTATTGTACCTTTGCATTTTTCTCCCAAACGAAAGACACTAGAATGAAAATTTTAAAGCCTCCTGTTAGTGCTTCATCTACACGTTATAGCCCTGAATTTTCCAATGCCTATCTCTTTGCCAAAGAGAGATATCGGCAAGGAAAAACTGTATTGTACCTTTGCATTTTTCTCCCAAACGAAGGACACTAGAATGAAAATTTAAAAGCCTCCTGTTAGTGCTTCATCTACACGGTATAGCCCTGAATTTTCCAATGCCTAGCTCTTTGCAAAAGAGAGATATTGGCAAGGAAAAGCTGTATTGTACCTTTGCATTTTTTCTCTCAAACGAAAGACACTAGAATGAAAATTTTAAAGCCTCCTGTTAGTGCTTCATCTACACGTTATAGCCCTGCATTTTCAAATGCCTATCTCTTTGCAAAAGAGAGATATCGGCAAGGAAAAGCAGCATTGTACTTTTGCATTTTTCTCCCAAACGAAAGACACTAGAATGAAAATTTTAAAGCCTCCTGTTAGTGCTTCATCTACACGTTATAGCCCTGAATTTTCCAATGCCTAGCTCTTTGCAAAAGAGAGATATCGGCAAGGAAAAGCTGTATTGTACCTTTGCATTTTTCTCCCAAACGAAGGACACTAGATTGAAAATTTTAAAGCCTCCTATTAGTGCTTCATCTACACGTTATAGCCCTGAATTTTCCAATGCCTATCTCTTTGCAAAAGAGAGATATCGGCAAGGAAAAGCTGTATTGTACCTTTGCATTTTTCTCCCAAACGAAGGACACTAGAATGAAAATTTTAAAGCCTCCTGTTAGTGCTTCATCTACACGTTATAGCCCTGAATTTTCCAATGCCTATCTCTTTGCAAAAGAGAGATATCGGCAAGGAAAAGCTGTATTGTACCTTTGCATTTTTCTCCCAAACGAAAGACACTAGAATGAAAATTTTAAAGCCTCCTGTTAGTGCTTCATCTACACGTTATAGCCCTGAATTTTCCAATGCCTATCTCTTTGCAAAAGAGAGATATCGGCAAGGAAAAGCTGTATTGTACCTTTGCATTTTTCTCCCAAACGAAAGACACTAGAATGAAAATTTTAAAGCCTCCTGTTAGGGCTTCATCTACACGTTATAGCCCTGAATTTTCCAATGCCTATCTCTTTGCAAAAGAGAGATATCGGCAAGGAAAAGCTGTATTGTACCTTTGCATTTTTCTCCCAAACGAAGGACACTAGAATGAAAATTTAATAGCCTCCTGTTAGTGCTTCATCTACACGGTATAGCCCTGAATTTTCCAATGCCTAGCTCTTTGCAAAAGAGAGATATTGGCAAGGAAAAGCTGTATTGTACCTTTGCATTTTTCTCCCAAACGAAGGACACTAGAATGAAAATTTTAAAGCCTCCTGTTAGTGCTTCATCTGCACGTTATAGCCCTGAATTTTCCAATGCCTATCTCTTTGCAAAAGAGATATATTGGCAAGGAAAAACTGTATTGTACCTTTGCATTTTTCTCCTAAACGAAAGACACTAGAATGAAAATTTTAAAGCCTCCTGTTAGTGCTTCATCTACACGTTATAGCCCTGAATTTTCCAATGCCTAGCTCTTTGCAAAAGAGAGATATTGGCAAGGAAAAGCTGTATTGTACCTTTGCATTTTTCTCCCAAACGAAAGACACTAGAATGAAAATTTTAAAGCCTACTGTTAATGCTTCATCTACACGTTATAGCCCTGAATTTTCCAATGCCTAGCTCTTTGCAAAAGAGAGATATCGGCAAGGAAAAGCTGTATTGTACCTTTGCATTTTTCTCCCAAACGAAAGACACTAGAATGAAAATTTTAAAGCCTCCTGTTAGTGCTTCATCTACACGTTATAGCCCTGAATTTTCCAATGCCTATCTCTTTGCAAAAGAGAGATATCGGCAAGGAAAAGCTGTATTGTACCTTTGCATTTTTCTCCCAAACGAAGGACACTAGAATGAAAATTTTAAAGCCTCCTATTAGTGCTTCATCTACACGTTATAGCCCTGAATTTTCCAATTCCTATCTCTTTGCAAAAGAGAGATATCGGCAAGGAAAAGCTGTATTGTACCTTTGCATTTTTCTCCCAAACGAAGGACACTAGAATAAAAATTTTAAAGCCTCCTGTTAGTGCTTCATCTACACGTTATAGCCCTGAATTTTCCAATGCCTATCTCTTTGCAAAAGAGAGATATCGGCAAGGAAAAGCTGTATTGTACCTTTGCATTTTTCTCCCAAACGAAAGACACTAGAATGAAAATTTTAAAGCCTCCTGTTAGTGCTTCATCTACACGTTATAGCCCTGAATTTTCCAATGCCTATCTCTTTGCAAAAGAGAGATATCGGCAAGGAAATGCTGTATTGTACCTTTGCATTTTTCTCCCAAACGAAAGACACTAGAATGAAAATTTTAAAGCCTCCTGTTAGTGCTTCATCTACACGTTATAGCCCTGCATTTTCCAATGCCTATCTCTTTGCAAAAGAGAGATATCGGCAAGGAAAAGCTGCATTGTACTTTTGCATTTTTCTCCCAAACGAAAGACACTAGAATGAAAATTTTAAAGCCTCCTGTTAGTGCTTCATCTACACGTAATAGCCCTGAATTTTCCAATGCCTATCTCTTTACAAAAGAGAGATATCGGCAAGGAAATGCTGTATTGTACCTTTGCATTTTTCTCCCAAACGAAAGACACTAGAATGAAAATTTTAAAGCCTCCTGTTAGTGCTTCATCTACACGTTATAGCCCTGCATTTTCCAATGCCTAGCTCTTTGCAAAAGAGAGATATTGGCAAGGAAAAGCTGTATTGTACCTTTGCATTTTTCTCCCAAACGAAAGACACTAGAATGAAAATTTTAAAGCCTCCTGTTAGTGCTTCATCTACGCGTTATAGCCCTGAATTTTCCAATGCCTATCTCTTTGCCAAAGAGAGATATCGGCAAGGAAAAACTGTATTGTACCTTTGCATTTTTCTCCCAAACGAAAGACACTAGAATGAAAATTTTAAAGCCTCCTGTTAGTGCTTCATCTACACGTTATAGCCCTGAATTTTCCAATGCCTATCTCTTTGCCAAAGAGAGATATCGGCAAGGAAAAACTGTATTGTACCTTTGCATTTTTCTCCCAAACGAAAGACACTAGAATTAAAATTTTAAAGCCTCCTGTTAGTGCTTCATCTACACGTTATAGCCCTGAATTTTCCAATGCCTATCTCTTTGCAAAAGAAAGATATCGGCAAGGAAAAGCTGTATTGTACCTTTGCATTTTTCTCCCAAACGAAGGACACTAGAATTAAAATTTTAAAGCCTCCTGTTAGTGCTTCATCTACACGTTATAGCCCTGAATTTTCCAATGCCTAGCTCTTTGCAAAAGAGAGATATCGGCAAGGAAAAGCTGTATTGTACCTTTGCATTTTTCTCCCAAACGAAAGACACTAGAATGAAAATTTTAAAGCCTCCTGTTAGTGCTTCATCTACACGTTATAGCCCTGAATTTTCCAATGCCTATCTCTTTGCAAAAGAGAGATATCGGCAAGGAAAAGCTGTATTGTACCTTTGCATTTTTCTCCCAAACGTAGGACACTAGAATGAAAATTTAAAAGCCTCCTGTTAGTGCTTCATCTACACGGTATAGCCCTGAATTTTCCAATGCCTAGCTCTTTGCAAAAGAGAGATATTGGCAAGGAAAAGCTGTATTGTACCTTTGCATTTTTCTCCCAAACGAAGGACACTAGAATGAAAATTTTAAAACCTCCTGTTAGTGCTTCATCTACACGTTATAGCCCTGAATTTTCCAATGCCTAGCTCTTTGCAAAAGAGAGATATCGGCAAGGAAAATCTGTATTGTACCTTTGCATTTTTCTCCCAAACGAAAGACACTAGAATGAAAATTTTAAAGCCTCCTGTTAGTGCTTCATCTACACGTTATAGCCCTGCATTTTCCAATTGCTATCTCTTTGCAAAAGAGAGATATCGGCAAGGAAAAGCTGCATTGTACTTTTGCATTTTTCTCCCAAACGAAAGACACTAGAATGAAAATTTTAAAGCCTCCTGTTAGTGCTTCATCTACACGTAATAGCCCTGAATTTTCCAATGCCTATCTCTTTACAAAAGAGAGATATCGGCAAGGAAATGCTGTATTGTACCTTTGCATTTTTCTCCCAAACGAAAGACACTAGAATGAAAATTTTAAAGCCTCCTGTTAGTGCTTCATCTACACGTTATAGCCCTGCATTTTCCAATGCCTAGCTCTTTGCAAAAGAGAGATATTGGCAAGGAAAAGCTGTATTGTACCTTTGCATTTTTCTCCCAAACGAAAGACACTAGAATGAAAATTTTAAAGCCTCCTGTTAGTGCTTCATCTACGCGTTATAGCCCTGAATTTTCCAATGCCTATCTCTTTGCCAAAGAGAGATATCGGCAAGGAAAAACTGTATTGTACCTTTGCATTTTTCTCCCAAACGAAAGACACTAGAATGAAAATTTTAAAGCCTCCTGTTAGTGCTTCATCTACACGTTATAGCCCTGAATTTTCCAATGCCTATCTCTTTGCCAAAGAGAGATATCGGCAAGGAAAAACTGTATTGTACCTTTGCATTTTTCTCCCAAACGAAGGACACTAGAATGAAAATTTAAAAGCCTCCTGTTAGTGCTTCATCTACACGGTATAGCCCTGAATTTTCCAATGCCTAGCTCTTTGCAAAAGAGAGATATTGGCAAGGAAAAGCTGTATTGTACCTTTGCATTTTTTCTCTCAAACGAAAGACACTAGAATGAAAATTTTAAAGCCTCCTGTTAGTGCTTCATCTACACGTTATAGCCCTGCATTTTCAAATGCCTATCTCTTTGCAAAAGAGAGATATCGGCAAGGAAAAGCAGCATTGTACTTTTGCATTTTTCTCCCAAACGAAAGACACTAGAATGAAAATTTTAAAGCCTCCTGTTAGTGCTTCATCTACACGTTATAGCCCTGAATTTTCCAATGCCTAGCTCTTTGCAAAAGAGAGATATCGGCAAGGAAAAGCTGTATTGTACCTTTGCATTTTTCTCCCAAACGAAGGACACTAGATTGAAAATTTTAAAGCCTCCTATTAGTGCTTCATCTACACGTTATAGCCCTGAATTTTCCAATGCCTATCTCTTTGCAAAAGAGAGATATCGGCAAGGAAAAGCTGTATTGTACCTTTGCATTTTTCTCCCAAACGAAGGACACTAGAATGAAAATTTTAAAGCCTCCTGTTAGTGCTTCATCTACACGTTATAGCCCTGAATTTTCCAATGCCTATCTCTTTGCAAAAGAGAGATATCGGCAAGGAAAAGCTGTATTGTACCTTTGCATTTTTCTCCCAAACGAAAGACACTAGAATGAAAATTTTAAAGCCTCCTGTTAGTGCTTCATCTACACGTTATAGCCCTGAATTTTCCAATGCCTATCTCTTTGCAAAAGAGAGATATCGGCAAGGAAAAGCTGTATTGTACCTTTGCATTTTTCTCCCAAACGAAAGACACTAGAATGAAAATTTTAAAGCCTCCTGTTAGGGCTTCATCTACACGTTATAGCCCTGAATTTTCCAATGCCTATCTCTTTGCAAAAGAGAGATATCGGCAAGGAAAAGCTGTATTGTACCTTTGCATTTTTCTCCCAAACGAAGGACACTAGAATGAAAATTTAAAAGCCTCCTGTTAGTGCTTCATCTACACGGTATAGCCCTGAATTTTCCAATGCCTAGCTCTTTGCAAAAGAGAGATATTGGCAAGGAAAAGCTGTATTGTACCTTTGCATTTTTCTCCCAAACGAAGGACACTAGAATGAAAATTTTAAAGCCTCCTGTTAGTGCTTCATCTGCACGTTATAGCCCTGAATTTTCCAATGCCTATCTCTTTGCAAAAGAGATATATTGGCAAGGAAAAACTGTATTGTACCTTTGCATTTTTCTCCTAAACGAAAGACACTAGAATGAAAATTTTAAAGCCTCCCGTTAGTGCTTCATCTACACGTTATAGCCCTGAATTTTCCAATGCCTAGCTCTTTGCAAAAGAGAGATATTGGCAAGGAAAAGCTGTATTGTACCTTTGCATTTTTCTCCCAAACGAAAGACACTAGAATGAAAATTTTAAAGCCTACTGTTAATGCTTCATCTACACGTTATAGCCCTAAATTTTCCAATGCCTATCTCTTTGCAAAAGAGAGATATCGGCAAGGAAAAGCTGTATTGTACCTTTGCATTTTTCTCCCAAACGAAGGACACTAGAATGAAAATTTTAAAGCCTCCTATTAGTGCTTCATCTACACGTTATAGCCCTGAATTTTCCAATTCCTATCTCTTTGCAAAAGAGAGATATCGGCAAGGAAAAGCTGTATTGTACCTTTGCATTTTTCTCCCAAACGAAGGACACTAGAATAAAAATTTTAAAGCCTCCTGTTAGTGCTTCATCTACACGTTATAGCCCTGAATTTTCCAATGCCTATCTCTTTGCAAAAGAGAGATATCGGCAAGGAAAAGCTGTATTGTACCTTTGCATTTTTCTCCCAAACGAAAGACACTAGAATGAAAATTTTAAAGCCTCCTGTTAGTGCTTCATCTACACGTTATAGCCCTGAATTTTCCAATGCCTATCTCTTTGCAAAAGAGAGATATCGGCAAGGAAATGCTGTATTATACCTTTGCATTTTTCTCCCAAACGAAAGACACTAGAATGAAAATTTTAAAGCCTCCTGTTAGTGCTTCATCTACACGTTATAGCCCTGCATTTTCCAATGCCTATCTCTTTGCAAAAGAGAGATATCGGCAAGGAAAAGCTGCATTGTACTTTTGCATTTTTCTCCCAAAAGAAAGACACTAGAATGAAAATTTTAAAGCCTCCTGTTAGTGCTTCATCTACACGTAATAGCCCTGAATTTTCCAATGCCTATCTCTTTACAAAAGAGAGATATCGGCAAGGAAATGCTGTATTGTACCTTTGCATTTTTCTCCCAAACGAAAGACACTAGAATGAAAATTTTAAAGCCTCCTGTTAGTGCTTCATCTACACGTTATAGCCCTGAATTTTCCAATGCCTATCTCTTTGCAAAAGAGAGATATCGGCAAGGAAAAGCTGTATTGTACCTTTGCATTTTTCTCCCAAACGAAAGACACTAGAATGAAAATTTTAAAGCCTCCTGTTAGTGCTTCATCTACACGTTATAGCCCTGAATTTTCCAATGCCTATCTCTTTGCCAAAGAGAGATATCGGCAAGGAAAAACTGTATTGTACCTTTGCATTTTTCTCCCAAACGAAAGACACTAGAATTAAAATTTTAAAGCCTCCTGTTAGTGCTTCATCTACACGTAATAGCCCTGAATTTTCCAATGCCTATCTCTTTACAAAAGAGAGATATCGGCAAGGAAATGCTGTATTGTACCTTTGCATTTTTCTCCCAAACGAAAGACACTAGAATGAAAATTGTAAAGCCTCCTGTTAGTGCTTCATCTACACGTTATAGCCCTGCATTTTCCAATGCCTAGCTCTTTGCAAAAGAGAGATATCGGCAAGGAAAAGCTGCATTGTACCTTTGCATTTTTCTCCCAAACGAAAGACACTAGAATGAAAATTGTAAAGCCTCCTGTTAGTGCTTCATCTACACGTTATAGCCCTGCATTTTCCAATGCCTAGCTCTTTGCAAAAGAGAGATATTGGCAAGGAAAAGCTGTATTGTACCTTTGCATTTTTCTCCCAAACGAAGGACACTAGATTGAAAATTTTAAAGCCTCCTATTAGTGCTTCATCTACACGTTATAGCCCTGAATTTTCCAATGCCTATCTCTTTGCAAAAGAGAGATATCGGCAAGGAAAAGCTGTATTGTACCTTTGCATTTTTCTCCCAAACGAAAGACACTAGAATGAAAATTTTAAAGCCTCCTGTTAGTGCTTCATCTACACGTTATAGCCCTGAATTTTCCAATGCCTATCTCTTTGCAAAAGAGAGATATCGGCAAGGAAAAACTGTATTGTACCTTTGCATTTTTCTCCCAAACGAAAGACACTAGAATGAAAATTTTAAAGCCTCCTGTTAGTGCTTCATCTACACGTTATAGGAATGAATTTTCCAATGCCTAGCTCTTTGCAAAAGAGAGATATTGGCAAGGAAAAGCTGTATTGTACCTTTGCATTTTTTTCCCAAACGAAGGACACTAGATTGAAAATTTTAAAGCCTCCTATTAGTGCTTCATCTACACGTTATAGCCCTGAATTTTCCAATGCCTATCTCTTTGCAAAAGAGAGATATCGGCAAGGAAAAACTGTATTGTACCTTTGCATTTTTCTCCCAAACGAAAGACACTAGAATGAAAATTGTAAAGCCTCCTGTTAGTGCTTCATCTACACGTTATAGCCCTGCATTTTCCAATGCCTAGCTCTTTGCAAAAGAGAGATATTGGCAAGGAAAAGCTGTATTGTACCTTTGCATTTTTCTCCCAAACGAAGGACACTAGATTGAAAATTTTAAAGCCTCCTATTAGTGCTTCATCTACACGTTATAGCCCTGAATTTTCCAATGCCTATCTCTTTGCAAAAGAGAGATATCGGCAAGGAAAAGCTGTATTGTACCTTTGCATTTTTCTCCCAAACGAAGGACACTAGAATGAAAATTTTAAAGCCTCCTGTTAGTGCTTCATCTACACGTTATAGCCCTGAATTTTCCAATGCCTATCTCTTTGCAAAAGAGAGATATCGGCAAGGAAAAGCTGTATTGTACCTTTGCATTTTTCTCCCAAACGAAAGACACTAGAATGAAAATTTTAAAGCCTCCTGTTAGTGCTTCATCTACACGTTATAGCCCTGAATTTTCCAATGCCTATCTCTTTGCAAAAGAGAGATATCGGCAAGGAAATGCTGTATTGTACCTTTGCATTTTTCTCCCAAAAGAAAGACACTAGAATGAAAATTTTAAAGCCTCCTGTTAGTGCTTCATCTACACGTTATAGCCCTGCATTTTCCAATACCTATCTCTTTGCAAAAGAGAGATATCGGCAAGGAAAAGCTGCATTGTACCTTTGCATTTTTCTCCCAAACGAAAGACACTAGAATGAAAATTGTAAAGCCTCCTGTTAGTGCTTCATCTACACGTTATAGCCCTGCATTTTCCAATGCCTAGCTCTTTGCAAAAGAGAGATATTGGCAAGGAAAAGCTGTATTGTACCTTTGCATTTTTCTCCCAAACGAAGGACACTAGATTGAAAATTTTAAAGCCTCCTATTAGTGCTTCATCTACACGTTATAGCCCTGAATTTTCCAATGCCTATCTCTTTGCAAAAGAGAGATATCGGCAAGGAAAAGCTGTATTGTACCTTTGCATTTTTCTCCCAAACGAAAGACACTAGAATGAAAATTTTAAAGCCTCCTGTTAGTGCTTCATCTACACGTAATAGCCCTGAATTTTCCAATGCCTATCTCTTTACAAAAGAGAGATATCGGCAAGGAAATGCTGTATTGTACCTTTGCATTTTTCTCCCAAACGAAAGACACTAGAATGAAAATTTTAAAGCCTCCTGTTAGTGCTTCATCTACACGTTATAGCCCTGAATTTTCCAATGCCTATCTCTTTGCAAAAGAGAGATATCGGCAAGGAAAAGCTGTATTGTACCTTTGCATTTTTCTCCCAAACGAAAGACACTAGAATGAAAATTTTAAAGCCTCCTGTTAGTGCTTCATCTACACGTTATAGCCCTGAATTTTCCAATGCCTATCTCTTTGCCAAAGAGAGATATCGGCAAGGAAAAACTGTATTGTACCTTTGCATTTTTCTCCCAAACGAAAGACACTAGAATTAAAATTTTAAAGCCTCCTGTTAGTGCTTCATCTACACGTAATAGCCCTGAATTTTCCAATGCCTATCTCTTTACAAAAGAGAGATATCGGCAAGGAAATGCTGTATTGTACCTTTGCATTTTTCTCCCAAACGAAAGACACTAGAATGAAAATTGTAAAGCCTCCTGTTAGTGCTTCATCTACACGTTATAGCCCTGCATTTTCCAATGCCTAGCTCTTTGCAAAAGAGAGATATCGGCAAGGAAAAGCTGCATTGTACCTTTGCATTTTTCTCCCAAACGAAAGACACTAGAATGAAAATTGTAAAGCCTCCTGTTAGTGCTTCATCTACACGTTATAGCCCTGCATTTTCCAATGCCTAGCTCTTTGCAAAAGAGAGATATTGGCAAGGAAAAGCTGTATTGTACCTTTGCATTTTTCTCCCAAACGAAGGACACTAGATTGAAAATTTTAAAGCCTCCTATTAGTGCTTCATCTACACGTTATAGCCCTGAATTTTCCAATGCCTATCTCTTTGCAAAAGAGAGATATCGGCAAGGAAAAGCTGTATTGTACCTTTGCATTTTTCTCCCAAACGAAAGACACTAGAATGAAAATTTTAAAGCCTCCTGTTAGTGCTTCATCTACACGTTATAGCCCTGCATTTTCCAATGCCTATCTCTTTGCAAAAGAGAGATATCGGCAAGGAAAAGCTGTATTGTACCTTTGCATTTTTCTCCCAAACGAAAGACACTAGAATAAAAATTGTAAAGCCTCCTGTTAGTGCTTCATCTACACGTTATAGCCCTGAATTTTCCAATGCCTATCTCTTTGCAAAAGAGAGATATCGGCAAGGAAAAGCTGTATTGTACCTTTGCATTTTTCTCCCAAACGAAAGACACTAGAATGAAAATTTTAAAGCCTCCTGTTAGTGCTTCATCTACACGTTATAGCCCTGCATTTTCCAATGCCTATCTCTTTGCAAAAGAGAGATATCGGCAAGGAAAAGCTGTATTGTACCTTTGCATTTTTCTCCCAAACGAAAGACACTAGAATAAAAATTGTAAAGCCTCCTGTTAGTGCTTCATCTACACGTTATAGCCCTGAATTTTCCAATGCCTATCTCTTTGCAAAAGAGAGATATCGGCAAGGAAAAACTGTATTGTACCTTTGCATTTTTCTCCCAAACGAAGGACACTAGATTGAAAATTTTAAAGCCTCCTATTAGTGCTTCATCTACACGTTATAGCCCTGAATTTTCCAATGCCTATCTCTTTGCAAAAGAGAGATATCGGCAAGGAAAAGCTGTATTGTACCTTTGCATTTTTCTCCCAAACGAAAGACACTAAAATAAAAATTGTAAAGCCTCCTGTTAGTGCTTCATCTACACGTTATAGCCCTGAATTTTCCAATGCCTATCTCTTTGCAAAAGAGAGATATCGGCAAGGAAAAACTGTATTGTACCTTTGCATTTTTCTCCCAAACGAAAGACACTAGAATGAAAATTTTAAAGCCTCCTGTTAGTGCTTCATCTACACGTTATAGCCCTGAATTTTCCAATGCCTAGCTCTTTGCAAAAGAGAGATATTGGCAAGGAAAAGCTGTATTGTACCTTTGCATTTTTCTCCCAAACGAAGGACACTAGATTGAAAATTTTAAAGCCTCCTATTAGTGCTTCATCTACACGTTATAGCCCTGAATTTTCCAATGCCTATCTCTTTGCAAAAGAGAGATATCGGCAAGGAAAAGCTGTATTGTACCTTTGCATTTTTCTCCCAAAGGAAGGACACTAGATTGAAAATTTTAAAGCCTCCTGTTAGTGCTTCATCTACACGTTATAGCCCTGAATTTTCCAATGCCTATCTCTTTGCAAAAGAGAGATATCGGCAAGGAAAAGCTGTATTGTACCTTTGCATTTTTCTCCCAAACGAAGGACACTAGAATGAAAATTTTAAAGCCTCCTGTTAGTGCTTCATCTACACGTTATAGCCCTGAATTTTCCAATGCCTATCTCTTTGCAAAAGAGAGATATCGGCAAGGAAAAGCTGTATTGTACCTTTGCATTTTTCTCCCAAACGAAAGACACTAGAATGAAAATTTTAAAGCCTCCTGTTAGTGCTTCATCTACACGTTATAGCCCTGAATTTTCCAATGCCTATCTCTGTGCAAAAGAGAGATATCGGCAAGGAAATGCTGTATTGTACCTTTGCATTTTTCTCCCAAACGAAAGACACTAGAATGAAAATTTTAAAGCCTCCTGTTAGTGCTTCATCTACACGTTATAGCCCTGCATTTTCCAATGCCTATCTCTTTGCAAAAGAGAGATATCGGCAAGGAAAAGCTGCATTGTACCTTTGCATTTTTCTCCCAAACGAAAGACACTAGAATGAAAATTGTAAAGCCTCCTGTTAGTGCTTCATCTACACGTTATAGCCCTGCATTTTCCAATGCCTAGCTCTTTGCAAAAGAGAGATATTGGCAAGGAAAAACTGTATTGTACCTTTGCATTTTTCTCCCAAACGAAGGACACTAGATTGAAAATTTTATAGCCTCCTATTAGTGCTTCATCTACACGTTATAGCCCTGAATTTTCCAATGCCTATCTCTTTGCAAAAGAGAGATATCGGCAAGGAAAAGCTGCATTGTACTTTTGCATTTTTCTCCCAAACGAAAGACACTAGAATGAAAATTTTAAAGCCTCCTTTTAGTGCTTCATCTACACGTAATAGTCCTGAATTTTCCAATGCCTATCTCTTTGCAAAAGAGAGATATCGGCAAGGAAATGCTGTATTGTACCTTTGCATTTTTCTCCCAAACGAAAGACACTAGAATGAAAATTGTAAAGCCTCCTGTTAGTGCTTCATCTACACGTTATAGCCCTGCATTTTCCAATGCCTATCTCTTTGCAAAAGAGAGATATCGGCAAGGAAAAGCTGTATTGTACCTTTGCATTTTTCTCCCAAACGAAAGACACTAGAATGAAAATTTTAAAGCCTCCTGTTAGTGCTTCATCTACACGTTATAGCCATGAAATTTTCCAATGCCTAGCTCTTTGCAAAAGAGAGATATTGGCAAGGAAAAGCTGTATTGTACCTTTGCATTTTTCTCCCAAACGAAGGACACTAGATTGAAAATTTTAAAGCCTCCTATTAGTGCTTCATCTACACGTTATAGCCCTGAATTTTCCAATGCCTATCTCTTTGCAAAAGAGAGATATCGGCAAGGAAAAGCTGTATTGTACCTTTGCATTTTTCTCCCAAACGAAGGACACTAGAATGAAAATTTTAAAGCCTCCTGTTAGTGCTTCATCTACAAGTTATAGCCCTGAATTTTCCAATGCCTATCTCTTTGCAAAAGAGAGATATCGGCAAGGAAAAGCTGTATTGTACCTTTGCATTTTTCTCCCAAACGAAAGACACTAGAATGAAAATTGTAAAGCCTCCTGTTAGTGCTTCATCTACACGTTATAGCCCTGAATTTTCCAATGCCTATCTCTGTGCAAAAGAGAGATATCGGCAAGGAAATGCTGTATTGTACCTTTGCATTTTTCTCCCAAACGAAAGACACTAGAATGAAAATTTTAAAGCCTCCTGTTAGTGCTTCATCTACACGTTATAGCCCTGCATTTTCCAATGCCTATCTCTTTGCAAAAGAGAGATATCGGCAAGGAAAAGCTGTATTGTACCTTTGCATTTTTCTCCCAAACGAAAGACACTAGAATGAAAATTGTAAAGCCTCCTGTTAGTGCTTCATCTACACGTTATAGCCCTGAATTTTCCAATGCCTATCTCTTTGCAAAAGAGAGATATCGGCAAGGAAAAACTGTATTGTACCTTTGCATTTTTCTCCCAAACGAAAGACACTAGAATGAAAATTTTAAAGCCTCCTGTTAGTGCTTCATCTACACGTTATAGGCCTGAATTTTCCAATGCCTAGCTCTTTGCAAAAGAGAGATATTGGCAAGGAAAAGCTGTATTGTACCTTTGCATTTTTCTCCCAAACGAAGGACACTAGATTGAAAATTTTAAAGCCTCCTATTAGTGCTTCATCTACACGTTATAGCCCTGAATTTTCCAATGCCTATCTCTTTGCAAAAGAGAGATATCGGCAAGGAAAAGCTGTATTGTACCTTTGCATTTTTCTCCCAAACGAAGGACACTAGAATGAAAATTTTAAAGCCTCCTGTTAGTGCTTCATCTACACGATATAGCCCTGAATTTTCCAATGCCTATCTCTTTGCAAAAGAGAGATATCGGCAAGGAAAAGCTGTATTGTACCTTTGCATTTTTCTCCCAAACGAAAGACACTAGAATGAAAATTGTAAAGCCTCCTGTTAGTGCTTCATCTACACGTTATAGCCCTGCATTTTCCAATGCCTAGCTCTTTGCAAAAGAGAGATATTGGCAAGGAAAAGCTGCATTGTACCTTTGCATTTTTCTCCCAAACGAAAGACACTAGAATGAAAGTGCTCTCATCTACACGTTATAGCCCTGAATTTTCCAATGCCTATCTCTTTGCAAAAGAGAGATATCGGCAAGGAAAAGCTGCATTGTACTTTTTGCAATTTTTTCTCCCAAACGAAAGACACTAGAATGAAAATTTTAAAGCCTCCTTTTAGTGCTTCATCTACACGTAATAGTCCTGAATTTTCCAATGCCTATCTCTTTGCAAAAGAGAGATATCGGCAAGAAATGGCTGTATTGTACCTTTGCATTTTTTCTCCCAAACGAAAGACACTAGAATGAAAATTTTAAAAGCCTCCTGTTAGTGCTTCATCTACACGTTATAGCCCTGAATTTTCCAATGCCCTAGCTCTTTGCAAAAGAGAGATATTGGCAAGGAAAAGCTGTATTGTACCTTTGCATTTTTCTCCCAAACGAAGGACACTAGATTGAAAATTTTAAAGCCTCCTATTAGTAGTGCTTCATCTACACGTTATAGCCCTGAATTTTCCAATGCCTATCTCCTTTGCAAAAGAGAGATATCGGCAAGGAAAAGCTGTATTGTACCTTTGCATTTTTCTCCCAAACGAAGGACACTAGAATGAAAATTTTAAAGCCTCCTGTTAGTGCTTCATCTACACGTTATAGCCCTGAATTTTCCAATGCCTATCTCTTTGCAAAAGAGAGATATCGGCAAGGAAAAGCTGTATTGTACCTTTGCATTTTTCTCCCAAACGAAAGACACTAGAATGAAAATTGTAAAGCCTGCCTGTTAGTGCTTCATCTACACGTTATAGCCCTGAATTTTCCAATGCCTATCTCTTTGCAAAAGAGAGAGTATTCGGCAAGGAAAAAGCTGTATTGTACCTTTGCATTTTTCTCTCCCAAACGAAAGACACTAGAATGAAAATTTAAAGCCTCCTGTAGTGCTTCATCTACACGTTATAGCCCTGACTTTTCCAATGCCTAGCTCTTTGCAAAAGAGAGATATTGGCAAGGAAAAGCTGTATTGTACCTTTGCATTTTTCTCCCAAACGAAGGACACTAGATTGAAAATTTTAAAGCCTCCTATTAGTGCTTCATCTACACGTTATAGCCCTGAATTTTCCAATGCCTATCTCTTTGCAAAAGAGAGATATCGGCACGGAAAAGCTGTATTGTACCTTTGCATTTTTTCTCCCAAACGAAGGACACTAGAATGAAAATTTTAAAGCCTCCTGTTAGTGCTTCATCTACACGTTATAGCCCTGAATTTTCCAATGCCTATCTCTTTGCAAAAGAGAGATATCGGCAAGGAAAAGCTGTATTGTACCTTTGCATTTTTCTCCCAAACGAAAGACACTAGAATGAAAATTTTAAAGCCTCCTGTTAGTGCTTCATCTACACGTTATAGCCCTGAATTTTCCAATGCCTATCTCTGTGCAAAAGAGAGATATCGGCAAGGAAATGCTGTATTGTACCTTTGCATTTTTCTCCCAAACGAAAGACACTAGAATGAAAATTTTAAAGCCTCCTGTTAGTGCTTCATCTACACGTTATAGCCCTGCATTTTCCAATGCCTATCTCTTTGCAAAAGAGAGATATCGGCAAGGAAAAGCTGCATTGTACCTTTGCATTTTTCTCCCAAACGAAAGACACTAGAATGAAAATTGTAAAGCCTCCTGTTAGTGCTTCATCTACACGTTATAGCCCTGAATTTTCCAATGCCTATCTCTTTGCAAAAGAGAGATATCGGCAAGGAAAAGCTGCATTGTACTTTTGCATTTTTCTCCGCAAACGAAAGACACTAGAATGAAAATTTTAAAGCCTCCTGTTAGTGCTTCATCTACACGTTATAGCCCTGCATTTTCCAATGCCTATCTCTTTGCAAAAGAGAGATATCGGCAAGGAAAAGCTGCATTGTACCTTTGCATTTTTCTCCCAAACGAAAGACACTAGAATGAAAATTGTAAAGCCTCCTGTTAGTGCTTCATCTACACGTTACTAGCCCTGAATTTTCCAATGCCTATCTCTTTGCAAAAGAGAGATATCGGCAAGGAAAAGCTGCATTGTACTTTTGCATTTTTTCTCCCAAACGAAAGACACTAGAATGAAAATTTTAAAGCCTCCTTTTAGTGCTTCATCTACACGTAATAGTCCTGAATTTTCCAATTCCTATCTCTTTGCAAAAGAGAGATATCGGCAAGGAAATGCTGTATTGTACCTTTGCATTTTTCTCCCAAACGAAAGACACTAGAATGAAAATTTTAAAGCCTCCTGTTAGTGCTTCATCTACACGTTATAGCCCTGCATTTTCCAATGCCTATCTCTTTGCAAAAGAGAGATATCGGCAAGGAAAAGCTGTATTGTACCTTTGCATTTTTCTCCAAACGAAAGACACTAGAATGAAAATTGTAAAGCCTCCTGTTAGTGCTTCATCTACACGTTATAGCCCTGAATTTTCCAATGCCTATCTCTTTGCAAAAGAGAGATATCGGCAAGGAAAAACTGTATTGTACCTTTGCATTTTTCTCCCCAAACGAAAGACACTAGAATGAAAATTTTAAAGCCTCCTGTTAGTGCTTCATCTACACGTTATAGCCCTGAATTTTCCAATGCCTATCTCTTTGCAAAAGAGAGATATCGGCAAGAGAAAAGCTGCATTGTACGTTTTGCATTTTTCTCCCAAACGAAAGACACTAGAATGAAAATTTTAAAGCCTCCTGTTAGTGCTTCATCTACACGTTATAGCCCTGCATTTTCCAATGCCTATCTCTTTGCAAAAGAGAGATATCGGCAAGGAAAAGCTGCATTGTACCTTTTGCATTTTGCTCCCAAACGAAAGACACTAGAATGAAAATTGTAAAGCCTCCTGTTAGTGGCTTTCATCTACACGTTATAGCCCTGAATTTTTCCAATGCCTATCTCTTTGCAAAAGAGAGATATCGGCAAGGAAAAGCTGCATTGTACTTTTGCATTTTTCTCCCAAACGAAAGACACTAGAATGAAAATTTTAAAGCCTCCTTTTAGTGCTTCATCTACACGTAATAGTCCTGAATTTTCCAATTCCTATCTCTTTGCAAAAGAGAGATATCGGCAAGGAAATGCTGTATTGTACCTTTGCATTTTTCTCACCAAACGAAAGACACTAGAATGAAAATTTTAAAGCCTCCTGTTAGTGCTTCATCTACACGTTATAGCCCTGCATTTTCCAATGCCTATCTCTTTGCAAAAGAGAGATATCGGCAAGGAAAAGCTGTATTGTACCTTTGCATTTTTCTCCCAAACGAAAGACACTAGAATGAAAATTGTAAAGCCTCCTGTTAGTGCTTCATCTACACGTTATAGCCCTGAATTTTCAATGCCTATCTCTTTGCAAAAGAGAGATATCGGCAAGGAAAAACTGTATTGTACCTTTGCATTTTTCTCCCAAACGAAAGACACTAGAATGAAAATTTTAAAGCCTCCTGTTAGTGCTTCATCTACACGTTATAGCCCTGAATTTTCCAATGCCTATCTCTTTGCAAAGAGAGATATCGGCAAGGAAAAGCTGTATTGTACCTTTGCATTTTTCTCCCAAACGAAAGACACTAGAATGAAAATTTTAAAGCCTCCTGTTAGTGCTTCATCTACACGTTATAGCCCTGCATTTTCCAATGCCTATCTCTTTGCAAAAGAGAGATATCGGCAAGGAAAAGCTGCATTGTACCTTTGCATTTTTCTCCCAAACGAAAGACACTAGAATGAAAATTGTAAAGCCTCCTGTTAGTGCTTCATCTACACGTTATAGCCCTGAATTTTCCAATGCCTATCTCTTTGCAAAAGAGAGATATCGGCAAGGAAAAGCTGCATTGTACTTTTGCATTTTTCTCCCAAACGAAAGACACTAGAATGAAAATTTTAAAGCCTCCTTTTAGTGCTTCATCTACACGTAATAGTCCTGAATTTTCCAATGCCTATCTCTTTGCAAAAGAGAGATATCGGCAAGGGAAATGCTGTATTGTACCCTTTGCATTTTTCTCCCAAACGAAAGACACTAGAATGAAAATTTAAAAAGCCTCCTGTTAGTGCTTCATCTACACGTTATAGCCCTGCATTTTCCAATGCCTATCTCTTTGCAAAGAGAGATATCGGCAAGGAAAAGCTGTATTGTACCTTTGCATTTGTCTCCCAAACGAAGGACACTAGAATGAAAATTTTAAAGCCTCCTGTTAGTGCTTCATCTACACGTTATAGCCCTGAATTTTCCAATGCCTATCTCTTTGCAAAAGAGAGATATCGGCAAGGAAAAGCTGTATTGTACCTTTGCATTTTTCTCCCCAAACGAAAGACACTAGAATGAAAATTTTAAAGCCTCCTGTTAGTGCTTCATCTACACGTTATAGCCCTGAATTTTCCAATGCCTATCTCTGTGCAAAGAGAGATATCGGCAAGGAAATGCTGTATTGTACCTTTGCATTTTTCTCCCAAACGAAAGACACTAGAATGAAAATTTTAAAGCCTCCCGTTAGTGCTTCATCTACACGTTATAGCCCTGCATTTTCCAATGCCTATCTCTTTGCAAAAGAGAGATATCGGCAAGGAAAAGCTGCATTGTACCTTTTGCATTTTTCCTCCCAAACGAAGGACACTAGATTGAAAATTTTAAAGCCTCCTATTAGTGCTTCATCTACACGTTATAGCCCTGATTTTCCAATGCCTATCTCTTTGCAAAAGAGAGATATCGGCAAGGAAAAGCTGCATTGTACTTTTGCATTTTTCTCCCAAACGAAAGACACTAGAATGAAATTTTTAAAGCCTCCTGTTAGTGCTTCATCTACACGTTATAGCCCTGAATTTTCCAATGCCTATCTCTGTGCAAAAGAGAGATATCGGCAAGGAAATGCTGTATTGTACCTTTGCATTTTTCTCCCAAACGAAAGACACTAGAATGAAAATTTTAAAGCCTCCTGTTAGTGCTTCATCTACACGTTATAGCCCTGCATTTTCCAATGCCTATCTCTTTGCAAAAGAGAGATATCGGCAAGGAAAAGCTGCATTGTACCTTTGCATTTTTCTCCCAAACGAAAGACACTAGAATGAAAATTGTAAAGCCTCCTGTTAGTGCTTCATCTACACGTTATAGCCCTGAATTTTCCAATGCCTATCTCTTTGCAAAAGAGAGATATCGGCAAGGAAAAGCTGCATTGTACTTTTGCATTTTCTCCCAAACGAAAGACACTAGAATGAAAATTTTAAAGCCTCCTGTTAGTGCTTCATCTACACGTTATAGCCCTGCATTTTCCAATGCCTATCTCTTTGCAAAAGAGAGATATCGGCAAGGAAAAGCTGCATTGTACCTTTGCATTTTTCTCCCAAACGAAAGACACTAGAATGAAATTGTAAAGCCTCCTGTTAGTGCTTCATCTACACGTTATAGCCCTGAATTTTCCAATGCCTATCTCTTTGCAAAAGAGAGATATCGGCAAGGAAAAGCTGTATTGTACCTTTGCATTTTTCTCCCAAACGAAAGACACTAGAATGAAAATTATAAAGCCTCCTGTTAGTGCTTCATCTACACGTTATAGCCCTGAATTTTCCCAATGCCTATCTCTTTGCAAAAGAGAGATATCGGCAAGGAAAAACTGTATTGTACCTTTGCATTTTTCTCCCAAACGAAAGACACTAGAATGAAAATTTTAAAGCCTCCTGTTAGTGCTTCATCTACACGTTATAGCCCTGAATTTTCCAATGCCTAGCTCTTTGCAAAAGAGAGATATTGGCAAGGAAAAGCTGTATTGTACCTTTGCATTTTTCTCCCAACGAAGGACACTAGATTGAAAATTTTAAAGCCTCCTATTAGTACTTCATCTACACGTTATAGCCCTGAATTTTCCAATGCCTATCTCTTTGCAAAAGAGAAATATCGGCACGGAAAAGCTGTATTGTACCTTTGCATTTTTCTCCCAAACGAAGGACACTAGAATGAAAATTTTAAAGCCTCCTGTTAGTGCTTCATCTACACGTTATAGCCCTGAATTTTCCAATGCCTATCTCTTTGCAAAGAGAGATATCGGCAAGGAAAAGCTGTATTGTACCTTTGCATTTTTCTCCCAAACGAAAGACACTAGAATGAAAATTTTAAAGCCTCCTGTTAGTGCTTCATCTACACGTTATAGCCCTGAATTTTCCAATGCCTATCTCTGTGCAAAAGAGAGATATCGGCAAGGAAATGCTGTATTGTACCTTTGCATTTTTCTCCCAAACGAAAGACACTAGAATGGAAATTTTAAAGCCTCCTGTTAGTGCTTCATCTACACGTTATAGCCCTGCATTTTCCAATGCCTATCTCTTTGCAAAAGAGAGATATCGGCAAGGAAAAGCTGCATTGTACCTTTGCATTTTTCTCCCAAACGAAAGACACTAGAATGAAAATTGTAAAGCCTCCTGTTAGTGCTTCATCTACACGTTATAGCCCCTGCATTTTCCAATGCCTATCTCTTTGCAAAAGAGAGATATCGTCAAGGAAAAGCTGCATTGTACCTTTGCATTTTCTCCCAAACGAAAGACACTAGAATGAAAATTGTAAAGCCTCCTGTTAGTGCTTCATCTACACGTTATAGCCCTGAATTTTCCAATGCCTATCTCTTTGCAAAAGAGAGATATCGGCAAGGAAAAGCTGCATTGTACTTTTGCATTTTTCTCCCAAACGAAAGACACTAGAATGAAAATTTTAAAGCCTCCTTTTAGTGCTTCATCTACACGTAATAGTCCTGAATTTTCCAATGCCTATCTCTTTGCAAAAGAGAGATATCGGCAAGGAAATGCTGTATTGTACCTTTGCATTTTTCTCCCAAACGAAAGACACTAGCGAAAATTTTAAAGCCTCCTGTTAGTGCTTCATCTACACGTTATAGCCCTGCATTTTCCAATGCCTATCTCTTGCAAAAGAGAGATATCGGCAAGGAAATGCTGTATTGTACCTTTGCATTTTTCTCCCAAACGAAAGACACTAGAATGAAAATTTTAAAGCCTCCTGTTAGTGCTTCATCTACACGTTATAGCCCTGAATTTTCCAATGCCTATCTCTTTGCAAAAGAGAGATATCGGCAAGAAAAGCTGTATTGTACCTTTGCATTTTTCTCCCAAACGAAAGACACTAGAATGAAAATTTTAAAGCCTCCTGTTAGTGCTTCATCTACACGTTATAGCCCCTGCATTTTCCAATGGCTATCTCTTTGCAAAAGAGAGATATCGGCAAGGAAAAGCTGCATTGTACCTTTGCATTTTTCTCCCCAAACGAAAGACACTAGAATGAAAATTGTAAAGCCTCCTGTTAGTGCTTCATCTACACGTTATAGCCCTGAATTTTCCAATGCCTATCTCTTTGCAAAAGAGAGATATCGGCAAGGAAAAGCTGCATTGTACTTTTGCATTTTTCTCCCAAACGAAAGACACTAGAATGAAAATTTTAAAGCCTCCTTTTAGTGCTTCATCTACACGTAATAGTCCCTGAATTTTCCAATGCCTATCTCTTTGCAAAAGAGAGATATGGGCAAGGAAATGCTGTATTGTACCTTTGCATTTTTCTCCCAAACGAAAGACACTAGAATGAAAATTTTAAAGCCTCCTGTTAGTGCTTCATCTACACGTTATAGCCCTGCATTTTCCAATGCCTATCTCTTTGCAAAAGAGAGATATCGGCAAGGAAAAGCTGTATTGTACCTTTGCATTTTTCTCCCAAACGAAGGACACTAGAATGAAAATTTTAAAGCCTCCTGTTAGTGCTTCATCTACACGTTATAGCCCTGCATTTTCCAATGCCTATCTCTTTGCAAAAGAGAGATATTGGCAAGGAAAAGCTGTATTGTACCTTTGCATTTTTCTCCCAAACGAAAGACACTAGAATGAAAATTTTAAAGCCTACTGTTAGTGCTTCATCTACACGTTATAGCTCTGAATTTTCCAATGCCTAGCTCTTTGCAAAAGAGAGATATCGGCAAGGAAAAGCTGTATTGTACCTTTGCATTTTTCTCCCAAACGAAAGACACTAGAATGAAAATTTTAAAGCCTCCTGTTAGTGCGTCGTCTACACGTTATAGCCCTGAATTTTCCAATGCCTATCTCTTTGCAAAAGAGAGATATCGGCAAGGAAAAGCTGTATTGTACCTTTGCATTTTTCTCCCAAACGAAGGACACTAGAATGAAAATTTTAAAGCCTCCTGTTAGTGCTTCATCTACACGTAATAGCCCTGAATTTTCCAATGCCTATCTCTTTGCAAAAGAGAGATATCGGCAAGGAAATGCTGTATTGTACCTTTGCATTTTTCTCCCAAACGAAAGACACTAGAATGAAAATTTTAAAGCCTCCTGTTAGTGCTTCATCTACACGTTATAGCCCTGCATTTTCCAATGCCTATCTCTTTGCAAAAGAGAGATATCGGCAAGGAAAAGCTGCATTGTACTTTTGCATTTTTCTCCCAAAAGAAAGACACTAGAATGAAAATTTTAAAGCCTCCTGTTAGTGCTTCATCTACACGTTATAGCCCTGAATTTTCCAATTCCTATCTCTTTGCAAAAGAGAGATATCGGCAAGGAAAAGCTGTATTGTACCTTTGCATTTTTCTCCCAAACGAAGGACACTAGAATGAAAATTTTAAAGCCTCCTATTAGTGCTTCATCTACACGTTATAGCCCTGAATTTTCCAATGCCTATCTCTTTGCAAAAGAGAGATATCGGCAAGGAAAAGCTGTATTGTACCTTTGCATTTTTCTCCCAAACGAAGGACACTAGAATGAAAATTTTAAAGCCTCCTATTAGTGCTTCAACTACACGTTATAGCCCTGAATTTTCCAATGCCTATCTCTTTGCAAAAGAGAGATATCGGCAAGGAAAAGCTGCATTGTACTTTTGCATTTTTCTCCCAAACGAAAGACACTAGAATGAAAATTTTAAAGCCTCCTGTTAGTGCTTCATCTACACGTAATAGCCCTGAATTTTCCAATGCCTATCTCTTTGCAAAAGAGAGATATCGGCAAGGAAATGCTGTATTGTACCTTTGCATTTTTCTCCCAAACGAAAGACACTAGAATGAAAATTTTAAAGCCTCCTGTTAGTGCTTCATCTACACGTTATAGCCCTGCATTTTCCAATGCCTATCTCTTTGCAAAAGAGAGATATCGGCAAGGAAAAGCTGCATTGTACTTTTGCATTTTTCTCCCAAACGAAAGACACTAGAATGAAAATTTTAAAGCCTCCTGTTAGTGCTTCATCTACACGTTATAGCCCTGAATTTTCCAATGCCTATCTCTTTGCAAAAGAGAGATATCGGCAAGGAAAAGCTGTATTGTACCTTTGCATTTTTCTCCCAAACGAAGGACACTAGAATAAAAATTTTAAAGCCTCCTGTTAGTGCTTCATCTACACGTTATAGCCCTGAATTTTCCAATGCCTATCTCTTTGCAAAAGAGAGATATCGGCAAGGAAAAGCTGTATTGTACCTTTGCATTTTTCTCCCAAACGAAGGACACTAGAATGAAAATTTTAAAGCCTCCTGTTAATGCTTCATCTACACGTTATAGCCCTGAATTTTCCAATGCCTATCTCTTTGCAAAAGAGAGATATCGGCAAGGAAAAGCTGTATTGTACCTTTGCATTTTTCTCCCAAACGAAAGACACTAGAATGAAAATTTTAAAGCCTCCTGTTAGTGCTTCATCTACTTGTTATAGCCCTGAATTTTCCAATGCCTATCTCTTTGTTATCATGCTGTTAACTGGGTTCAGATCACAAGTTGTACGGTGTGATTGGTGTGGCTGGTATGAGTCTTACCCGGGATTCAAAATCCTTCCTTATTGTGTACGCTCGTCCGGGCACAGTATCCTAACTGAGGCTTGGAGGAGGGTCATAGGGGGAGGAGCCAGTGCACACCAGCTAGTCCTAAAGCTTTTACTTTGTGCCCAGTCTCCTGCGGAGCCGCTATTCCCCATGGTCCTTTCGGAGTCCCCAGCATCCACTACGGACTATGAGAAATAGAATTATCGGTAAGTAAATTCTTATTTTCTGGACTGTGTCCAGGATCATCCTTAGGAATAGAAGACGTGTCGTCGGGATCAGCTGCGATTTTGGAATATTAAGAATCCAACCGTGCTGCCGCAACACTACCTGAGATAGTGCTACCCCGACTACCAACTGTTCCCTGGATCTTGCCCTTATCCGGAGATCGTCCAAGTAAGGGATAATTAAAACTCCCTTCCTTCGAAGGAGTATCATCATTTCGGCCATTACTTTGGTAAAGACCCGGGGTGCCGTGGACAAACCAAACGGCAGCGTCTGAAACTGATAGTGACAGTTCTGTACCACAAACCTGAGGTACCCTTGGTGAGAAGGGTAATTTGGGACATGGAGATAAGCATCCTTGATGTCCAGAGACACCATATAATCCCCTTCTTCCCGGTTTGCCATCACCGCTCTGAGTGACTCCATCTTGAATTTGAACCTTTGTATGTAAGTGTTCAAGGATTTCAGATTTAAATTAGGTCTCACCGAGCCGTCCGGCTTCGGTACCACAAACAGCGTGGAATAATACCCCTTTCCCTGTTGTAGGAGGGGTACCTTGATTATCACCTGCTGGGAATACAGCTTGTGAATGGCTTCCCATACCGCCTCCCTGTCGGAGGGAGACGTCGGTAAAGCAGACTTTAGGAAAACGGCGAAGGGGAGACGTCTCGAATTCCAATTTGTACCCCTGAGATACCACCTGAAGGATCCAGGGGTCCACCTGTGAGTGAGCCCACTGCACGCTGAAATTTATGAGACGGGCCCACACCGTTTCTGTTCCTGGGAACTGGCTGTTTGCTGCAGCCTTTTTCCTCTCCCTCTGCCACGGGGCAGAAATGAGGAGCCTTTTGCCTGCTTGCCCTTATGGGGCCCAAAGGACTGCGCCTGATAATACGGCGTCTTCTTATGTTGAGAGGCTACCTGGGGTAAAAATGTGGATTTCCCAGCCGTTGCCGTGGCCACCAGGTCTGTTAGACCTACCCCAAATAACTCCTCCCTTTTATAAGGCGATACTTCCATATGCCTTTTGGAATCAGCATCACCTGACCACTGTCTTGTCCATAACCCTCTTCTGGCAGAAATGGACAGCGCACTTACTCTTGATGCCAGTCGGCAAATATCCCTCTGTGCATCACGCATATATAGAAAGCATATTTTAAATGCTCTATAGTCAGTAATATACTGTCCCTATCTAGGGTATCAATATTGTCAGTCAGGGAATCCGACCAAGCTACCCCAGCACTGCACATCCAGGCTGAGGCGATTGCTGGTCGCAGTATCACACCCGTGTGAGTGTATATACATTTTAGGATATTTTACTGCTTTCTGTCAGCAGGTTCCTTAAGGGCGGCCGTATCCGGGGACGGTAGTGCCACCTGTTTAGACAAGCGTGTGAGCGCTTTATTCACCCTAGGGGGTGTTTCCCAATGTGCCCTATCCTCTGGCGGGAAGGGGTATGATGCTAATAACTTTTTAGGAATTAACAGTTTTTATCGGGGGAAACCCACGCATCATTACACACTTCATTTAATTCCTCAGATGCAGGAAAAACTACAGGCAGTTTTTTCTCACCCAACATAATACCCTTTTTAGTGGTACTGGTATTATCAGAAATGTGTAAAAACATTTTCCATAGCCTCAATCATGTAACGTGTGGCCCTACTGGAAGTCACATTCGTCTCTTAATCGTCGACACCGGAATCAGTATCCGTGTCGGCGTCTGTATCTGCCATCTGCGGTAACGGGCGTTTTAGAGCCCCTGATGGCTTTTGAGACACCTGGACAGGCACAGGCTGAGTAGCCGGCTGTCTCATGTCATCAATCTTTTGTAAAGAGCTGACACTGTCACGTAATTCCTTCCATAAGCTCAGCCACTCAGGTGTTGACTCCCTAGGGGGTGACAACTCCATTACAGGCAATTGCTCCGCCTCCACACCATTTTCCTCCTCATACATGTCGACACAATCGTACCGACACACAGCACACACACAGGGAATGCTCTGATAGAGGACAGGACCCCACTAGCCCTTTGGGGAGACAGAGGGAGAGTATGCCAGCACACACCAGAGCGCTAATAATATATATACAGGGATAACCTTATATAAGTGTTTTTCCCCTTATAGCTGCTGTATTGTTATACTACGCCTAATTAGTGCCCCCCTCTCTTTTTTAACCCCTTTCTGTAGTGTAGTAACTGCAGGGGAGAGCCAGGGAGCTTCCCTCCAATGGAGCTGTGAGAGAAAATGGCGCCAGTGTGCTGAGGAGATAGGCTCCGCCCCCTTCTCGGCGGCCTTTTCTCCCGTTTTTCTGTGGAATCTGGCAGGGGTTAAAATTCATCCATATAGCCCTGGGGGCTATATGTGATGTATTTTCGCCAGCCAAGGTGTTTCTATTGCTGCTCAGGGCGCCCCCCCCTAGCGCCCTGCACCCTCAGTGACCGAAGTGTGAAGTGTGCTGAGGAGCAATGGCGCACAGCTGCAGTGCTGTGCGCTACCTTGGTGAAGACAGGATGTCTTCTGCCGCCGATTTTCCGGACCTCTTCTTGCTTCTGGCTCTGTAAGGGGGCCGGCGGCGCGGCTCTGGGACCGAGCTCCGAGGCTGGGCCTGTGTTCGGTCCCTCTGGAGCTAATGGTGTCCAGTAGCCTAAGAAGCCCAATCCACTCTGCACGCAGGTGAGTTCGCTTCTTCTCCCCTTAGTCCCTCGATGCAGTGAGCCTGTTGCCAGCAGGTCTCACTGAAAATAAAAAACCTAAAACTAAACTTTCACTAAGAAGCTCAGGAGAGCCCCTAGTGTGCACCCTTCTCGGCCGGGCACAAAAATCTAACTGAGGCTTGGAGGATTGTCATAGGGGGAGGAGCCAGTGCACACCAGGTAGTCCTAAAGCTTTACTTTTGTGCCCAGTCTCCAGCGGAGCCGCTAATCCCCATGGTCCTTATGGAGTTCCCAGCATCCACTAGGACGTCAGAGAAACACTGATAGAGTACATTATATTTATGAATTAATTGCTTCCAGATTCTGCAGCAGCATCATCAGCACCACCAGTGTTACTCACAGTCACTTCACACTGACTGCTGCACAACACATCACTTAATTTCCGGGCCGCCCGCCACCTGGTGAAGAGACATGGGAGATGAAGGACCAGCAGTGCCACGTTGAGCGGAAGTATTGTGAATTAGTTACCCACACACTCCTTGTGACACCTGCTCCCCGTCTGCCCTCCCACCCGCCGCCTGCCGTCCGGAACCCGCACTGACAAGTAAGTCTCAGCAGAATGTGTCTGCCAGCAGCTCCCAGTCCCTCCTAGAGGAACACTGCCAGTGGTGTGGCGGCCGCGGCACACTAGGACTGAGAGACCGCAGCAGGAGGAAAGCACAGGTGGGCGGGAGGAGAGCATGGGCGGACATCACCATGTCACATTGCAAGGTGACGCCAGTCCCCCCAGTGAGGCCGCCGACGAATGCACTCAGCATAGTATTAGCAGCAGGCAGAGGGGGGTCGGGTGCAGCGGTGGTGGGAGGTACGGAAATGAGCTGCAGGCTAGGCTCCACCGATCACACACTCAGCGATCACTGTGCTACAGCAAGCGTGGCGTGCAGCGGTGCTGGACATTAGGGAGTGCCTGTGCGCACCAGGCACCCCCTGTACGCACGCCTATGCGCTACCACCACCCATATGCCACACTACATCACTATGCTACAGCCCTCCCATATGCTGCACTTCATAATTACACTATACCCCCCATACAACATACTACATCACCACACTACACTACTCACAATAAAATTAAAACATCCCAGTTCCTCATTCTTAATGAGCTCACGTGAGTTCTCTCCCCAACGGAGCTCCAGACCAAGTAACAATGAAGACACCAGCAGCGTGTAGGGGGCAGGCCTGGTCCACTTGTCAGGAGAGAGCAGTCACAGGAGGGTAAGAAGGGGGCGGGGCCTAGTCCTACAGACGGGAGAGAGCACAGACAGGAGAGAGCAAGGTACAGGGGTAGAAGGGGACGGAGCCTATTCTTACACGCTTTCAAAATTCGACTTTAAAATTCGACATTTGACAAATTCGACTTTTCTGCAATGGTACAAATGCGGCAATTCGACAAAAGTATATTCAATTGAAGTTTGTAAATTCGACAACAGTGCTTTTAAACAGTAAATTCGTCATTTTCAATCCGCCACACTTTGCTGGCGGAATCTAATAAAAAAAATTTAAAAACATGTTTTTTTTTTGCAGTTTTTTTTTTTTTGGTAATAGCATATCTATTTATATTAGAAGGGATTAGGTACTTGGTTTGTCTTTTTTGGAGGCACAAGTATTATTTATATATTTTTTAAAATATTATTTATTTTTTAAATGGAATGTGAAAAACCCGAAAAAAAATTGCGTGGGTCCCCCCTCCAAAGCATAACGAGCCTCGGGCTCTTCGAGCCGGTCCTGGTTCTAAAAATCTGGGGGAAAAACGGACAGGGGATCCCCCGTATTTTTAAAACCAGCACCGGGCTCTGCGCCTGGTGCTGGTGCAAAAAATACGGGGAACAAAAAGAGTAGGGGTCCCCCGTATTTTTTACACCAGCATCGGGCTCCACTAGCTGGACAGATAATGCCACAGCCGGGGGTCACTTTTATACAGTGCCCTGCGGCCGTGGCATTAAATATCCAACTAGTCACCCCTGGCCGGGGTACCCTTGGGGAGTGGGGACCCCTTCAATCAAGGGGTCCCCCCCAGCCACCCAAGGGCCAGGGGTGAAGCCCGAGGCTGTCCCCCCCATCCAAGGGCTGCGGATGGGAGGCTGATAGCCTTGAGAAAATTTAAATAATATTGTTTTTTCTAGTAGTACTACAAGTCCCAGCAAGCCTCCCCCGCAAGCTGGTACTTGGAGAACCACAAGTACCAGCATGCAGGAGAAAAACGGGCCCGCTGGTACCTGTAGTTCTACTGGGGAAAAAATACCCAAATAAAAACAGGACACAGACACCGTAAAAATTTAACTTTATTTCCCACCTGCCGACACACCCATACTTACCTATGTTGACATGAAGCAGTCGGTCCTCTTCTCCAAGTAGAATCCACGGGTACCTGAAAATAAAAGATAATTATACTCACCTGATCCAGGTTCCAGATTAAATCCACGTACTTGGCAAAACAACAAACCGAACACCCGGACCAGACGGACTGAAAGGGGTCCCATGTTTACACATGGGATCCCTTTCCACGAATGCAGACATCCGAATCTCGCGAGAATCCGACAGCGGGATGATGACGTTCGTGCGCGCTCGGGCTAGCCGAGCAAGGCGGGAAGGTTCGAACCTGCCTCGGACCCGTGTAAAATGGGTGAAGTTCGGGGGGTTCGGATTCCGACGAACCGAACCCACTCATCACTAGTATGTACGTGAGTGTCAGGTGCCGTGCGCGTACATACGTGTCAGTGCCGTGTGTGTACGTACGTGTGTGTCAAGTGTCGTGCGTGTACGTGTGTGTGTGTGTGTCAGGTGGCGCGTACCTACATGTGTGTATGTCAGGTGCTGTGCATGTGTGTACGTACAGGCGTGTGTCAGGTGCCGCGCGTGTACGTACGTGTGTGTGTGTGCCAGGAGCCGCGCGTGTACATGCGTGTGGGTGTCAGGAGCCGTGCGTATACGTACATACGTGTAGGTGTCAGGTGCCGTGCGTATACGTATATACGTGTGTGTGTCAGGAGCCGCGCGTGTTCGTACATGTGTGTGTGTGTCAGGAGCCACGCGTGTGTGTGTGTGTCAGGAGCCGCGCGTGTTCGTACATGTGTGTCAGGTGCCGCACGTGTATGTGTGTGTGTGTGTGTTAAATTCCGCGTGTGTACGTACGTATGTGTGTGCCTGGAGCCGCGCGTGTACATACATGTGTGTGTGTGTCAGGTGCTGTACGTGTATGTGTGTGTCTCAGGTGCTGCACGTGTATATGTGTGTATCTCAGGTGCTGCATTTGTATGCGTCAGCTGCCACGTGGGTGTCAGGTGTTGAGCGTGTATGTGTTTGTGTCGCATCTGTATGTGTGTGACTGTCAGGTGCTGCACGTGTATGTGTGTGTCAGGTGCTGCATGTATATATGTGTGTGTTAGGTGCTGTTCATGTATGTGGGAGTGGCAGGTGCTACATGTGTATATATGTGTGAGTGGCAGGTGCTGCGTGTGTATACGAGTGTGTGTGAGGTGCTGCGAGTGTATGTGTGTGTTAGGTGCTCTGAGTGTATATGATTGTGTGTCAGGTGCTGTGCGTGTGTGCGTTAAATGCCACATGTATGTATGTATGTGTGTCAGGTGCTGCGTGTGTGTGTGGGTGTGTCAGGTGCTGCATGTCTGTGTGTGTGGGTGTGTCAGGTGCTGCATGTGTGTGTGTGTGTGTGTCTGTCAGGTGCTGCATGTGTGTGTCAGGTGCTGCATGTCTGCGTGTGTGTCAGGCGCTGCATGTCTGTGTCAGGTGCTGCGTGTGTGTGTGTGTGTCAGGTGCTGTGTGTGTGTGTGTGTGTGTGTGTGTCAGGTGCTGCGTGTCTGCGTGTGTGTGTCAGGTGCTGCGTGTCTGCGTGTGTGTGTCAGGTGCTGCGTGTGTGTGTGTGTGTGTCAGGTGCTGCGTGTCTGCGTGTGTGTGTCAGGTGCTGCATGTCTGCGTGTGTGTGTCAGGCGCTGCATGTCTGTGTGTCAGGTGCTGCGTGTGTGTGTGTCAGGTGCTGTGTGTGTGTGTCAGGTGCTGCGTGCCGTGTGCGTGTGTCAGGTGCGTGAGTGTGCGTGTGTCAGGTGCGTGAGTGTGTGTGTGTCAGGTGCGTGAGTGTGTGTGTGTGTGTCAGGTGCGTGAGTGTGTGTGTCAGGTGCGTGAGTGTGTGTGTGTCAGGCGCTGCGTGTCTGTGTGTGTCAGGCGCTGCGTGTCTGTGTGTGTAAGGCGATGCGTGTGAGTGTGTGCGTGTGTGTCAGGTCCGTGTGAGTGTCAGGTGCTGCGTCTGTGTGTGTGTGTCAGGTGCTGCGTGTGTGCGTGTGTGTCAGGCGCTGCGTGTGCGTGTGTCAGGCGCTGCAGGGAGGGCGGGAAGGACGGACAGCAGGGAGGGCGGGGGGGGGACGGACACACAGCAGGGAGGGCGGGGGGAGAACGGACACACAGCAGAGAGGAGGAGGGGGGGTGGCCGGACACAGCGGGAGGAGGGGGGGTGGCCGGACACAGCGGGAGGAGGGGGGTGGCCGGACACAGCGGGAGGAGGGGGGGTGGCCGGACACAGCGGGAGGAGAGGGGGTGGCCGGACACAGCGGGAGGGGGGGGTGGCCGGACACAGCGGGAGGGGGGGGTGGCCGGACACAGCGGGAGGGGGGGGTGGACGGACACAGCGGGAGGGGGGGTGGCCGGACACAGCGGGAGGGGGGGGTGGCCGGACACAGCGGGAGGAGGGGAGGGTGGCCGGACACAGCGGGAGGGGGGGTGGCCAGACACAGCGGGAGGGGGGGGTGGCCGGACACAGCGGGAGGGGGTGGTGGCCGGACACAGCGGGAGGGGGGGTGGACGGACACAGCGAGAGGGGGGGGTGGCCGGACACAGCGGGAGGGGGGGGTGGCCGGACACAGCGGGAGGAGGGGAGGGTGGCCGGACACAGCGGGAGGAGGGGAGGGTGGCCGGACACACAGCAGGGAGGGCGCGGTGGGGAACACACTGCAGGGAGGAGGGGGGGGGACACACAGCAGGGAGGGCAAGGGGGGGGCGACGGACACACAGCAGGGGGGGGGAGGGAGACGGACACACAGCAGGGAGGGCGAGAGGGGGAGGGGGGGGTGACTGGTGACCATAGAGACCTTGATAAATACCGCATACTGCACGGAGGGAGGGCCGGACACAGCGGGAGGAGGAGGAGGGAGGAGTGGCCGGACACAGCTGCCCGAGGCGCCTCCTACTGCCAGCCGCACTACAGACGCGGGGAGGAGACGCAGGCAGCCACCAGGGAAGGTCCGGCGGGCGGCCGGGCACACAGCGGGCGAGCGGGCGGGCGAGCGGGCGGGCGGGCGGGAGGGGAGGGTGGCCGGGCGGGCGGGAGGGGAGGGTGGCCGGACACGCGGGGGAGAAGTGGAAGCTGGGTACACAGCGGTGGGCTGCCTGACAGAACTCACCCAGTGCTACGCAGCTCCGGCGATCTCCTCCCGCTTCATGGACCTCAATGAACTCACACGCCGGGAACCGCTGGCTGTCCTCCTGCAGCTCCACGTGACTCCTTCCCGCTCTGTCTCCTCGTGCCCAACTGCCAGAGCTACTCTCTGTACACCCCCTGCTGGCGGTCACTGCGCAGGCGCAACAAATTGAAATGCCCTATCTCTATAATGGGGCATATTTCTCTTAATTAAAAAAACCCTATAACTTTCTGAAAAACCACAACCCCAAAAGGCACTACACTGGGGCATACTCTATCTAGTAAAACAAACCCCAAGTCTTAATTCGTCCTCTATCCTGACTTATGCCTTCCCAAAAAAATCTTCATTCACTCTATGGGAAAACGTTGTCAAAAAGCCACAGAGGGAGTGGCAGAAAAAAACTGACAGTTGGAAATTTAGCTTACTCCCAATTCCTCATTTTTTATTATTTTGCCCTGAAATTTGTCCTGCAGCAGCGGGTGACGATTCTACGCGTCCATACCAAATTTCAGCTCAGTACGTCCAATCAGTTTTGAGGTGTAGCCCCTCAAACACCATGCCCCCATCTCAGAAGTTCCCTATGGGAGAATTCCGTTTGTTCGATTCAGCCTTAATATAAGGGCACGACCGTGCCCTTATAATTGACTGTATTGTTTTCTTTCAAAAATCCACTTAATTTTCTTTACCCGATTATTAAAATGGTAATTGACAAAAACAAACTACATTGTCACCAGAAGAGCAATACAAAATGTACAAGTGATATATTAAAATCATCTTTCCAGCTTGAATTTCAATGATGCATTGGGGCAACGATTTTGTGAGAAACATCTTCACCCTTAAATAAAGATTTTCTTAATTCCTTACCTGTGTGCTAATTAGATATCACCTTGTTTTCACATTAAACAGACTTCCACATGAGAAAACAGCAAAGATGCAGTGGCGTTAATGTTTCCTGGTGTCAACCTGTATTATTTCCGTAGATATTGAAATGAGGATGCATCTTGCTGCCTTTCCAATGAAGCAAGTTTAATTTAGTAATAGGTGAAAAACCATCCCTACAAAGATGTTAATCAGATACTTGGCTTTGTGGACACTTTTCAGAGAACAAATTTGTTATCATAAAAATAAAGCCAGAAAATGAAGAGCTGTTTAATCACTCAATTGGATTTTTCTGCCAGCATTTTTCTTTTTCTCTGCAACCCACTGCTAAATTGTGCTTCCTAGCTGTTTTTTTATAAAATCACTTAATCAAATCTAACTCTGATTACATCAGAGAAGGCCAGGTACCCTACACCATAAGAGGGGGTTTGCAATTTTGACTTGTCTACTTAAATATCACCAAAATCTGATCACAAGGTCAATTACGTCCCTGGGTGGGATTGAACCACCAACCTTTTGATTAATAGCTGAACACATTAACCGATTGCGCCACAGAGACACTTTGCAAAAACTATATACTGACAAAGACTAATAAGCATTCATCTAGAACGTTTCCTAGAAAAACTTTAAAAAGTCAATAATCTGGAGAGTTTTTGTAAGATGTTTCTTCCAGCAACCAATGAAGAAACACATTGGTACTTTCGCATGATGAGTGAGTGCTTCAGGATCTCTTGCACTTACATGTGCAGCAGAGTACTGCAATGGAAGCATGCTGGGCCCATAACCCAGAGGTAGGCAGATTGAAACTATCCTTTGCTATATGCATTTTTTTTTGTTCATTAAAGTAATCCAAAACTGGGATTGATATTTTAGCTTTTATTTTTACTTAAAGTACAATAACTTTTACCATTTTAATTTGTTTTAATAGTATATTGACAGTATTGTTTTCTTTCAAAAATCCACTTAATTTTCTTTACCCTATTATTAAAATGGTAATTGACAAAAACAAACTACATTGTCACCAGAAGAGCAATACAAAATGTACAAGTGATATATTAAAATCATCTTTCCAGCTTGAATTTCAATGATGCATTGGGGCAACGATTTTGTGAGAAACATCTTCACCCTTAAATAAAGATTTTCTTAATTCCTTACCTGTGTGCTAATTAGATATCACCTTGTTTTCACATTAAACAGACTTCCACATGAGAAAGCAGCAAGGATGCAGTGGCGTTAATGTTTCCTGGTGTCAACCTGTATTATTTCAGTAGATATTGAAATGAGGATGCATCTTGCTGCCTTTCCAATGAAGCAAGTTTAATTTAGTAATAGGTGAAAAACCATCCCTACAAATATGTTAATCAGATACTTGGCTTTGTGGACACTTTTCAGAGAACAAATTAGTTAGCATAAAAATAAAGCCAGAAAATGAAGAGCTGTTTAATCACTCAATTGGATTTTTCTGCCAGCATATTTCTTTTTCTCTGCAACCCACTGCTAAATTGTGCTTCCTAGCTGTTTTTATAAAATCACTGAATCAAATCTAACTCTGATTACATCAGAGAAGGCCAGGTACCCTACACCATAACAAGGGGTTTGAAATTTTGACTTGTCTACTTAAAGATCACCAAAATCTGATAACAAGGTCAATTAAGTCCCTGGGTGGAATTGAACCACCAACCTTTTGGTTAATAGCCTTACACACTAACTGATTGCGCCACAGCAACACTTTGCAAAAGTATATACTGACAAAGGCTAATAAGCATTCATCTAGAACGATTCCTAGAAACATTTTAAAAAGTCAATAATGTGGAGAGTTTTTGTAAGATGTTTCTTCCATCAACCAATGAAGAAACACATTGGTACTTTCCCATGATGAGTGAGTGCTTCAGGATCTCTTGCACTTACATGTGCAGCAGAGTACTGTAATGGAAGCATGCTGGGTCCATAACCCAGAGGTAGGCAGATTGAAACTATCCTCTGCTATATGCATTTTTTTTGTTAATTAAAGTAATCCAAAACTGGGATTGAAATTTTTGCTCTTTTATTTTTACTTAAAGTACAATAACTTTTACCATTTTAATTTGTTTTAATAGTATATTGACAGTATTGTTTTCTTTCAAAAATCCAATTAATTTTCTTTACCCGATTATTAAAATGGTAATTGACAAAAGCAAACTACATTGTCACCAGAAGAGCAATACAAAATGTACAAGTGATATATTAAAATCATCTTTCCAGCTTGAATTTCAATGATGCATTGGGGCAACGATTTTGTGAGAAACATCTTCACCCTTAAATAAAGATTTTCTTAATTCCTTACCTGTGTGCTAATTAGATATCTCCTTGTTTTCACATTAAACAGACTTCCACATGAGAAAGCAGCAAGGATGCAGTGGCGTTGATGTTTCCTGGTGTCAACCTGTATTATTTCAGTAGATATTGAAATGAGGATGCATCTTGCTGCCTTTCCAATGAAGCAAGTTTAATTTAGTAATAGGTGAAAAACCATCCCTACAAAGATGTTAATCAGATACTTGGCTTTGTGGACACTTTTCAGAGAACAAATTTGTTAGCATAAAAATAAAGCCAGAAAATGAAGAGCTGTTTAATCACGCAATTGGATTTTTTTGCCAGCATATTTCTTTTTCTCTGCAACCCACTGCTAAATTGTGCTTCCTAGCTGTTTTTATAAAATCACTGAATCAAATCTAATTCTGATTCCATCAGAGAAGGCCAGGTACCCTACACCATAACAGGGGTATTCGAAATTTTGACTTGTCTACTTAAAGATCAACAAAATCTGATAACAAGGTCAATTACGTCCCTGGGTGGGATTGAACCACCAACCTTTTGGTTAATTGCTGTACACACTAACTGATTGCGCCACAGCGATACTTTTCAAAAGTACATACTGACAAAGGCTAATAAGCATTCATCTAGAACGTTTCCTATAAAAACTTTAAATAGTCAATAATCTGGAGAGTTTTTGTAAGATGTTTCTTCCATCAACCAATGAAGAAACACATTGGTACTTTCCCATGATGAGTGAGTGCTTCAGGATCTCTTGCACTTACATGTGCAGCAGAGTACTGTAATGGAAGCATGCTGGGTCCATAACCCAGAGGTAGGCAGATTGAAACTATCCTCTGCTATATGCATTTTTTTTGTTAATTAAAGTAATCCAAAACAGGGATTGACATTTTTGCTCTTTTATTTTTACTTAAAGTACAATAACTTTTACCATTTTAATTTGTTTTAATAGTATATTGACAGTATTGTTTTCTTTCAAAAATCCAATTAATTTTCTTTACCCGATTATTAAAATGGTAATTGACAAAAACAAACTACATTGTCACCAGAAGAGCAATACAAAATGTACAAGTGATATATTAAAATCATCTTTCCAGCTTGAATTTCAATGATGCATTGGGGCAACGATTTTGTGAGAAACATCTTCACCCTTAAATAAAGATTTTCTTAATTCCTTACCTGTGTGCTAATTAGATATCACCTTGTTTTCACATTAAACAGACTTCCACATGAGAAAACAGCAAAGATGCAGTGGCGTTAATGTTTCCTGGTGTCAACCTGTATTATTTCCGTAGATATTGAAATGAGGATGCATCTTGCTGCCTTTCCAATGAAGCATGTTTAATTTAGTAATAGGTGAAAAACCATCCCTACAAAGATGTTAATCAGATACTTGGCTTTGTGGACACTTTTCAGAGAACAAATTTGTTATAAAAATAAAGCCAGAAAATGAAGAGCTGTTTAATCACTCAATTGGATTTTTCTGCCAGCATTTTTCTTTTTCTCTGCAACCCACTGCTAAATTGTGCTTCCTAGCTGTTTTTTTATAAAATCACTTAATCAAATCTAACTCTGATTACATCAGAGAAGGCCAGGTACCCTACACCATAAGAGGGGGTTTGCAATTTTGACTTGTCTACTTAAATATCACCAAAATCTGATCACAAGGTCAATTACGTCCCTGGGTGGGATTGAACCACCAACCTTTTGATTAATAGCTGAACACACTAACCGATTGCGCCACAGAGACACTTTGCAAAAAGTACATACTGACAAAGACTAATAAGCATTCATCTAGAACGTTTCCTAGAAAAACTTTAAAAAGTCAATAATCTGGAGAGTTTTTGTAAGATGTTTCTTCCAGCAACCAATGAAGAAACACATTGGTACTTTCGCATGATGAGTGAGTGCTTCAGGATCTCTTGCACTTACATGTGTAGCAGAGTACTGCACTGGAAGCATGCTGGGCCCATAACCCAGAGGTAGGCAGATTGAAACTATCCTTTGCTATATGCATTTTTTTTTGTTCATTAAAGTAATCCAAAACTGGGATTGATATTTTAGCTTTTATTTTTACTTAAAGTACAATAACTTTTACCATTTTAATTTGTTTTAATAGTATATTGACAGTATTGTTTTCTTTCAAAAATCCAATTAATTTTCTTTACCCGATTATTAAAATGGTAATTGACAAAAACAAACTACATTGTCACCAGAAGAGCAATACAAAATGTACAAGTGATATATTAAAATCATCTTTCCAGCTTGAATTTCAATGATGCATTGGGGCAACGATTTTGTGAGAAACATCTTCACCCTTAAATAAAGATTTTCTTAATTCCTTACCTGTGTGCTAATTAGATATCACCTTGTTTTCACATTAAACAGACTTCCATATGAGAAAACAGCAAAGATGCAGTGGCTTGGATTTTTGAAAGAAAACAATACTGTCAATATACTATTAAAACAAATTAAAATGGTAAAAGTTATTGTACTTTAAGTAAAAATAAAAGCTAAAATATCAATCCCAGTTATGAATTACTTTAATGTACAAAAAAATAATGCATATAGCAAAGGATAGTTTCAATCTGCCTACCTCTGGGTTATGGGCCCAGCATGCTTCCATTGCAGTACTCTGCTGCACATGTAAGTGCAAGAGATCCTGAAGCACTCACTCATCATGCGAAAGTACCAATGTGTTTCTTCATTGGTTGCTGGAAGAAACATCTTACAAAAACTCTCCAGATTATTGACTTTTTAAAGTTTTTCTAGGAAACGTTCTAGATGAATGCTTATTAGTCTTTGTCAGTATGTATTTTCTGCAAAGTGTCTCTGTGGCGCAATCGGTTAGTGTGTTCAGCTATTTATCAAAAGGTTGGTGGTTCAATCCCACCCAGGGACGTAATTGACCTTGTGATCAGATTTTGGTGATATTTAAGTAGACAAGTCAAAATTGCAAACCCCCTCTTATGGTGTAGGGTACCTGGCCTTCTCTGATGTAATCAGAGTTAGATTTGATTAAGTGATTTTATAAAAAAAACAGCTAGGAAGCACAATTTAGCAGTGGGTTGCAGAGAAAAAGAAAAATGCTGGCAGAAAAATCCAATTGAGTGATTAAACAGCTCTTCATTTTCTGGCTTTATTTTTATGATAACAAATTTGTTCTCAGAAAAGTGTCCACAAAGCCAAGTATCTGATTAACATCTTTGTAGGGATGGTTTTTCACCTATTACTAAATTAAACTTGCTTCATTGGAAAGGCAGCAAGATGCATCCTCATTTCAATATCTACGGAAATAATACAGGTTGACACCAGGAAACATTAACGCCACTGCATCTTTGCTGTTTTCTCATGTGGAAGTCTGTTTAATATGAAAACAAGGTGATATCTAATTAGCACACAGGTAAGGAATTAAGAAAATCTTTATTTAAGGGTGAAGATGTTTCTCACAAAATCATTGCCCCAATGCATCATTGAAATTCAAGCTGGAAAGATGATTTTAATATATCACTTGTACATTTTGTATTGCTCTTCTGGTGACAATGTAGTTTGTTTTTGTCAATTACCATTTTAATAATCGGGTAAAGAAAATTAATTGGATTTTTGAAAGAAAACAATACTGTCAATATACTATTAAAACAAATTAAAATGGTAAAAGTTATTGTACTTTAAGTAAAAATAAAAGAGCAAAAATATCAATCCCAGTTTTGGATTACTTTAATTAACAAAAAAAAATGCATATAGCAGAGGATAGTTTCAATCTGCCTACCTCTGGGTTATGGACCCAGCACTTCCATTACAGTACTCTGCTGCACATGTAAGTGCAAAAGATCCTGAAGCACTCACTCATCATGGGAAAGTACCAATGTGTTTCTTCATTGGTTGATGGAAGAAACATCTTACAAAAACTCTCCACATTATTGACTTTTTAAAATGTTTCTAGGAATCGTTCTAGATGAATGCTTATTAGCCTTTGTCAGTATGAACTTTTGCAAAGTGTTGCTGTGGCGCAATCAGTTAGTGTGTAAGGCTATTAACCAAAAGGTTGGTGGTTCAATCCCACCCAGAGACTTAATTGACCTTGTTATCAGATTTTGGTGATCTTTAAGTAGACAAGTCAAAATTTCAAACCCCCTGTTATGGTGTAGGGTACCTGGCCTTCTCTGATGTAATCAGAGTTAGATTTGATTCAGTGATTTTATAAAAACAGCTAGGAAGCACAATTTAGCAGTGGGTTGCAGAGAAAAAGAAATATGCTGGCAGAAAAATCCAATTGAGTGATTAAACAGCTCTTCATTTTCTGGCTTTATTTTATGCTAACAAATTTGTGCTCTGAAAAGTGTCCACAAAGCCAAGTATCTGATTAACACCTTTGTAGGGATGGTTTTTCACCTATTATTAAATTAAACTTGCTTCATTGGAAAGGCAGCAAGTGATGTCATCCAAGCAGTGGGTCAAAGTTGGCTTCAAACCTCGTCTGCTTATGAAAAGAGAAAAGGGGTATGCAGGGCATGGCGGCCTTTTGCGGTGCTTGGATGACCCCTAGTTCGCATTAAATAATGCAGTCGAGTTTCCCACATTTGGGGAAATCACAGGGGTCAGCATACCCAGAATGCAATGAATGAACCGCTCCCTGGGAGAACAGTCTTCATGACCATGGTATCTCCTATGCAAAATAAGTATGATTTGGGATAGGGCTGGGGAGGGCCGCTGCTCAGGCACATCTCTGTCAAGTAAAGGAGATTCAACTGAGGCAGCACAAGGGAACTCTCATCTGGGGACAACAACTGCAGGGAGAACACATATTTTCAGATGAACATGGGAGGGCAGAAGGCTGCCTAATACTGAAGCACCCCCAAACAACAAACCAAATGCAACAACTAGTGCAAGCATTCCTGGGGGAAGGCCTGCAGCAGATGGATTTGCATATGGCGATGTCATCCAAGCAGTGGGTCAAAGTTGGCTTCAACCCTCGTCTGCATATGAAAAGAGAAAAGGGGCGTGCAGGGCATGGCGGCCTTTTGCGGCACTTGGATGACACCTAGTTCACATTTCTTGCAGCAGCTGGGCACTGTAACAGCTCCAGAGCTGCTCTGTAAGGCAAGTAAAAGGGTGTGGGCCCTGCAGCACTACCTGTAGTTCGCATTGTGCGAGACCCCTAGTTCGCATTAAACACCCCCACCCTCCTTCGGTGTGGGGCTCATGTTGGCCATGCCCCAGCCCCTGAAGCATTCACGCTGATTTCTTGCAGCAGCTGGGCACTGTAACAGCTCAAGAGCTGCTCTGTAAGGCAAGTAAAAGGGTGTGGGCCCTGCAGCACTACCTGTAGTTTGCATTGTGCTTTGGAAGGCACAAAGTAAGCAGACGGGAAGAGAAGTCAGGATAGTGCACAAGGGTATAGACGGGAGGGGCTCAAGAAAAAAGAAGTGGAAACAGACAGCAAACTAGGCTTCCAATGCACAATGCAAACTACAGGTAGTGCTGCAGGGCCCACACCCTTTTACTTGCCTTACAGAGCAGCTCTGGAGCTGTTTAATCACTCAATTGGATTTTTCTGCCAGCATAATTTTTCTCTTACGTCCTAGAGGATGCTGGGGACTCCGTAAGGACCATGGGGGATAGACGGGCTCCGCAGGAGACATGGGCACTTTAAGAAAGACTTTAGATCTGGGTGTGCACTGGCTCCTCCCTCTATGCCCCTCCTCCAGACCTCAGTTTACTACTGTGCCCAGAGGAGACTGGGTGCTTTTCAGGGAGCTCTCCTGAGTTTCCTGACAGAAAGTATATTTGTTAGATTTTTTTATTTTCAGGGAGCCTGCTGGCAACAGACTCCCTGCATCGAGGGGCGGAGGGGAGAGATGCACACCTACTTCTGTGAGTTGATAGGCTCTGCTTCTTAGGCTACTGTACAGCATTAGCTCCAGAGGGATCGGTACGCAGGTCTCACCCTCGACGTCCGTCCCAGCGCCGCGCCGCCGTCCCCCTCGCAGAGCCGGAAGATAGAAGCCGGGTGAGTATGAGAAGAAAAGAAGACTTCAGAGGCGGCGGAAGACTTCATGATCTTCACTGAGGTAACGCACAGCAGTAAAGCTGTGCTCCATTGCTCCCATACACCTCTCACACGGCAGTCAGTGTAAGGGTGAAGGGCGCAGGGGGGACGCCCTGGGCAGCAATATAGACCTCTCTTTGGCAAAATAAATATATATGCAGCTAGGCACTGTATATATATATAAGAGCCCCCGCCTTTTTTTTACTATATTTGAGCGGGACAGAAGCCCGTCGCTGAGGGGGTGGGGCTTCTCCCTCAGCACTCACCAGCGCCATTTTCTCCACAGCACCGCTGAGGGGAAGCTCCACGGACTCTCCCCTGCTTATACCACGGTAGAAAGAGGGTCTTAAAGAAGAGGGGGGCACATAATTAGGCGCATATATATATGGAAATACAGCGCTACTGGGTAAACATAAAATTATTGTGTTTTTTTCCTGGGTCATATAGCGCTGGGGTGTGTGCTGGCATACTCTCTCTCTCTGTCTCTCCAAAGGGCCTTGTTGGGGAACTGTCCTCAGATAAGAGGATTCCCTGAGTGTATGGTGTGTCGGTACACGTGTGTCGACATGTCTGAGGTAGAAGGCTCTCCTAGAGAGGAGCAGGAGCAAATTAATGTGGTGTCTCCATCGACAACGCCGACACCTGACTGGATGGATATGTGGAATGTTTTAAGTGCTAATGTAAACTTATTACACAAGAGATTAGACAAAGCTGAAGCTAGGGAACAGTCAGGGAGTCAACCCATGCCTGTCCCTATGTCGCAGGGACCTTCGGGGTCTCAAAAGCGCCCACTATCCCAAATAGTTGACACAGATACCGACACGGATTCTGACTCCAGTGTCGACTACGATGATGCAAAGTTACAGCCAAAATTGGCTAAATGTATTCGATATATGATTATTGCACTAAAAGATGTTTTGCACATCACAGAGTCCCCTGTCCCTGACACGAGGGTACACATGTATAAGGGAAAGAAACCTGAGATAACCTTTCCCCCCTCACATGAGTTGAACGAATTATGTGAAAAAGCTTGGGAATCTCCAGACAAAAAGCTGCAGATTCCCAAAAGGATTCTTATGGCGTATCCTTTCCCGCCAATGGACAGGATACGGTGGGAATCCTCCCCTAGGGTTGATAAAGCATTGACACGCTTATCCAAAAAGGTAGCGCTGCCATCCCAGGATACGGCTACCATCAGGGACCCTGCTGACCGCAAGCAGGAGGTTACCCTAAAGTCCATTTACACACATTCTGGTACCTTACTCAGACCGGCAATTGCGTCGGCCGGGGTTGTAGCGCGGTGGCAGCGGAATTGCAGACCCGTCCTCAATTCCTGCTAAAAGTGGAATCATCCTTTCATATGAACCAACCTATTGTGATGCCTGTGGCTACGCGTGACTTGGAGGATTCCGAGTCCCTTGATGTGGTCAGGGCTTTGAAAATTTACGTGGCCAGAACGGCTAGAGTCAGAAAAACAGAAGCACTGTTTGTCCTGTATGCAGCCAACAAGATTGGCACCCCTGCTTCAAAGCAGACTATTGCTCTCTGGATCTGTAACACGATTCAGCAGGCGCATTCTATGGCGGCAAATCCATCTGCGAACTACAGGTAGTGCTGCAGGGCCCACACCCTTTTACTTGCCTTACAGAGCAGCTCTGGAGCTGTTACAGTGCCCAGCTGCTGCAAGAATTCAGCTTGAATGCTTCAGGGGCTGGGGCATAGCCAACATGAGCCCCACACCAAAGGAGGGTGGAGGTGTTTAATGCAAACTAGGGGTCAGCCTAGCGCCGCAAAAGGCCACCATGCCCTGCACGCCCCTTTTCTCTTTTCATATGCAGACGAGGGTTGAAGCCAACTTTGACCAACTGCTTGGATGACATCACCATATGCAAATCCATCTGCGGCAGGCCTTCCCCCAGGAATGCTTGCACTAGTTGTTGCATTTGGTTTGTTGTTTGGGGGTGCTTCAGTATTAGGCAGCCTTCTGCCCTCCCATGTTCATCTGAAAATATATGTTCTCCCTGCAGTTGTTGTCCCAAGATGAGAGTTCCCTTGTGCTGCCTCAGTTGAATCTCCTTTACTTGACAGAGATGTGCATGAGCAGCGGCCCTCCCCAGCCCTATTCCAAATCATACTTATTTTGCATAGGAGATACCATGGTCATGAAGATTTTTCTCCCAGGGTGAGGTTCATTCATTGCATTTTGGGTATGCTGACCCCTGTGATTTCCCCAAATGTGGGAAACTCGACTGCATTATTTGTGGTAGTGGGAGGCTGTGTTTGTGATTTCTTCTGGTCAGCTCTGGTAAAAGTCAGATTTCTTTGTTTCAGATTTTCCTTTAGCCTTGTTCTTCTTTCGAGAGTTCCCTTGTGCTGCCTCAGTTGGATCTCCTTCACTTAACAGGGGGGTGCCCGAGCAGCGACCCTCCCCAGCTCTAGCCCAACTCCTACTTACCTGCCAGGTGAGATACTATGATCATGAAGGTGCTTCTCCCAGGGCAAGGCTCACCCATTGCACTCTGGGTGTGCTGCCCCTGCGATTTCCCCAAATGTGGGAAACTTGACTGCATAATTTGTGTTTCCCCTGGTCGGCTCTCGTATAATTCAGATCTCTTTGTCTCAGATCTCTCTCCAGCCTAGTTTGCTGTCTGTTTCCACTTCTCTTTTCTTCAGCCGCTCCCTTCTATACCCTTGTGCACTATCCTGACTTCTCCTCCCGTCTGCTTACTTTGTGCCTTCCAATGCACAATGCAAACTACAGGTAGTGCTGCAGGGCCCACACCCTTTTACTTGCCTTACAGAGCGTCTCTGGAGCTGTTACAGTGCCCAGCTGCTGCAAGAAATCTGCTTGAATGCTTCAGGGGATGGGACATGGCCAACATGAGCCCCACACCAAAGGAGGGTGGAGCAGAAGGCTGCCTAATACTGAAGCACCCCCAAACAACAAACCAAATGCAACAACTAGTGCAAGCATTCCTGGGGGAAGGCCTGCCGCAGATGGATTTGTGGTGATGTCATCCAAGCAGTTGGTCAAAGGTGGCTTCAACCCTCGTCTGCATATGAAAACAGAAAAGGGGCGTGCAGGGCATGGTGGCCTTTTGCGGCGCTTGACTGACCCCTAGTTTGCATTAAACACCTCCACCCTCCTTCGGTGTGGGGCTCATGTTGGCTATTCCCCAGCCCCTGAAGCATTCAAGCTGATTTCTTGCAGCAGCTGGCCACTGTAACAGCTCCAGAGCTGCTCTGTAAGGCAAGTAAAAGGGTGTGGGCCCTGCAGCACTACCTGTAGTTTGCATTGTGCATTGGAAGGCACAAAGTAAGCAGACGGGAGGAGAAGTCAGGATAGTGCACAAGGGTATAGAAGGGAGCGGCTGAAGAAAAGAGAAGTGGAAACAGACAGCAAACTAGGCTGGAGAGAGACCTGAGACAAAGAGATCTGAATTATACGAGAGCCGACCAGGGGAAACACAAATTATGCAGTCAAGTTTCCCACATTTGGGGAAATTGCAGGAGCAGCACACCCAGAGTACAATGGGTGAGCCTTGCCCTGGGAGAAGCACCTTCATGATCATAGTATCTCACCTGGCAGGTAAGTAGGAGTTGGGCTAGAGCTGGGGAGGGTCGCTGCTCGGGTACCCCCCTGTAAAGTGAAGGAGATCCAACTGAGGCAGCACAAGGGAACTCTCGAAAGAAGAACAAGGCTAAAGGAAAATCTGAGACAAAGAAATCTGACTTTTACCAGAGCTGACCAGAAGAAATCACAAACACAGCCTCCCACTACCACAAATAATGCAGTCAAGTTTCCCACATTTGGGGAAATCACAGGGGTCAGCATACCCAAAATGCAATGAATAAACCTCACCCTGGGAGAAAAATCTTCATGACCATGGTATCTCCTATGCAAAATAAGTATGATTTGGAATAGGGCTGGGGAGGGCCGCTGCTCATGCACATCTCTGTCAAGTAAAGGAGATTTAACTGAGGCAACACAAGGGAACTCTCATCTGGGGACAACAACTGCAGGGAGAACATATATTTTCAGATGAACATGGGAGGGCAGAAGGCTGCCTAATACTGAAGCACCCCCAAACAACAAACCAAATGCAACAACTAGTGCAAGCATTCCTGGGGGAAGGCCTGCCGCAGATGGATTTGCATATGGTGATGTCATCCAAGCAGTGGGTCAAAGTTGGCTTCAACCCTCGTCTGCATATGAAAAGAGAAAAGGGGCGTGCAGGGCATGGTGGCCTTTTGCGGCGCTTGGCTGACCCCTAGTTTGCATTAAACACCTCCACCCTCCTTTGGTGTGGGGCTCATGTTGGCTATGCCCCAGCCCCTGAAGCATTCAAGCTGATTTCTTGCAGCAGCTGGGCACTGTAACAGCTCCAGAGCTGCTCTGTAAGGCAAGTAAAAGGGTGTGGGCCCTGCAGCACTACCTGTAGTTCGCATTGTGCGTTGGAAGGCACAAAGTAAGCAGACAGGAGGAGAAGTCAGGATAGTGCGCAAGGGCATAGAAGGGAGCGGCTCAAGAAAAGAGAAGTGGAAACAGACAGCAAACTAGGCTGGAGAGAGACCTGAGACAAAGAGATCTGAATTATACGAGAGCCGACCAGGGGAAACACAAATTATGCAGTCAAGTTTCCCACATTTGGGGAAATCGCAGGAGCAGCACACCCAGAGCAATGGGTGAGCCTTGCCCTGGGAGAAGCACCTTCATGATCATAGTATCTCACCTGGCAGGTAAGTAGGAGTTGGGCTAGAGCTGGGGAGGGTCGCTGCTCGGGTACCCCCCTGTAAAGTGAAGGAGATCCAACTGAGGCAGCACAAGGGAACTCTCGAAAGAAGAACAAGGCTAGAGGAAAATCTGAGACAAAGAAATCTGACTTTTACCAGAGCTGACCAGAGGAAAGCACAAACACAGTCCCCCACTACCACAAATAATGCAGTCAAGTTTCCCACATTTGGGGAAATCACAGGGGTCAGCATACCCAAAATGCAATGAATGAACCTCACCCTGGGAGAAAAATCTTCATGACCATGGTATCTCCTATGCAAAATAAGCATGATTTGGAATAGGGCTGGGGAGGGCCGCTGCTCATGCACATCTCTGTCAAGTAAAGGAGATTCAACTGAGGCAGCACAAGGGAACTCTCATCTTGGGTCAACAACTGCAGGGAGAACACATATTTTCAGATGAACATGGGAGGGCAGAAGGCTGCCTAATACTGAAGCACCCCCAAACAACAAACCAAATGCAACAACTAGTGCAAGCATTCCTGGGGGAAGTTCTGCAGAAGACGGATTTGCATACGGTGATGTCATCCAAGCAGTGGGTCAAAGTTGGCTTCAACCCTCATCTGCATATGAAAAGAGAAAAGGGGCGTGCAGGGCATGGCGGCCTTTTGCGGTGCTTGGATGACCCGTAGTTCGCATTAAACACCTCCACCCTCCTTTGGTGTGGGGCTCATGTTGGCCATGCCCCATCCCCTGAAGCATTCAAGCTGATTTCTTGCAGCAGCTGGGTACTGTAACAGCTCCAGAGCTGCTCTGTAAGGCAAGTAAAAGGGTGTGGGCCCTGCAGCACTACCTGTAGTTTGCATTGTGCATTGGAAGGCACAAAGTAAGCAGACGGGAGGAGAAGTCAGGATAGTGCACAAGGGTATAGAAGGGAGCGGCTGAAGAAAAGAGAAGTGGAAACAGACAGCAAACTAGGCTGGAGAGAGACCTGAGACAAAGAGATCTGAATTATACGAGAGCCGACCAGGGGAAACACAAATTATGCAGTCAAGTTTCCCACATTTGGGGAAATTGCAGGAGCAGCACACCCAGAGTACAATGGGTGAGCCTTGCCCTGGGAGAAGCACCTTCATGATCATAGTATCTCACCTGGCAGGTAAGTAGGAGTTGGGCTAGAGCTGGGGAGGGTCGCTGCTCGGGTACCCCCCTGTAAAGTGAAGGAGATCCAACTGAGGCAGCACAAGGGAACTCTCGAAAGAAGAACAAGGCTAAAGGAAAATCTGAGACAAAGAAATCTGACTTTTACCAGAGCTGACCAGAGGAAAGCACAAACACAGTCTCCCACTACCACAAATAATGCAGTCAAGTTTCCCACATTTGGGGAAATCACAGGGGTCAGCATACCCAAAATGCAATGAATGAACCTCACCCTGGGAGAAAAATCTTCATGACCATGGTATCTCCTATGCAAAATAAGTATGATTTGGAATAGGGCTGGGGAGGGCCGCTGCTCATGCACATCTCTGTCAAGTAAAGGAGATTCAACTGAGGCAGCACAAGGGAACTCTCATCTTGGGACAACAACTGCAGGGAGAACACATATTTTCAGATGAACATGGGAGGGCAGAAGGCTGCCTAATACTGAAGCACCCCCAAACAACAAACCAAATGCAACAACTAGTGCAAGCATTCCTGGGGGAAGTTCTGCAGAAGACGGATTTGCATACGGTGATGTCATCCAAGCAGTGGGTCAAAGTTGGCTTCAACCCTCATCTGCATATGAAAAGAGAAAAGGGGCGTGCAGGGCATGGCGGCCTTTTGCGGTGCTTGGATGACCCCTAGTTCGCATTAAACACCTCCACCCTCCTTTGGTGTGGGGCTCATGTTGGCCATGCCCCATCCCCTGAAGCATTCAAGCTGATTTCTTGCAGCAGCTGGGCACTGTAACAGCTCCAGAGCTGCTCTGTAAGGCAAGTAAAAGGGTGTGGGCCCTGCAGCACTACCTGTAGTTTGCATTGTGCATTGGAAGGCACAAAGTAAGCAGACGGGAGGAGAAGTCAGGATAGTGCACAAGGGTATAGAAGGGAGCGGCTGAAGAAAAGAGAAGTGGAAACAGACAGCAAACTAGGCTGGAGAGAGACCTGTGACAAAGAGATCTGAATTATACGAGAGCCGACCAGGGGAAACACAAATTATGCAGTCAAGTTTCCCACATTTGGGGAAATCGCAGGAGCAGCACACCCAGAGTACAATGGGTGAGCCTTGCCCTGGGAGAAGCACCTTCATGATCATAGTATCTCACCTGGCAGGTAAGTAGGAGTTGGGCTAGAGCTGGGGAGGGTCGCTGCTCGGGTACCCCCCTGTAAAGTGAAGGAGATCCAACTGAGGCAGCACAAGGGAACTCTCGAAAGAAGAACAAGGCTAAAGGAAAATCTGAGACAAAGAAATCTGACTTTTACCAGAGCTGACCAGAGGAAAGCACAAACACAGTCTCCCACTACCACAAATAATGCAGTCAAGTTTCCCACATTTGGGGAAATCACAGGGGTCAGCATACCCAAAATGCAATGAATGAACCTCACCCTGGGAGAAAAATCTTCATGACCATGGTATCTCCTATGCAAAATAAGTATGATTTGGAATAGGGCTGGGGAGGGCCGCTGCTCATGCACATCTCTGTCAAGTAAAGGAGATTCAACTGAGGCAGCACAAGGGAACTTTCATCTGGGGACAACAACTGCAGGGAGAACACATATTTTCAGATGAACATGGGAGGGCAGAAGGCTGCCTAATACTGAAGCACCCCCAAACAACAAACCAAATGCAACAACTAGTCCAAGCATTCCTGGGGGAAGTTCTGCAGAAGACGGATTTGCATACGGTGATGTCATCCAAGCAGTGGGTCAAAGTTGGCTTCAACCCTCATCTGCATATGAAAAGAGAAAAGGGGCGTGCAGGGCATGGTGGCCTTTTGCGGTGCTTGGATGACCCCTAGTTCGCATTAAACACCTCCACCCTCCTTTGGTGTGGGGCTCATGTTGGCCATGCCCCATCCCCTGAAGCATTCAAGCTGATTTCTTGCAGCAGCTGGGCACTGTAACAGCTCCAGAGCTGCTCTGTAAGGCAAGTAAAAGGGTGTGGGCCCTGCAGCACTACCTGTAGTTTGCATTGTGCATTGGAAGGCACAAAGTAAGCAGATGGGAGGAGAAGTCAGGATAGTGCACAAGGGTATAGAAGGGAGCGGCTGAAGAAAAGAGAAGTGGAAACAGACAGCAAACTAGGCTGGAGAGAGACCTGAGACAAAGAGATCTGAATTATACGAGAGCCGACCAGGGGAAACACAAATTATGCAGTCAAGTTTCCCACATTTGGGGAAATCGCAGGGGCAGCACACCCAGAGTGCAATGGGTGAGCCTTGCCCTGGGAGAAGCACCTTCATGATCATAGTATCTCACCTGGCAGGTAAGTAGGAGTTGGGCTAGAGCTGGGGAAAGTCGCTGTTCGGGCACCCCCCTGTCAAGTGAAAGAGATCCAACTGAGGCAGCACAAGGGAACTCTCGAAAGAAGAACAAGGCTAGAGGAAGATCTGAGACAAAGAAATCTGACTTTTTCCAGAGCTGACCAGAGGAAAGCACAAACACAGTCCCCCACTACCACAAATAATGCAGTCGAGTTTCCCACATTTGGGGAAATCACAGGGGTCAGCATACCCAAAATGCAATGAATGAACCTCACCCTGGGAGAACAATCTTCATGACCATGGTATCTCCTATGCAAAATAAGTATGATTTGGGATAGGGCTGGGGAGGGCCGCTGCTCATGCACATCTCTGTCAAGTAAAGGAGATTCAACTGAGGCAGCACAAGGAAACTCTCATCTGGGGACAACAACTGCAGGGAGAACACATATTTTCAGATGAACATGGGAGGGCAGAAGGCTGCCTAATACTGAAGCACCCCCAAACAACAAACCAAATGCAACAACTAGTACAAGCATTCCTGGGGGAAGTTCTGCAGAAGACGGAATTGCATACGGTGATGTCATCCAAGCAGTGGGCCAAAGTTGGCTGGAACCCTCATCTGCATATGAAAAGAGAAAAGGGGTATGCAGGGCATGGCGGCCTTTTGCGGCGCTTGGATGACCCTTAGTTCGCATTAAACACCCCCACCCTCCTTCGGTGTGGGGCTCATGTTGGCCATGCCCCATCCCCTGAAGCATTCAAGCTGATTTCTTGCAGCAGCTTGGCACTGTAACAGCTCCAGAGCTGTTCTGTTAGGCAAGTAAAAGGGTGTGGGCCCTGCAGCACTACCTGTAGTTTGCATTGCGCATTGGAAGGCACAAAGTAAGCAGACAGGAGGAGAAGTCAGGATAGTGCACAAGGGTATAAAAGGGAGCGGCTCAAGAAAAGAGAAGTTGAAACAGACAGCAAACTAGGCTGGAGAGAGACCTGAGACAAAGAGATCTGAATTATACGAGACCTGACCAGGGGAAACACAAATTATGCAGTCAAGTTTCCCACATTTGGGGAAATCGCAGGGGCAGCACACCCAGAGTGCAATGGGTGAGCCTTGCCCTGGGAGAAGCACCTTCATGATCATAGTATCTCACCTGGCAGGTAAGTAGGAGTTGGGCTAGAGCTGGGGAGGGTCGCTGCTCGGGCACCCCCCTGTCAAGTGAAGGAGATCCAACTGAGGCAGCACAAGGAAACTCTCGAAAGAAGAACAAGGCTAGAGGAAGATCTGAGACAAAGAAATTTGACTTTTACCAGAGCTGACCAGAGGAAAACACAAACACAGTCCCCCACTACCAACAAATAAAGCAGTCGCGTTTCCCACATTTGGGGAAATCACAGGGGTCAGCATACCCAGAATGCAATGAATGAACCTCACCCTGGGAGAGTAATCTTCATGACCATGGTATCTCCTATGCAAAATAAGTATGATTTGGGATAGGGCTGGGGAGGGCCGCTGCTCATGCACATCTCTGTCAAGTAAAGGAGATTCAACTGAGGCAGCACAAGGGAACTCTCATCTGGGGACAACAACTGCAGGGAGAACACATATTTTCAGATGAACATGGGAGGGCAGAAGGCTGCCTAATACTGAAGCACCCCCAAACAACAAACCAAATGCAACAACTAGTGCAAGCATTCCTGGGGTAAGTTCTGCAGAAGACGGATTTGCATACGGTGATGTCATCCAAGTAGTGGGTCAAAGTTGGCTTCAACCCTCATCTGCATATGAAAAGAGAAAAGGGGCGTGCAGGGCATGGCGGCCTTTTGCGATGCTTGGATGACCCCTAGTTCGCATTAAACACCCCCACCCTCCTTTGGTGTGGGGCTCATGTTGGCCATGCCCCATCCCCTGAAGCATTCAAGCTGATTTATTGCAGCAGCTGGGCACTGTAACAGCTCCAGAGCTGCTCTGAACGGCAAGTAAAAGGGTGTGGGCCCTGCAGCACTACCTGTAGTTTGCATTGTGCATTGGAAGGCACAAAGTAAGCAGACGTGAGAAGTCAGGATAGTGCGCAAGGGCATAGAAGGGAGCGGCTCAAGAAAAGAGAAGTTGAAACAGACAGCAAACTAGGCTGGAGAGAGACCTGAGACAAAGAGATCTGAATTATACGAGAGCCGACCAGGGGAAACACAAATTATGCAGTCAAGTTTCCCACATTTGGGGAAATCGCAGGAGCAGCACACCCAGAGTGCAATGGGTGAGCCTTGCCCTGGGAGAAGCACCTTCCTGATTATAGTATCTCACCTGGCAGGTAAGTAGGAGTTGGGCTAGAGATTGGGAGGGTCGCTGCTCGGGCACCCCCCTGTCAAGTGAAGGAGATCCAACTGAGGCAGCACAAGGAAACTCTCGAAAGAAGAACAAGGCTAGAGGAAGATCTGAGACAAAGAAATCTGACTTTTACCAGAGCTGACCAGAGGAAAGCACAAACACAGTCCCCCACTACCACAAATAATGCAGTCGAGTTTCCCAAATTTGGGGAAATCACAGGGGTCAGCATACCCAGAATGCAATGAATGAACCTCACCCTGGGAGAACAATCTTCATGACCATGGTATCTCCTATGCAAAATAAGTATGATTTGGGATAGGGCTGGGGAGGGCCGCTGCTCAGGCACATCTCTGTCAAGTAAAGGAGATTCAACTGAGGCAGCACAAGGGAACTCTCATCTGGGGACAACAACTGCAGGGAGAACACATATTTTCAGATGAACATGGGAGGACAGAAGGCTGCCTAATACTGAAGCACCCCCAAACAACAAACCAAATGCAACAACTAGTAAAAGCATTCCTGGGTGAAGGTCTGCAGAAGACGGATTTGCATACGGTGATGTCATCCAAGCAGTGGGCCAAAGTTGGCTGGAACCCTCATCTGCATATGAAAAGAGAAAAGGGTTATGCAGGGCATGGCGGCCTTTTGCGGCGCTTGGATGACCCCTAGTTCGCATTAAACACCTCCACCCTCCTTCGGTGTGGGGCTCATGTTGGCTATGCCCCAGCCCCTGAAGCATTCAAGCTGATTTCTTGCAGCAGCTGGGCACTGTAACAGCTCCAGAGCTGCTCTGTAAGGCAACTAAAAGGGTGTGGGCCCTGCAGCACTACCTGTAGTTCGCATTGTGCGTAGGAAGGCACAAAGTAAGCAGACGGGAGAAGTCAGGATAGTGCGCAAGGGCATAGAAGGGAGCGGCTCAAGAAAAGAGAAGTGGAAACAGACAGCAAACTAGGCTGGAGAGAGACCTGAGACAAAGAGATCTGAATTATACGAGAGCCGACCAGGGGAAACACAAATTATGCAGTCAAGTTTCCCACATTTGGGGAAATCGCAGGGGCAGCACACCCAGAGTGCAATGGGTGAGCCTTGCCCTGGGAGAAGCACCTTCATGATCATAGTATCTCACCTGGCAGGTAAGTAGGAGTTGGGCAAGAGCTGGGGAGGGTCGCTGCTCGGGCACCCCCCTGTCAAGTGAAGGAGATCCAACTGAGGCAGCACAAAGGAACTCTCGAAAGAAGAACAAGGCTAGAGGAAGATCTGAGACAAAGAAATCTGACTTTTACCAGAGCTGACCAGAAGAAAGCACAAACACAGTCCCCCCACTACCAACAAATAAAAGCAGTCGCGTTTCCCACATTTGGGGAAATCACAGGGGTCAGCATACCCAGAATGCAATGAATGAACCTCACCCTGGGAGAGTAATCTTCATGACCATGGTATCTCCTATGCAAAATAAGTATGATTTGGGATAGGGCTGGGGAGGGCCGCTGCTCATGCACATCTCTGTCAAGTAAAGGAGATTCAACTGAGGCAGCACAAGGGAACTCTCATCTGGGGACAACAACTGCAGGGAGAACACATATTTTCAGATGAACATGGGAGGGCAGAAGGCTGCCTAATACTGAAGCACCCCCAAACAACAAACCAAATGCAACAACTAGTGCAAGCATTCCTGGGGGAAGGCCTGCAGCAGATGGATTTGCATACGGTGATGTCATCCAAGCAGTGGGTCAAAGTTGGCTTCAACCCTCGTCTGCATATGAAAAGAGAAAAGGGGCGTGCAGGGCATGGCGGCCTTTTGCGACGCTTGGATGACCCCTAGTTCGCATTAAACACCTCCACCCTCCTTCGGTGTGGGGCTCATGTTGGCTATGCCCCAGCCCCTGAAGCATTCAAGCTGATTTCTTGCAGCAGCTGGGCACTGTAACAGCTCCAGAGCTGCTCTGTACGGCAAGTAAAAGGGTGTGGGCCCTGCAGCACTACCTGTAGTTTGCATTGTGCATTGGAAGGCACAAAGAAAGCAGACAGGAGGAGAAGTCAGGATAGTGCACAAGGGTATAAAAGGGAGGGGCTCATGAAAAAAGAAGTGGAAACAGACAGCAAATTAGGCTGGAGAGAGACCTGAGACAAAGAGATCTGAATTATACGAGAGCCGACCAGGGGAAACACAAATTATGCAGTCAAGCTTCCCACATTTGGGGAAATCAGAGTGCAATGGGTGAGCCTTGCCCTGGGAGAAGCACCTTCATGATCATAGTATCTCACCTGGCAGGTAAGTAGGAGTTGGGCTAGAGCTGGGGAGGGTCGCTGCTCGGGCACCCCCCTGTCAAGTGAAAGAGATCCAACTGAGGCAGCACAAGGGAACGCTCGAAAGAAGAACAAGGCTAGAGGAAGATCTGAGACAAAGAAATCTGACTTTTACCAGAGCTGACCAGAGGAAAGCACAAACACAGTCCCCCACTACCACAAATAATGCAGTCGAGTTTCCCACATTTGGGGAAATCACAGGGGTCAGCATACCCAGAATACAATGAATGAACCTCACCCTGGGAGAACAATCTTCATGACCATGGTATCTCCTATGCAAAATAAGTATGATTTGGGATAGGGCTGGGGAGGGCCGCTGCTCAGGCACATCTCTGTCAAGTAAAGGAGATTCAACTGAGGCAGCACAAGGGAACTCTCATCTGGGGACAACAACTGCAGGGAGAACACATATTTTCAGATGAACATGGGAGGGCAGAAGGCTGCTTATTACTGAAGCACCCCCAAACAACAAACCAAATGCAACAACTAGTGCAAGCATTCCTGGGGGAAGGCCTGCAGCAGATGGATTTGCATACGGTGATGTCATCCAAGCAGTGGGTCAAAGTTGGCTTCAACCCTCGTCTGCATATGAAAAGAGAAAAGGGGCGTGCAGGGCATGGCGTCCTTTTGCGGCGCTTGGATGACCCCTAGTTCACATTAAACACCTCCACCCTCCTTCGGTGTGGGGCTCATGTTGGCTATGCCCCAGCCCCTGAAGCATTCAAGCTGATTTCTTGCAGCAGCTGGGCACTGTAACAGCTCCAGAGCTGCTCTGTACGGCAAGTAAAAGGGTGTGGGCCCTGCAGCACTACCTGTAGTTTGCATTGTGCATTGGAAGGCACAAAGTAAGCAGACAGGAGGAGAAGTCAGGATAGTGCACAAGGGTATAAAAGGGAGGGGCTCATGAAAAAAGAAGTGGAAACAGACAGCAAACTAGGCTGGAGAGAGACCTGAGACAAAGAGATCTGAATTATACGAGAGCTGACCAGGGGAAACACAAATTATGCAGTCAAGCTTCCCACATTTGGGGAAATCGCAGGGGCACCACACCCAGAGTGCAATGGGTGAGCCTTGCCCTGGGAGAAGCACCTTCATGATCAAAGTATCTCACCTGGCAGGTAAGTAGGAGTTGGGCTAGAGCTGAGGAGGGTCGCTGCTCTGGCACCCCCCTGTCAAGTGAAAGAGATCCAACTGAGGCAGCACAAGGGAACTCTCGAAAGAAGAACAAGGCTAGAGGAAGATCTGAGACAAATAAATCTGACTTTTACCAGAGCTGTCCAGAGGAAAGCACAAACACAGTCCCCCACTACCACAAATAATGCAGTCGAGTTTCCCACATTTGGGGAAATCACAGGGGTCAGCATACCCAGAATGCAATGAATGAACCTCACCCTGGGAGAACAATCTTCATGACCATGGTATCGCCTATGCAAAATAAGTATGATTTTGGATAGGGCTGGGGAGGGCCGCTGCTCAGGCACATCTCTGTCAAGTAAAGGAGATTCAACTGAGGCAGCACAAGGGAACTCTCATCTGGGGACAACAACTGCAGGGAGAACACATATTTCCAGATAAACATGGGAGGGCAGAAGGCTGCCTAATACTGAAGCACCCCCAAACAACAAACCAAATGCAACAACTAGTACAAGCATTCCTGGGGGAAGGCCTGCAGCAGATGGATTTGCATATGGTGATGTCATCCAAGCAGTGGGTCAAAGTTGGCTTCAAAGAGAAAAGGGGCGTGCAGGGCATGGCGGCCTTTTGCGGCGCTTGGATGACCCCTAGTTCGCATTAAACACCTCCACCCTCCTTCGGTGTGGGGCTCATGTTGGCTATGCCCCAGCCCCTGAAGCATTCAAGCTGATTTCTTGCAGCAGCTGGGCACTGTAACAGCTCCAGAGCTGCTCTGAACGGCAAGTAAAAGGGTGTGGGCCCTGCAGCACTACCTGTAGTTTGCATTGTGCATTGGAAGGCACAAAGTAAGCAGACGGGAGAAGTCAGGATAGTGCGCAAGGGCATAGAAGGGAGCGGCTCAAGAAAAGAGAAGTTGAAACAGACAGCAAACTAGGCTGGAGAGAGACCTGAGACAAAGAGATCTGAATTATATGAGAGCCGACCAGGGGAAACACAAATTATGCAGTCAAGTTTCCCACATTTGGGGAAATCGCAGGAGCAGCACACCCAGAGTGCAATGGGTGAGCCTTGCCCTGGGAGAAGCACTTACATGATCATAGTATCTCACCTGCCAGGTAAGTAGAAGTTGGGCTAGAGCTGGGGAGGGTCGCTGCTCGGGTACCACCCTGTCAAGTGAAGGAGATCCAACTGAGGCAGCACAAGGGAACTCTCGAAAGAAGAACAAGGCTAGAGGAAGATCTGAGACAAATAAATCTGACTTTTACCAGAGCTGACCAGAGGAAAGCACAAACACAGTCCCCCACTACCACAAATAATGCAGTCGAGTTTCCCACATTTGGGGAAATCACAGGGGTCAGCATACCCAGAATGCAATGAATGAACCTCACCCTGGGAGAACAATCTTCATGACCATGGTATCTCCTATGCAAAATAAGTATGATTTGGGATAGGGCTGGGGAGGGCCGCTGCTCAGGCACATCTCTGTCAAGTAAAGGAGATTCAACTGAGGCAGCACAAGGGAACTCTCATCTGGGGACAACAACTGCAGGGAGAACACAAATTTTCAGATGAACATGGGAGGGCAGAAGGCTGCCTAATAATGAAGCACCCCCAAACAACAAACCAAATGCAACAACTAGTGCAAGCATTCCTGGGGGAAGGCCTGCAGCAGATGGATTTGCATACGGTGATGTCATCCAAGCAGTGGGTCAAACAACAAACCAAATGCAACAACTAGTGCAAGCATTCCTGGGGGAAGGCCTGCAGCAGATGGATTTGCATACGGTGATGTCATCCAAGCAGTGGGTCAAAGTTGGCTTCAACCCTCGTCTGCATATGAAAAGAGAAAAGGGGCGTGCAGGGCATGGCGGCCTTTTGCGGTGCTTGGATGACCCCTAGTTCGCATTAAACACCTCCACCCTCCTTCGGTGTGGGGCTCATGTTGGCTATGCCCCAGCCCCTGAAGCATTCAAGCTGATTTCTTGCAGCAGCTGGGCACTGTAACAGCTCCAGAGCTGCTCTGTACGGCAAGTAAAAGGGTGTGGGCCCTGCAGCACTACCTGTAGTTTGCATTGTGCATTGGAAGGCACAAAGTAAGCAGGCAAGGTCCAGAGAACAGTTAGAGGTCGGAGTAGCACTATCTCAAGTAGTACTACGACAGCACGGATGGATTCTAAATATTCCAAAATCGCAGCTGATTCCGACGACACGTCTGCTGTTCCTAGGGATGATTCTGGACACAGTACAGAAAAAGGTGTTTCTCCCGGAGGAGAAAGCCAAGGAGTTATCCGACATAGTCAGGAACCTCCTAAGACCAGGCCAAGTGTCAGTACAATGCACAATGGTCCTGGGAAAGATGGTGGCTTCTTACGAAGCGATTCCATTCGGCAGATTCCATGCAAGAACTTTTCAGTGGGATCTGCTGGACAAATGGTCCGGATCGCATCTTCAAATGCATCAGCGGATAACCCTGTCTCCAAGGACAAGGATGTCTCTCCTGTGGTGGTTACAGAGTGCTCATCTCCTAGAGGGCCGCAGATTCGGCATTCAGGATTGGGTCCTGGTGACCACGGATGCCAGCCTGAGAGGCTGGGGAGCAGTCACACAGGGAAGAAATTTCCTGGGCTTGTGGTCAAGCATGGAAACGTCACTTCACATAAATATCCTGGAACTAAGGGCCATTTACAATGCCCTAAGTCAGGCAAGACCTCTGCTTCAGGGTCAGCCGGTGTTGATCCAGTCGGACAACATCACGGCAGTCGCCCACGTAAACAGACAGGGCGGCACAAGAAGCAGGAGGGCAATGATGGAAGTGGCAAGGATTCTTCGCTGGGCGGAGAATCATGTGATAGCACTGTCAGCAGTGTTCATTCCGGGAGTGGACAACTGGGAAGCAGACTTCCTCAGCAGACACGATCTTCACCCGGGGGAGTGGGGACTTCACCCAGAAGTCTTCCACATGATTGTGAACCGTTGGGAAAAACCAAAGGGTGGACATGATGGCGTCCCGCCTCAACAAAAAGCTGGACAGATATTGCGCCAGGTCAAGGGACCCTCAGGCAATAGCTGTGGACTCTCTGGTAACACCGTGGGTGTACCAGTCAGTGTATGTGTTCCCTCCTCTTCCTCTCATACCAAAAGTACTGAGAATCATAAGAAGGAGAGGAGTAAAGACTATACTCGTGGCTCCGGATTGGCCAAGAAGGACTTGGTACCCGGAAATTCAAGAGATGCTCACGGAAGACCCGTGGCCTCTACCTCTAAGAAAGGACCTGCTCCAGCAGGGACCATGTCTGTTCCAAGACTTACCGCGGCTGCGTTTGACGGCATGGCGGTTGAACGCCGGATCCTGAAGGAAAAAGGCATTCCGGATGAAGTCATCCCTACCCTGATCAAAGCCAGGAAGGATGTAACCATACAACATTATCACCGTATTTGGCGTAAATATGTTGCGTGGTGCGAGGCCAGGAAGGCCCCTACAGAGGAATTTCAACTGGGTCGTTTCCTGCATTTCCTGCAAACAGGACTGTCTATGGGCCTCAAATTAGGGTCCATTAAGGTTCAAATTTCGGCCCTGTCAATATTCTTCCAAAAAGAACTGGCTTCTGTTCCTGAAGTTCAGACGTTTGTCAAGGGAGTACTGCATATACAGCCTCCTTTTGTGCCTCCAGTGGCACCTTGGGATCTCAATATAGTTTTGGGATTCCTAAAATCACATTGGTTTGAACCACTCACCACTGTGGACTTAAAATATCTCACATGGAAAGTGGTAATGCTGTTAGCCCTGGCTTCAGCCAGGCGTGTCTCAGAATTGACCAAAACAAAAAACTGCAACAAACGAGCGCCTAATCATCAAAATAAAAAGTGAAAACCAATACGTGTTTCATAGAATTAAATAATCACAATTTTATGTTCCTGATAGTCTGCGCTTGCCGGAATACTATGTGTAGTATTGTGGTGATAGCATAGAAAAAGAACAAACGGCTGCGCTGAATATCAGGAACGAAACATGATGTACAGAGAGCCAACGTAAAAAATAACAATGTTTATTAATAAAACATATAAAAAGATTAATTGTCAAATAACCGGTGAAAAATATATACAAATATATATAAGAACAGTCACTAGACGTGAACTAGTGGTATATTGTAATGACTCAGCTTATTGGGGTGAAAAGTTCAGTGATTCACTTGTTAGATAGTTGATAAATACCAGGTGTGTTGGTAGGATCCTAATGAATAAAAAAGTCCCTCAGTTGAAATTGATATTCAATACCTTTCCAAAATGGGCTGGTAAGAGCCGAGCGTCCTCGGCTTCAATGTCCTGCAATGCCCATATACGCTGTGCAGCGGAAAGGAATGGACCGTCTCTCTCACAACCCGGTCGTGGCGGCGTGTGCGCTGAAGCCGCTGATGTCGGATGCTGTAGAAGGAGGGTGCAGCGGGGACCAAGGAACACCTGGAAGATTTCACCTGAGCTGAGTGTGGATAGGGGCGGGTCCTGACGCGTTTCGTCACGTTCACGTGACTTTCTCAAAGGTAGAATGTTCTTATATATATTTATATATATTTTTCACCGGTTATTTGACAATTAATCTTTTTATATGTTTTATTAATAAACATTGTTATTTTTTACGTTGGCTCTCTGTACATCGTGTCTCAGAATTGGCGGCTTTATCCTATAAAAGCCCTTACCTAATTTTTCATATGTGGTGCCTGCGGCTACTAGGGACTTGGAGGATTCCAAGTTGCTGGACGTAGTCAGGGCCCTGAAAATATATGTTTCCAGGACGGCTGGAGTCAGAAAATCTGATTCGCTGTTTATCCTGTATGCACCCAGCAAGCTGGGTGCTCCTGCTTCTAAGCAGACGATTGCTCGTTGGATTTGTAGTACAATTCAGCTTGCACATTCTGTGGCAGGCCTGCCACAGCCAAAATCTGTAAAAGCCCATTCCACACGGAAAGTGGGCTCATCTTGGGCGGCTGCCCGAGGGGTCTCGGCTTTACAACTTTGCCGAGCAGCTACTTGGTCAGGGGAAAACATGTTTGCTAAATTCTACAAATTTGATACCCTGGCTGAGGAGGACCTGGAGTTCTCTCATTCGGTGCTGCAGAGTCATCCGCACTCTCCCACCCGGTTGGGAGCTTTGGTATAATCCCCATGGTCCTTTCGGAGTCCCCAGCATCCACTAGGACGTTAGAGAAAATAAGAATTTACTTACCGATAATTCTATTTCTCATAGTCCATAGTGGATGCTGGGCGCCCATCCCAAGTGCGGATTGTCTGCATTACTTGTACATAGTTATTGTTACAAAAATCGGGTTATTGTTGTTGTGAGCCATCTTTTCAGAGGCTCCTTCTGTTATCATGCTGTTAACTGGGTTCAGATCACAAGTTGTACGGTGTGATTGGTGTGGCTGGTATGAGTCTTACCCGGGATTCAAAATCCTTCCTTATTGTGTACGCTCGTCCGGGCACAGTATCCTAACTGAGGCTTGGAGGAGGGTCATAGGGGGAGGAGCCAGTGCACACCAGCTAGTCCTAAAGCTTTTACTTTGTGCCCAGTCTCCTGCGGAGCCGCTATTCCCCATGGTCCTTTCGGAGTCCCCAGCATCCACTACGGACTATGAGAAATAGAATTATCGGTAAGTAAATTCTTATTTTCTGGACTGTGTCCAGGATCATCCTTAGGAATAGAAGACGTGTCGTCGGAATCAGCTGCGATTTTGGAATATTAAGAATCCAACCGTGCTGCCGCAACACTACTTGAGATAGTGCTACCCCGACTACCAACTGTTCCCTGGATCTTGCCCTTATCCGGAGATCGTCCAAGTAAGGGATAATTAAAACTCCCTTCCTTCGAAGGAGTATCATCATTTCGGCCATTACTTTGGTAAAGACCCGGGGTGCCGTGGACAAACCAAACGGCAGCGTCTGAAACTGATAGTGACAGTTCTGTACCACAAACCTGAGGTACCCTTGGTGAGAAGGGTAATTTGGGACATGGAGATAAGCATCCTTGATGTCCAGAGACACCATATAATCCCCTTCTTCCCGGTTTGCCATCACCGCTCTGAGTGACTCCATCTTGAATTTGAACCTTTGTATGTAAGTGTTCAAGGATTTCAGATTTAAATTAGGTCTCACCGAGCCGTCCGGCTTCGGTACCACAAACAGCGTGGAATAATACCCCTTTCCCTGTTGTAGGAGGGGTACCTTGATTATCACCTGCTGGGAATACAGCTTGTGAATGGCTTCCCATACCGCCTCCCTGTCGGAGGGAGACGTCGGTAAAGCAGACTTTAGGAAAACGGCGAAGGGGAGACGTCTCGAATTCCAATTTGTACCCCTGAGATACCACCTGAAGGATCCAGGGGTCCACCTGTGAGTGAGCCCACTGCACGCTGAAATTTATGAGACGGGCCCCCACCGTTTCTGTTCCTGGGAACTGGCTGTTTGCTGCAGCCTTTTTCCTCTCCCTCTGCCACGGGGCAGAAATGAGGAGCCTTTTGCCCGCTTGCCCTTATGGGGCCCAAAGGACTGCGCCTGATAATACGGCGTCTTCTTATGTTGAGAGGCTACCTGGGGTAAAAATGTGGATTTCCCAGCCGTTGCCGTGGCCACCAGGTCTGTTAGACCTACCCCAAATAACTCCTCCCTTTTATAAGGCGATACTTCCATATGCCTTTTGGAATCAGCATCACCTGACCACTGTCTTGTCCATAACCCTCTTCTGGCAGAAATGGACAGCGCACTTACTCTTGATGCCAGTCGGCAAATATCCCTCTGTGCATCACGCATATATAGAAAGCATCTTTTAAATGCTCTATAGTCAGTAATATACTGTCCCTATCTAGGGTATCAATATTGTCAGTCAGGGAATCCGACCAAGCCACCCCAGCACTGCACATCCAGGCTGAGGCGATTGCTGGTCGCAGTATCACACCCGTGTGAGTGTATATACATTTTAGGATATTTTACTGCTTTCTGTCAGCAGGTTCCTTAAGGGCGGCCGTATCCGGGGACGGTAGTGCCACCTGTTTAGACAAGCGTGTGAGCGCTTTATTCACCCTAGGGGGTGTTTCCCAATGTGCCCTATCCTCTGGCGGGAAGGGGTATGATGCTAATAACTTTTTAGGAATTAACAGTTTTTATCGGGGGAAACCCACGCATCATCACACACTTCATTTAATTCCTCAGATGCAGGAAAAACTACAGGCAGTTTTTTCTCACCCAACATAATACCCTTTTTAGTGGTACTGGTATTATCAGAAATGTGTAAAAACATTTTCCATAGCCTCAATCATGTAACGTGTGGCCCTACTGGAAGTCACATTCGTCTCTTAATCGTCGACACTGGAATCAGTATCCGTGTCGGCGTCTGTATCTGCCATCTGCGGTAACGGGCGTTTTAGAGCCCCTGATGGCTTTTGAGACACCTGGACAGGCACAGGCTGAGTAGCCGGCTGTCTCATGTCATCAATCTTTTGTAAAGAGCTGACACTGTCACGTAATTCCTTCCATAAGCTCAGCCACTCAGGTGTCGACTCCCTAGGGGGTGACAACTCCATTACAGGCAATTGCTCCGCCTCCACACCATTTTCCTCCTCATACATGTCGACACAATCGTACCGACACACACACACACAGGGAATGCTCTGATAGAGGACAGGACCCCACTAGCCCTTTGGGGAGACAGAGGGAGAGTATGCCAGCACACACCAGAGCGCTATATATATATATATATATACAGGGATAACCTTATATAAGTGTTTTTCCCCTTATAGCTGCTGTATTGTTATACTACGCCTAATTAGTGCCCCCCTCTCTTTTTTAACCCCTTTCTGTAGTGTAGTAACTGCAGGGGAGAGCCAGGGAGTTTCCCTCCAACGGAGCTGTGAGAGAAAATGGCGCCAGTGTGCTGAGGAGATAGGCTCCGCCCCCTTCTCGGCGGCCTTTTCTCCCGTTTTTCTGTGGAATCTGCCAGGGGTTAAAATTCATCCATATAGCCCTGGGGGCTATATATGATGTATTTTCGCCAGCCAAGGTGTTTCTATTGCTGCTCAGGGTGCCCCCCCCTAGCGCCCTGCACCCTCAGTGACCGAAGTGTGAAGTGTGCTGAGGCGCAATGGCGCACAGCTGCAGTGCTGTGCGCTACCTTGGTGAAGACAGGATGTCTTCTGCCGCCGATTTTCCGGACCTCTTCTTGCTTCTGGCTCTGTAAGGGGGCCGGCGGCGCGGCTCTGGGACCGAGCTCCGAGGCTGGGCCTGTGTTCGGTCCCTCTGGAGCTAATGGTGTCCAGTAGCCTAAGAAGCCCAATCCACTCTGCACGCAGGTGAGTTCGCTTCTTCTCCCCTTAGTCCCTCGATGCAGTGAGCCTGTTGCCAGCAGGTCTCACTGAAAATAAAAAACCTAAAACTAAACTTTCACTAAGAAGCTCAGGAGAGCCCCTAGTGTGCACCCTTCTCGGCCGGGCACAAAAATCTAACTGAGGCTTGGAGGATTGTCATAGGGGGAGGAGCCAGTGCACACCGGTAGTCCTAAAGCTTTACTTTTGTGCCCAGTATCCTGCGGAGCCGCTAATCCCCATGGTCCTTACGGAGTTCCCAGCATCCACTAGGACGTCAGAGAAACACTGATAGAGTACATTATATTTATGAATTAATTGCTTCCAGATTCTGCAGCAGCATCATCAGCACCACCAGTGTTACTCACAGTCACTTCACACTGACTGCTGCACAACACATCACTTAATTTCCGGGCCGCCCGCCACCTGGTGAAGAGACATGGGAGATGAAGGACCAGCAGTGCCACGTTGAGCGGAAGTATTGTGAATTAGTTACCCACACACTCCTTGTGACACCTGCTCCCCGTCTGCCCTCCCACCCGCCGCCTGCCGTCCGGAACCCGCACTGACAAGTAAGTCTCAGCAGAATGTGTCTGCCAGCAGCTCCCAGTCCCTCCTAGAGGAACACTGCCAGTGGTGTGGCGGCCGCGGCACACTAGGACTGAGAGACCGCAGCAGGAGGAAAGCACAGGTGGGCGGGAGGAGAGCATGGGCGGACATCACCACGTCACATTGCAAGGTGACGCCAGTCCCCCCAGTGAGGCCGCCGACGAATGCACTCAGCATAGTATTAGCAGCAGGCAGAGGGGGGTCGGGTGCAGCGGTGGTGGGAGGTACGGAAATGAGCTGCAGGCTAGGCTCCACCGATCACACACTCAGCGATCACTGTGCTACAGCAAGCGTGGCGTGCAGCGGTGCTGAACATTAGGGAGTGCCTGTGCGCACCAGGCACCCCCTGTACGCACGCCTATGCGCTACCACCCCCCATATGCCACACTACATCACTATGCTACAGCCCTCCCATATGCTGCACTTCATAATTACACTATACCCCCCATACAACATACTACATCACCACACTACACTACTCACAATAAAATTAAAACATCCCAGTTCCTCATTCTTAATGAGCTCACGTGAGTTCTCTCCCCAACGGAGCTCCAGACCAAGTAACAATGAAGACACCAGCAGCGTGTAGGGGGCAGGCCTGGTCCACTTGTCAGGAGAGAGCAGTCACAGGATGGTAAGAAGGGGGCGGGGCCTAGTCCTACAGACGGGAGAGAGCACAGACAGGAGAGAGCAAGGTACAGGGGTAGAAGGGGACGGAGCCTATTCTTACAGGCTTTCAAAATTCGACTTTAAAATTCGACATTTGACAAATTCGACTTTTCTGCAATGGTACAAATGCGGCAATTCGACAAAAGTATATTCAATTGAAGTTTGTAAATTCGACAACAGTGCTTTTAAACAGTAAATTCGTCATTTTCAATCCGCCACACTTTGCTGGCGGAATCTAATAAAAAAAATTTAAAAACATGTTTTTTTTTTGCAGTTTTTTTTTTTTGGTAATAGCATATCTATTTATATTAGAAGGGATTAGGTACTTGGTTTGTCTTTTTTGGAGGCACAAGTATTATTTATATATTTTTTAAAATATTATTTATTTTTTAAATGGAATGTGAAAAACCCGAAAAAAAAATTGCGTGGGTCCCCCCTCCAAAGCATAACCAGCCTCGGGCTCTTCGAGCCGGTCCTGGTTCTAAAAATCCGGGGGAAAAACGGACAGGGGATCCCCCGTAATTTTAAAACCAGCACCGGGCTCTGCGCCTGGTGCTGGTGCAAAAAATACGGGGGACAAAAAGAGTAGGGGTCCCCCGTATTTTTTACACCAGCATCGGGCTCCACTAGCTGGACAGATAATGCCACAGCCGGGGGTCACTTTTATACAGTGCCCTGCGGCCGTGGCATTAAATATCCAACTAGTCACCCCTGGCCGGGGTACCCTGGGGGAGTGGGGACCCCTTCAATCAAGGGGTCCCCCCCAGCCACCTAAGGGCCAGGGGTGAAGCCCGAGGCTGTCCCCCCCATCCAAGGGCTGCGGATGGGAGGCTGATAGCCTTGAGAAAATTTAAAGAATATTGTTTTTTCTAGTAGTACTACAAGTCCCAGCAAGCCTCCCCCGCAAGCTGGTACTTGGAGAACCACAAGTACCAGCATGCAGGAGAAAAACGGGCCCGCTGGTACCTGTAGTTCTACTGGGGAAAAAATACCCAAATAAAAACAGGACACAGACACCGTGAAAGTATAACTTTATTTCCCACCTGCCGACACACACATACTTACCTATGTTGACATGAAGCAGTCGGTCCTCTTCTCCAAGTAGAATCCACGGGTACCTGAAAATAAAAGATAATTATACTCACCTGATCCAGGTTCCAGATTAAATCCACGTACTTGGCAAAACAACAAACCGAACACCCGGACCAGACGGACTGAAAGGGGTCCCATGTTTACACATGGGATCCCTTTCCACGAATGCAGACATCCGAATCTCGCGAGAATCCGACAGCGGGATGATGACGTTCGTGCGCGCTCAGGCTAGCCGAGCAAGGCGGGAAGGTTCGAACCTGCCTCGGACCCGTGTAAAATGGGTGAAGTTCGGGGGGTTCGGATTCCGACGAACCGAACCCACTCATCACTAGTATGTACGTGAGTGTCAGGTGCCGTGCGCGTACATACGTGTCAGTGCCGTGCGTGTACGTACGTGTGTGTCAAGTGTCGTACGTGTACGTGTGTGTGTGTGTGTGTGTCAGGTGGCGCGTACCTACATGTGTGTATGTCAGGTGCTGTGCATGTGTGTACGTACAGGCGTGTGTCAGGTGCCGCGCGTGTACGTACGTGTGTGTGTGTGTGTGTGCCAGGAGCCGCGCGTGTACATGCGTGTGGGTGTCAGGAGCCGTGCGTATACGTACATACGTGTAGGTGTCAGGTGCCGTGCGTATACGTATATACGTGTGTGTGTCAGGAGCCGCGCGTGTTCGTACATGTGTGTGTGTGTGTCAGGAGCCACGCGTGTGTGTGTGTCAGGAGCCACGCGTGTTCGTACATGTGTGTCAGGTGCCGCACGTGTATGTGTGTGTGTGTGTTAAATTCCGCGTGTGTACGTACGTATGTGTGTGCCTGGAGCCGCGCGTGTACATACATGTGTGTGTGTGTCAGGTGCTGTACGTGTATGTGTGTGTCTCAGGTGCTGCACGTGTATATGTGTGTATCTCAGGTGCTGCATTTGTATGCGTCAGCTGCCACGTGGGTGTCAGGTGTTGAGCGTGTATGTGTTTGTGTCGCATCTGTATGTGTGTGACTGTCAGGTGCTGCACGTGTATGTGTGTGTCAGGTGCTGCATGTATATATGTGTGTGTTAGGTGCTGTTCATGTATGTGGGAGTGGCAGGTGCTACATGTGTATATATGTGTGAGTGGCAGGTGCTGCGTGTGTATACGAGTGTGTGTGAGGTGCTGCGAGTGTATGTGTGTGTTAGGTGCTCTGAGTGTATATGATTGTGTGTCAGGTGCTGTGCGTGTGTGCGTTAAATGCCACATGTATGTATGTGTGTCAGGTGCTGCGTGTGTGTGTGGGTGTGTCAGGTGCTGCATGTCTGTGTGTGTGGGTGTGTCAGGTGCTGCATGTGTGTGTGTGTGTGTGTGTGTGTGTGTGTGTGTCTGTCAGGTGCTGCATGTGTGTGTCAGGTGCTGCATGTCTGCGTGTGTGTGTCAGGCGCTGCATGTCTGTGTCAGGTGCTGCGTGTGTATGTGTCAGGTGCTGTGTGTGTGTGTGTGTCAGGTGCTGCGTATGTGTGTGTGTGTCAGGTGCTGCGTGTCTGTGTCAGGTGCTGCGTGTCTGCGTGTGTGTGTCAGGTGCTGCGTGTCTGCGTGTGTGTGTCAGGTGCTGCATGTCTGCGTGTGTGTGTCAGGTGCTGCGTGTGTGTGTGTGTGTCAGGTGCTGCGTGTCTGCGTGTGTGTGTCAGGTGCTGCGTGTCTGTGTGTGTGTGTCAGGCGCTGCATGTCTGTGTGTCAGGTGCTGCGTGTGTGTGTGTGTGTCAGGTGCTGTGTGTGTGTGTCAGGTGCTGCGTGCCGTGTGCGTGTGTCAGGTGCGTGAGTGTGCGTGTGTCAGGTGCGTGAGTATGTGTGTGTCAGGTGCGTGAGTGTGTGTGTGTGTGTCAGGTGCGTGAGTGTGTGTGTCAGGTGCGTGAGTGTGTGTGTGTCAGGCGCTGCGTGTCTGTGTGTGTCAGGCGCTGCGTGTCTGTGTGTGTCAGGCGCTGCGTGTGAGTGTGTGCGTGTGTGTCAGGTCCGTGTGAGTGTCAGGTGCTGCGTCTGTGTGTGTGTGTCAGGTGCTGCGTGTGTGCGTGTGTGTCAGGCGCTGCATGTGCGTGTGTCAGGCGCTGCAGGGAGGGCGGGGGGGGACGGACACACAGCAGGGAGGGCGGGGGGAGAACGGACACACAGCAGAGAGGAGGAGGGGGGGTGGACAGACACAGCGGGAGGAGGGGGGGTGGCCTGACACAGCGGGAGGAGGGGGGGTGGCCGGACACAGCGGGAGGAGGGGGGGGTGGCCGGACACAGCGGGAGGGGGAGGGTGGCCGGACACAGCGGGAGGGGGGGGTGGACGGACACAGCGGGAGGGGGGGTGGCCGGACACAGCGGGAGGGGGGGGTGGCCGGACACAGCGGGAGGAGGGGAGGGTGGCCGGACACAGCGGGAGGAGGGGAGGGTGGCCGGACACAGAGGGAGGGGGGGGGTGGCCAGACACAGCGGGAGGGGGGGTGTGGACGGACACAGCGAGAGGGGGGGGGGGTGGCCGGACACAGCGGGAGGGGGGGTGGCCGGACACAGCGGGAGGAGGGGAGGGTGGCCGGACACACAGCAGGGAGGGCACGGGGGGAACACACTGCAGGGAGGAGGGGGGGACACACAGCAGGGAGGGCAAGGGGGGGGGGGCGACGGACACACAGCAGGGGGGGGGAGACGGACACACAGCAGGGAGGGCGAGAGGGGGAAGGGGGGGTGACTGGTGACCATAGAGACCTTGATAAATACCGCATACTGCAGGTAGGGAGGGCCGGACACAGCGGGAGGAGGAGGAGGGAGGAGTGGCCGGACACAGCTGCCCGAGACGCCTCCTACTGCCAGCCGCACCACAGACGCGGGGAGGAGACGCAGGCAGCCACCAGGGAAGGTCCGGCGGGCGGCCGGGCACACAGCGGGCAAGCGGGCGGGCGGGCGGGCGGGCGGGAGGGGAGGGTGGCCGGGCGGGCGGGAAGGGAGGGTGGCCGGACACGCGGGGGAGAAGTGGAAGCTGGGTACACAGCGGTGGGCTGCCTGACAGAACTCACCCAGTGCTACGCAGCTCCGGCGATCTCCTCCCGCTTCATGGACCTCAATGAACTCACACGCCGGGAACCGCTGGCTGTCCTCCTGCAGCTCCACGTGACTCCTTCCCGCTCTGTCTCCTCGTGCCCAACTGCCAGAGCTACTCTCTGTACACCCCCTGCTGGCGGTCACTGCGCAGGCGCAACAAATTGAAATGCCCTATCTCTATAATGGGGCATATTTCTCTTAATTAAAAAACCCCTATAACTTTCTGAAAAACCACAACCCCAAAAGGCACTACACTGGGGCATACTCTATCTAGTAAAACAAACCCCAAGTCTTAATTCGTCCTCTATCCTGAGTTATGCCTTCCCAAAAAAATCTTCATTCACTCTATAGGAAAACGTTGTCAAAAAGCCACAGAGGGAGTGGCAGAAAAAAACTGACAGTTGGAATTTAGCTTACTCCCAATTCCTCATTTTTTATTATTTTGCCCTGAAATTTGGCCTGCAGCAGCGGGTGACGATTCTACGCGTCCATGCCAAATTTCAGCTCAGTACGTCCTATCAGTTTTGAGGTGTAGCCCCTCAAACACCATGCCCCCATCTCAGAAGTTCCCTATGGGAGAATTCCGTTTGTTCGATTCAGCCTTAATATAAGGGCACGACCGTGCCCTTATAATTGACAGTATTGTTTTCTTTCAAAAATCCACTTAATTTTCTTTACCCGATTATTAAAATGGTAATTGACAAAAACAAACTACATTGTCACCAGAAGAGCAATACAAAATGTACTAGTGATATATTAAAATCATCTTTCCAGCTTGAATTTCAATGATGCATTGGCGCAACGATTTTGTGAGAAACATCTTCACCCTTAAATAAAGATTTTCTTAATTCCTTACCTGTGTGCTAATTAGATATCACCTTGTTTTCACATTAAACAGACTTCCACATGAGAAAACAGCAAAGATGCAGTGGCGTTAATGTTTCCTGGTGTCAACCTGTATTATTTCCGTAGACATTGAAATGAGGATGCATCTTGCTGCCTTTCCAATGAAGCAAGTTTAATTTAGTAATAGGTGAAAAACCATCCCTACAAAGATGTTAATCAGATACTTGGCTTTGTGGACACTTTTCAGAGAACAAATTAGTTAGCATAAAAATAAAGCCAGAAAATGAAGAGCTGTTTAATCACTCAATTGAATTTTTCTGCCAGCATTTTTCTTTTTCTCTGCAACCCACTGCTAAATTGTGCTTCCTAGCTGTTTTTTTATAAAATCACTGAATCAAATCTAACTCTGATTACATCAGAGAAGGCCAGGTACCCTACACCATAAGAGGGGGTTTGCAATTTTGACTTGTCTACTTAAATATCACCAAAATCTGATCACAAGGTCAATTACGTCCCTGGGTGGGATTGAACCACCAACCTTTTGATTAATAGCTGAACACACTAACCGATTGCGCCACAGAGACACTTTGCAAAAAGTATATACTGACAAAGACTAATAAGCATTCATCTAGAACGTTTCCTAGAAAAACTTTAAAAAGTCAATAATCTGGAGAGTGTTTGTAAGATGTTTCTTCCAGCAACCAATGAAGAAACACATTGGTACTTTCGCATGATGAGTGAGTGCTTCAGGATCTCTTGCACTTACATGTGCAGCAGAGTACTGCAATGGAAGCATGCTGGGTCCATAACCCAGAGGGTAGGCAGATTGAAACTATCCTTTGCTATATGCATTTTTTTGTTGTTCATTAAAGTAATCCAAAACTGGGATTGATATTTTAGCTTTTATTTTTACTTAAAGTACAATAACTTTTACCATTTTAATTTGTTTTAATAGTATATTGACAGTATTGTTTTCTTTCAAAAATCCACTTAATTTTCTTTACCCTATTATTAAAATGGTAATTGACAAAAACAAACTACATTGTCACCAGAAGGGCAATACAAAATGTACAAGTGATATATTAAAATCATCTTTCCAGCTTGAATTTCAATGATGCATTGGGGCAACGATTTTGTGAGAAACATCTTCACCCTTAAATAAAGATTTTCTTAATTCCTTACCTGTGTGCTAATTAGATATCACCTTGTTTTCACATTAAACAGACTTCCACATGAGAAAGCAGCAAGGATGCAGTGGCGTTAATGTTTCCTGGTGTCAACCTGTATTATTTCAGTAGATATTGAAATGAGGATGCATCTTGCTGCCTTTCCAATGAAGCAAGTTTAATTTAGTAATAGGTGAAAAACCATCCTACAAATATGTTAATCAGATACTTGGCTTTGTGGACACTTTTCAGAGAACAAATTAGTTAGCATAAAAATAAAGCCAGAAAATGAAGAGCTGTTTAATCACTCAATTGGATTTTTCTGCCAGCATTTTTCTTTTTCTCTGCAACCCACTGCTAAATTGTGCTTCCTAGCTGTTTTTATAAAATCACTGAATCAAATCTAACTCTGATTACATCAGAGAAGGCCAGGTACCCTACACCATAACAGGGGGTTTGAAATTTTGACTTGTCTACTTAAAGATCACCAAAATCTGATAACAAGGTCAATTAAGTCCCTGGGTGGGATTGAACCACCAACCTTTTGGTTAATAGCCTTACACACTAACTGATTGCGCCACCGCGACACTTTGCAAAAGTACATACTGACAAAGGCTAATAAGCATTCATCTAGAACGATTCCTAGAAACATTTTAAAAAGTCAATAATGTGGAGAGTTTTTGTATGATGTTTCTTCCATCAACCAATGAAGAAACACATTGGTACTTTCCCATGATGAGTGAGTGCTTCAGGATCTCTTGCACTTACATGTGCAGCAGAGTACTGTAATGGAAGCATGCTGGGTCCATAACCCAGAGGTAGGCAGATTGAAACTATCCTCTGCTATATGCATTTTTTTTTTGTTAATTAAAGTAATCCAAAACTGGGATTGATATTTTTGCTCTTTTATTTTTACTTAAAGTACAATAACTTTTACCATTTTAATTTGTTTTAATAGTATATTGACAGTATTGTTTTCTTTCAAAAATCCAATTAATTTTCTTTACCCGATTATTAAAATGGTAATTGACAAAAGCAAACTACATTGTCACCAGAAGAGCAATACAAAATGTACAAGTGATATATTAAAATCATCTTTCCAGCTTGAATTTCAATGATGCATTGGGGCAACGATTTTGTGAGAAACATCTTCACCCTTAAATAAAGATTTTCTTAATTCCTTACCTGTGTGCTAATTAGATATCACCTTGTTTTCACATTAAACAGACTTCCACATGAGAAAGCAGCAAGGATGCAGTGGCGTTAATGTTTCCTGGTGTCAACCTGTATTATTTCAGTAGATATTGAAATGAGGATGCATCTTGCTGCCTTTCCAATGAAGCAAGTTTAATTTAGTAATAGGTGAAAAACCATCCCTACAAAGATGTTAATCAGATACTTGGCTTTGTGGACACTTTTCAGAGAACAAATTTGTTAGCATAAAAATAAAGCCAGAAAATGAAGAGCTGTTTAATCAGTCAATTGGATTTTTTTGCCAGCATATTTCTTTTTCTCTGCAACCCACTGCTAAATTGTGCTTCCTAGCTGTTTTTATAAAATCACTGAATCAAATCTAACTCTGATTACATCAGAGAAGGCCAGGTACCCTACACCATAACAGGGGTTTTCGAAATTTTGACTTGTCTACTTAAAGATCACCAAAATCTGATAACAAGGTCAATTAAGTCCCTGGGTGGAATTGAACCACCAACCTTTTGGTTAATAGCCTTACACACTAACTGATTGCGCCACCGCGACACTTTGCAAAAGTACATACTGACAAAGGCTAATAAGCATTCATCTAGAACGATTCCTAGAAACATTTTAAAAAGTCAATAATGTGGAGAGTTTTTGTATGATGTTTCTTCCATCAACCAATGAAGAAACACATTGGTACTTTCCCATGATAAGTGAGTGCTTCAGGATCTCTTGCACTTACATGTGCAGCAGAGTACTGTAATGGAAGCATGCTGGGTCCATAACCCAGAGGTAGGCAGATTGAAACTATCCTCTGCTATATGCATTTTTTTTTTTGTTAATTAAAGTAATCCAAAACTGGGATTGATATTTTTGCTCTTTTATTTTTACTTAAAGTACAATAACTTTTACCATTTTAATTTGTTTTAATAGTATATTGACAGTATTGTTTTCTTTCAAAAATCCAATTAATTTTCTTTACCCGATTATTAAAATGGTAATTGACAAAAGCAAACTACATTGTCACCAGAAGAGCAATACAAAATGTACAAGTGATATATTAAAATCATCTTTCCAGCTTGAATTTCAATGATGCATTGGGGCAACGATTTTGTGAGAAACATCTTCACCCTTAAATAAAGATTTTCTTAATTCCTTACCTGTGTGCTAATTAGATATCACCTTGTTTTCACATTAAACAGACTTCCACATGAGAAAGCAGCAAGGATGCAGTGGCGTTAATATTTCCTGGTGTCAACCTGTATTATTTCAGTAGATATTGAAATGAGGATGCATCTTGCTGCCTTTCCAATGAAGCAAGTTTAATTTAGTAATAGGTGAAAAACCATCCCTACAAAGATGTTAATCAGATACTTGGCTTTGTGGACACTTTTCAGAGAACAAATTTGTTAGCATAAAAATAAAGCCAGAAAATGAAGAGCTGTTTAATCAGTCATATGGATTTTTTTGCCAGCATATTTCTTTTTCTCTGCAACCCACTGCTAAATTGTGCTTCCTAGCTGTTTTTATAAAATCACTGAATCAAATCTAACTCTGATTACATCAGAGAAGGCCAGGTACCCTACACCATAACAGGGGTTTTCGAAATTTTGACTTGTCTACTTAAATATCACCAAAATCTGATCACAAGGTCAATTACATCCCTGGGTGGGATTGAACCACCAACCTTTTGATTAATAGCTGAACACACTAACCGATTGCGCCACAGAGACACTTTGCAAAAAGTACATACTGACAAAGACTAATAAGCATTCATCTAGAACGTTTCCTAGAAAAACTTTAAAAAGTCAATAATCTGGAGAGTTTTTGTAAGATGTTTCTTCCAGCAACCAATGAAGAAACACATTGGTACTTTCGCATGATGAGTGAGTGCTTCAGGATCTCTTGCACTTAAATGTGCAGCAGAGTACTGCACTGGAAGCATGCTGGGCCCATAACCCAGAGGTAGGCAGATTGAAACTATCCTTTGCTATATGCATTTTTTTTTTTGTTCATTAAAGTAATCCAAAACTGGGATTGATATTTTAGCTTTTATTTTTACTTAAAGTACAATAACTTTTACCATTTTAATTTTTTTTAATAGTATATTGACAGTATTGTTTTCTTTCAAAAATCCAATTAATTTTCTTTACCCGATTATTAAAATGGTAATTGACAAAAGCAAACTACATTGTCACCAGAAGAGCAATACAAAATGTACAAGTGATATATTAAAATCATCTTTCCAGCTTGAATTTCAATGATGCATTGGGGCAACGATTTTGTGAGAAACATCTTCACCCTTAAATAAAGATTTTCTTAATTCCTTACCTGTGTGCTAATTAGATATCACCTTGTTTTCACATTAAACAGACTTCCACATGAGAAAGCAGCAAGGATGCAGTGGCGTTAATGTTTCCTGGTGTCAACCTGTATTATTTCAGTAGATATTGAAATGAGGATGCATCTTGCTGCCTTTCCAATGAAGTAAGTTTAATTTAGTAATAGGTGAAAAACCATCCCTACAAAGATGTTAATCAGATACTTGGCTTTGTGGACACTTTTCAGAGAACAAATTTGTTAGCATAAAAATAAAGCCAGAAAATGAAGAGCTGTTTAATCAGTCAATTGGATTTTTTTGCCAGCATATTTCTTTTTCTCTGCAACCCACTGCTAAATTGTGCTTCCTAGCTGTTTTTATAAAATCACTGAATCAAATCTAACTCTGATTACATCAGAGAAGGCCAGGTACCCTACACCATAACAGGGGTTTTCGAAATTTTGACTTGTCTACTTAAATATCACCAAAATCTGATCACAAGGTCAATTACGTCCCTGGGTGGGATTGAACCACCAACCTTTTGATTAATAGCTGAACACACTAACCGATTGCGCCACAGAGACACTTTGCAAAAAGTACATACTGACAAAGACTAATAAGCATTCATCTAGAACGTTTCCTAGAAAAACTTTAAAAAGTCAATAATCTGGAGAGTTTTTGTAAGATGTTTCTTCCAGCAACCAATGAAGAAACACATTGGTACTTTCGCATGATGAGTGAGTGCTTCAGGATCTCTTGCACTTACATGTGCAGCAGAGTACTGCACTGGAAGCATGCTGGGCCCATAACCCAGAGGTAGGCAGATTGAAACTATCCTTTGCTATATGCATTTTTTTTTTGTTCATTAAAGTAATCCAAAACTGGGATTGATATTTTAGCTTTTATTTTTACTTAAAGTACAATAACTTTTACCATTTTAATTTGTTTTAATAGTATATTGACAGTATTGTTTTCTTTCAAAAATCCAATTAATTTTCTTTACCCGAGTATTAAAATGGTAATTGACAAAAACAAACTACATTGTCACCAGAAGAGCAATACAAAATGTACAAGTGATATATTAAAATCATCTTTCCAGCTTGAATTTCAATGATGCATTGGGGCAACGATTTTGTGAGAAACATCTTCACCCTTAAATAAAGATTTTCTTAATTCCTTACCTGTGTGCTAATTAGATATCACCTTGTTTTCACATTAAACAGACTTCCACATGAGAAAGCAGCAAGGATGCAGTGGCGTTAATGTTTCCTGGTGTCAACCTGTATTATTTCAGTAGATATTGAAATGAGGATGCATCTTGCTGCCTTTCCAATGAAGCAAGTTTAATTTAGTAATAGGTGAAAAACCATCCCTACAAAGATGTTAATCAGATACTTGGCTTTGTGGACACTTTTCAGAGAACAAATTTGTTAGCATAAAAATAAAGCCAGAAAATGAAGAGCTGTTTAATCAGTCAATTGGATTTTTTTGCCAGCATATTTCTTTTTCTCTGCAACCCACTGCTAAATTGTGCTTCCTAGCTGTTTTTATAAAATCACTGAATCAAATCTAACTCTGATTACATCAGAGAAGGCCAGGTACCCTACACCATAACAGGGGTTTTCGAAATTTTGACTTGTCTACTTAAATATCACCAAAATCTGATCACAAGGTCAATTACGTCCCTGGGTGGGATTGAACCACCAACCTTTTGATTAATAGCTGAACACACTAACCGATTGCGCCACAGAGACACTTTGCAAAAAGTACATACTGACAAAGACTAATAAGCATTCATCTAGAACGTTTCCTAGAAAAACTTTAAAAAGTCAATAATCTGGAGAGTTTTTGTAAGATGTTTCTTCCAGCAACCAATGAAGAAACACATTGGTACTTTCGCATGATGAGTGAGTGCTTCAGGATCTCTTGCACTTACATGTGCAGCAGAGTACTGCACTGGAAGCATGCTGGGTCCATAACCCAGAGGTAGGCAGATTGAAACTATCCTTTGCTATATGCATTTTTTTTTGTTCATTAAAGTAATCCAAAACTGGGATTGATATTTTAGCTTTTATTTTTACTTAAAGTACAATAACTTTTACCATTTTAATTTGTTTTAATAGTATATTGACAGTATTGTTTTCTTTCAAAAATCCAATTAATTTTCTTTACCCGATTATTAAAATGGTAATTGACAAAAACAAACTACATTGTCACCAGAAGAGCAATACAAAATGTACAAGTGATATATTAAAATCATCTTTCCAGCTTGAATTTCAATGATGCATTGGGGCAACGATTATGTGAGAAACATCTTCACCCTTAAATAAAGATTTTCTTAATTCCTTACCTGTGTGCTAATTAGATATCACCTTGTTTTCACATTAAACAGACTTCCACATGAGAAAGCAGCAAGGATGCAGTGGCGTTAATGTTTCCTGGTGTCAACCTGTATTATTTCAGTAGATATTGAAATGAGGATGCATCTTGCTGCCTTTCCAATGAAGCAAGTTTAATTTAGTAATAGGTGAAAAACCATCACTACAAATATGTTAATCAGATACTTGGCTTTGTGGACACTTTTCAGAGAACAAATTAGTTAGCATAAAAATAAAGCCAGAAAATGAAGAGCTGTTTAATCACTCAATTGGATTTTTCTGCCAGCATATTTCTTTTTCTCTGCAACCCACTGCTAAATTGTGCTTCCTAGCTGTTTTTATAAAATCACTGAATCAAATCTAACTCTGATTACATCAGAGAAGGCCAGGTACCCTACACCATAACAGGGGGTTTGAAATTTTGACTTGTCTACTTAAAGATCACCAAAATCTGATAACAAGGTCAATTAAGTCCCTGGGTGGGATTGAACCACCAACCTTTTGGTTAATAGCCTTACACACTAACTGATTACGCCACAGCGACACTTTGCAAAACTATATACTGACAAAGGCTAATAAGCATTCATCTAGAACGATTCCTAGAAACATTTTAAAAAGTCAATAATGTGGAGAGTTTTTGTAAGATGTTTCTTCCATCAACCAATGAAGAAACACATTGGTACTTTCCCATGATGAGTGAGTGCTTCAGGATCTCTTGCACTTACATGTGCAGCAGAGTACTGTAATGGAAGCATGCTGGGTCCATAACCCAGAGGTAGGCAGATTGAAACTATCCTCTGCTATATGCATTTTTTTTGTTAATTAAAGTAATCCAAAACTGGGATTGATATTTTTGCTCTTTTATTTTTACTTAAAGTACAATAACTTTTACCATTTTAATTTGTTTTAATAGTATATTGACAGTATTGTTTTCTTTCAAAAATCCAATTAATTTTCTTTACCCGATTATTAAAATGGTAATTGACAAAAACAAACTACATTGTCACCAGAAGAGCAATACAAAATGTACAAGTGATATATTAAAATCATCTTTCCAGCTTGAATTTCAATGATGCATTGGGGCAACGATTTTGTGAGAAACATCTTCACCCTTAAATAAAGATTTTCTTAATTCCTTACCTGTGTGCTAATTAGATATCACCTTGTTTTCACATTAAACAGACTTCCACATGAGAAAGCAGCAAGGATGCAGTGGCGTTAATGTTTCCTGGTGTCAACCTGTATTATTTCAGTAGATATTGAAATGAGGATGCATCTTGCTGCCTTTCCAATGAAGCAAGTTTAATTTAGTAATAGGTGAAAAACCATCCCTACAAAGATGTTAATCAGATACTTGGCTTTGTGGACACTTTTCAGAGAACAAATTTGTTAGCATAAAAATAAAGCCAGAAAATGAAGAGCTGTTTAATCAGTCAATTGGATTTTTTTGCCAGCATATTTCTTTTTCTCTGCAACCCACTGCTAAATTGTGCTTCCTAGCTGTTTTTATAAAATCACTGAATCAAATCTAACTCTGATTACATCAGAGAAGGCCAGGTACCCTACACCATAACAGGGGTTTTCGAAATTTTGACTTGTCTACTTAAATATCACCAAAATCTGATCACAAGGTCAATTACGTCCCTGAACACACTAACCGATTGCGCCACAGAGACACTTTGCAAAAAGTACATACTGACAAAGACTAATAAGCATTCATCTAGAACGTTTCCTAGAAAAACTTTAAAAAGTCAATAATCTGGAGAGTTTTTGTAAGATGTTTCTTCCAGCAACCAATGAAGAAACACATTGGTACTTTCGCATGATGAGTGAGTGCTTCAGGATCTCTTGCACTTACATGTGCAGCAGAGTACTGCACTGGAAGCATGCTGGGTCCATAACCCAGAGGTAGGCAGATTGAAACTATCCTTTGCTATATGCATTTTTTTTTGTTCATTAAAGTAATCCAAAACTGGGATTGATATTTTAGCTTTTATTTTTACTTAAAGTACAATAACTTTTACCATTTTAATTTGTTTTAATAGTATATTGACAGTATTGTTTTCTTTCAAAAATCCAATTAATTTTCTTTACCCGATTATTAAAATGGTAATTGACAAAAACAAACTACATTGTCACCAGAAGAGCAATACAAAATGTACAAGTGATATATTAAAATCATCTTTCCAGCTTGAATTTCAATGATGCATTGGGGCAACGATTATGTGAGAAACATCTTCACCCTTAAATAAAGATTTTCTTAATTCCTTACCTGTGTGCTAATTAGATATCACCTTGTTTTCACATTAAACAGACTTCCACATGAGAAAGCAGCAAGGATGCAGTGGCGTTAATGTTTCCTGGTGTCAACCTGTATTATTTCAGTAGATATTGAAATGAGGATGCATCTTGCTGCCTTTCCAATGAAGCAAGTTTAATTTAGTAATAGGTGAAAAACCATCACTACAAATATGTTAATCAGATACTTGGCTTTGTGGACACTTTTCAGAGAACAAATTAGTTAGCATAAAAATAAAGCCAGAAAATGAAGAGCTGTTTAATCACTCAATTGGATTTTTCTGCCAGCATATTTCTTTTTCTCTGCAACCCACTGCTAAATTGTGCTTCCTAGCTGTTTTTATAAAATCACTGAATCAAATCTAACTCTGATTACATCAGAGAAGGCCAGGTACCCTACACCATAACAGGGGGTTTGAAATTTTGACTTGTCTACTTAAAGATCACCAAAATCTGATAACAAGGTCAATTAAGTCCCTGGGTGGGATTGAACCACCAACCTTTTGGTTAATAGCCTTACACACCAACTGATTGCGCCACAGCGACACTTTGCAAAACTATATACTGACAAAGGCTAATAAGCATTCATCTAGAACGATTCCTAGAAACATTTTAAAAAGTCAATAATGTGGAGAGTTTTTGTAAGATGTTTCTTCCATCAACCAATGAAGAAACACATTGGTACTTTCCCATGATGAGTGAGTGCTTCAGGATCTCTTGCACTTACATGTGCAGCAGAGTACTGTAATGGAAGCATGCTGGGTCCATAACCCAGAGGTAGGCAGATTGAAACTATCCTCTGCTATATGCATTTTTTTTGTTAATTAAAGTAATCCAAAACTGGGATTGATATTTTTGCTCTTTTATTTTTACTTAAAGTACAATAACTTTTACCATTTTAATTTGTTTTAATAGTATATTGACAGTATTGTTTTCTTTCAAAAATCCAATTAATTTTCTTTACCCGATTATTAAAATGGTAATTGACAAAAACAAACTACATTGTCACCAGAAGAGCAATACAAAATGTACAAGTGATATATTAAAATCATCTTTCCAGCTTGAATTTCAATGATGCATTGGGGCAACGATTTTGTGAGAAACATCTTCACCCTTAAATAAAGATTTTCTTAATTCCTTACCTGTGTGCTAATTAGATATCACCTTGTTTTCACATTAAACAGACTTCCACATGAGAAAGCAGCAAGGATGCAGTGGCGTTAATGTTTCCTGGTGTCAACCTGTATTATTTCAGTAGATATTGAAATGAGGATGCATCTTGCTGCCTTTCCAATGAAGCAAGTTTAATTTAGTAATAGGTGAAAAACCATCCCTACAAAGATGTTAATCAGATACTTGGCTTTGTGGACACTTTTCAGAGAACAAATTTGTTAGCATAAAAATAAAGCCAGAAAATGAAGAGCTGTTTAATCAGTCAATTGGATTTTTTTGCCAGCATATTTCTTTTTCTCTGCAACCCACTGCTAAATTGTGCTTCCTAGCTGTTTTTATAAAATCACTGAATCAAATCTAACTCTGATTACATCAGAGAAGGCCAGGTACCCTACACCATAACAGGGGTTTTCGAAATTTTGACTTGTCTACTTAAATATCACCAAAATCTGATCACAAGGTCAATTACGTCCCTGGGTGGGATTGAACCACCAACCTTTTGATTAATAGCTGAACGCACTAACCGATTGCGCCACAGAGACACTTTGCAAAAAGTACATACTGACAAAGACTAATAAGCATTCATCTAGAACGTTTCCTAGAAAAACTTTAAAAAGTCAATAATCTGGAGAGTTTTTGTAAGATGTTTCTTCCAGCAACCAATGAAGAAACACATTGGTACTTTCGCATGATGAGTGAGTGCTTCAGGATCTCTTGCACTTACATGTGCAGCAGAGTACTGCACTGGAAGCATGCTGGGCCCATAACCCAGAGGTAGGCAGATTGAAACTATCCTTTGCTATATGCATTTTTTTTTGTTCATTAAAGTAATCCAAAACTGGGATTGATATTTTAGCTTTTATTTTTACTTAAAGTACAATAACTTTTACCATTTTAATTTGTTTTAATAGTATATTGACAGTATTGTTTTCTTTCAAAAATCCAATTAATTTTCTTTACCCGAGTATTAAAATGGTAATTGACAAAAACAAACTACATTGTCACCAGAAGAGCAATACAAAATGTACAAGTGATATATTAAAATCATCTTTCCAGCTTGAATTTCAATGATGCATTGGGGCAACGATTTTGTGAGAAACATCTTCACCCTTAAATAAAGATTTTCTTAATTCCTTACCTGTGTGCTAATTAGATATCACCTTGTTTTCACATTAAACAGACTTCCACATGAGAAAGCAGCAAGGATGCAGTGGCGTTAATGTTTCCTGGTGTCAACCTGTATTATTTCAGTAGATATTGAAATGAGGATGCATCTTGCTGCCTTTCCAATGAAGCAAGTTTAATTTAGTAATAGGTGAAAAACCATCCCTACAAAGATGTTAATCAGATACTTGGCTTTGTGGACACTTTTCAGAGAACAAATTTGTTAGCATAAAAATAAAGCCAGAAAATGAAGAGCTGTTTAATCAGTCAATTGGATTTTTTTGCCAGCATATTTCTTTTTCTCTGCAACCCACTGCTAAATTGTGCTTCCTAGCTGTTTTTATAAAATCACTGAATCAAATCTAACTCTGATTACATCAGAGAAGGCCAGGTACCCTACACCATAACAGGGGTTTTCGAAATTTTGACTTGTCTACTTAAATATCACCAAAATCTGATCACAAGGTCAATTACGTCCCTGGGTGGGATTGAACCACCAACCTTTTGATTAATAGCTGAACACACTAACCGATTGCGCCACAGAGACACTTTGCAAAAAGTACATACTGACAAAGACTAATAAGCATTCATCTAGAACGTTTCCTAGAAAAACTTTAAAAAGTCAATAATCTGGAGAGTTTTTGTAAGATGTTTCTTCCAGCAACCAATGAAGAAACACATTGGTACTTTCGCATGATGAGTGAGTGCTTCAGGATCTCTTGCACTTACATGTGCAGCAGAGTACTGCACTGGAAGCATGCTGGGTCCATAACCCAGAGGTAGGCAGATTGAAACTATCCTTTGCTATATGCATTTTTTTTTGTTCATTAAAGTAATCCAAAACTGGGATTGATATTTTAGCTTTTATTTTTACTTAAAGTACAATAACTTTTACCATTTTAATTTGTTTTAATAGTATATTGACAGTATTGTTTTCTTTCAAAAATCCAATTAATTTTCTTTACCCGATTATTAAAATGGTAATTGACAAAAACAAACTACATTGTCACCAGAAGAGCAATACAAAATGTACAAGTGATATATTAAAATCATCTTTCCAGCTTGAATTTCAATGATGCATTGGGGCAACGATTATGTGAGAAACATCTTCACCCTTAAATAAAGATTTTCTTAATTCCTTACCTGTGTGCTAATTAGATATCACCTTGTTTTCACATTAAACAGACTTCCACATGAGAAAGCAGCAAGGATGCAGTGGCGTTAATGTTTCCTGGTGTCAACCTGTATTATTTCAGTAGATATTGAAATGAGGATGCATCTTGCTGCCTTTCCAATGAAGCAAGTTTAATTTAGTAATAGGTGAAAAACCATCACTACAAATATGTTAATCAGATACTTGGCTTTGTGGACACTTTTCAGAGAACAAATTAGTTAGCATAAAAATAAAGCCAGAAAATGAAGAGCTGTTTAATCACTCAATTGGATTTTTCTGCCAGCATATTTCTTTTTCTCTGCAACCCACTGCTAAATTGTGCTTCCTAGCTGTTTTTATAAAATCACTGAATCAAATCTAACTCTGATTACATCAGAGAAGGCCAGGTACCCTACACCATAACAGGGGGTTTGAAATTTTGACTTGTCTACTTAAAGATCACCAAAATCTGATAACAAGGTCAATTAAGTCCCTGGGTGGGATTGAACCACCAACCTTTTGGTTAATAGCCTTACACACTAACTGATTGCGCCACAGCGACACTTTGCAAAACTATATACTGACAAAGGCTAATAAGCATTCATCTAGAACGATTCCTAGAAACATTTTAAAAAGTCAATAATGTGGAGAGTTTTTGTAAGATGTTTCTTCCATCAACCAATGAAGAAACACATTGGTACTTTCCCATGATGAGTGAGTGCTTCAGGATCTCTTGCACTTACATGTGCAGCAGAGTACTGTAATGGAAGCATGCTGGGTCCATAACCCAGAGGTAGGCAGATTGAAACTATCCTCTGCTATATGCATTTTTTTTGTTAATTAAAGTAATCCAAAACTGGGATTGATATTTTTGCTCTTTTATTTTTACTTAAAGTACAATAACTTTTACCATTTTAATTTGTTTTAATAGTATATTGACAGTATTGTTTTCTTTCAAAAATCCAATTAATTTTCTTTACCCGATTATTAAAATGGTAATTGACAAAAACAAACTACATTGTCACCAGAAGAGCAATACAAAATGTACAAGTGATATATTAAAATCATCTTTCCAGCTTGAATTTCAATGATGCATTGGGGCAACGATTTTGTGAGAAACATCTTCACCCTTAAATAAAGATTTTCTTAATTCCTTACCTGTGTGCTAATTAGATATCACCTTGTTTTCACATTAAACAGACTTCCACATGAGAAAGCAGCAAGGATGCAGTGGCGTTAATGTTTCCTGGTGTCAACCTGTATTATTTCAGTAGATATTGAAATGAGGATGCATCTTGCTGCCTTTCCAATGAAGCAAGTTTAATTTAGTAATAGGTGAAAAACCATCCCTACAAAGATGTTAATCAGATACTTGGCTTTGTGGACACTTTTCAGAGAACAAATTTGTTAGCATAAAAATAAAGCCAGAAAATGAAGAGCTGTTTAATCAGTCAATTGGATTTTTTTGCCAGCATATTTCTTTTTCTCTGCAACCCACTGCTAAATTGTGCTTCCTAGCTGTTTTTATAAAATCACTGAATCAAATCTAACTCTGATTACATCAGAGAAGGCCAGGTACCCTACACCATAACAGGGGTTTTCGAAATTTTGACTTGTCTACTTAAATATCACCAAAATCTGATCACAAGGTCAATTACGTCCCTGGGTGGGATTGAACCACCAACCTTTTGATTAATAGCTGAACACACTAACCGATTGCGCCACAGAGACACTTTGCAAAAAGTACATACTGACAAAGACTAATTAGCATTCATCTAGAACGTTTCCTAGAAAAACTTTAAAAAGTCAATAATCTGGAGAGTTTTTGTAAGATGTTTCTTCCAGCAACCAATGAAGAAACACATTGGTACTTTCGCATGATGAGTGAGTGCTTCAGGATCTCTTGCACTTACATGTGCAGCAGAGTACTGCACTGGAAGCATGCTGGGTCCATAACCCAGAGGTAGGCAGATTGAAACTATCCTTTGCTATATGCATTTTTTTTTGTTCATTAAAGTAATCCAAAACTGGGATTGATATTTTAGCTTTTATTTTTACTTAAAGTACAATAACTTTTACCATTTTAATTTGTTTTAATAGTATATTGACAGTATTGTTTTCTTTCAAAAATCCAATTAATTTTCTTTACCCGATTATTAAAATGGTAATTGACAAAAACAAACTACATTGTCACCAGAAGAGCAATACAAAATGTACAAGTGATATATTAAAATCATCTTTCCAGCTTGAATTTCAATGATGCATTGGGGCAACGATTATGTGAGAAACATCTTCACCCTTAAATAAAGATTTTCTTAATTCCTTACCTGTGTGCTAATTAGATATCACCTTGTTTTCACATTAAACAGACTTCCACATGAGAAAGCAGCAAGGATGCAGTGGCGTTAATGTTTCCTGGTGTCAACCTGTATTATTTCAGTAGATATTGAAATGAGGATGCATCTTGCTGCCTTTCCAATGAAGCAAGTTTAATTTAGTAATAGGTGAAAAACCATCACTACAAATATGTTAATCAGATACTTGGCTTTGTGGACACTTTTCAGAGAACAAATTAGTTAGCATAAAAATAAAGCCAGAAAATGAAGAGCTGTTTAATCACTCAATTGGATTTTTCTGCCAGCATATTTCTTTTTCTCTGCAACCCACTGCTAAATTGTGCTTCCTAGCTGTTTTTATAAAATCACTGAATCAAATCTAACTCTGATTACATCAGAGAAGGCCAGGTACCCTACACCATAACAGGGGGTTTGAAATTTTGACTTGTCTACTTAAAGATCACCAAAATCTGATAACAAGGTCAATTAAGTCCCTGGGTGGGATTGAACCACCAACCTTTTGGTTAATAGCCTTACACACTAACTGATTGCGCCACAGCGACACTTTGCAAAACTATATACTGACAAAGGCTAATAAGCATTCATCTAGAACGATTCCTAGAAACATTTTAAAAAGTCAATAATGTGGAGAGTTTTTGTAAGATGTTTCTTCCATCAACCAATGAAGAAACACATTGGTACTTTCCCATGATGAGTGAGTGCTTCAGGATCTCTTGCACTTACATGTGCAGCAGAGTACTGTAATGGAAGCATGCTGGGTCCATAACCCAGAGGTAGGCAGATTGAAACTATCCTCTGCTATATGCATTTTTTTTGTTAATTAAAGTAATCCAAAACTGGGATTGATATTTTTGCTCTTTTATTTTTACTTAAAGTACAATAACTTTTACCATTTTAATTTGTTTTAATAGTATATTGACAGTATTGTTTTCTTTCAAAAATCCAATTAATTTTCTTTACCCGATTATTAAAATGGTAATTGACAAAAACAAACTACATTGTCACCAGAAGAGCAATACAAAATGTACAAGTGATATATTAAAATCATCTTTCCAGCTTGAATTTCAATGATGCATTGGGGCAACGATTTTGTGAGAAACATCTTCACCCTTAAATAAAGATTTTCTTAATTCCTTACCTGTGTGCTAATTAGATATCACCTTGTTTTCACATTAAACAGACTTCCACATGAGAAAGCAGCAAGGATGCAGTGGCGTTAATGTTTCCTGGTGTCAACCTGTATTATTTCAGTAGATATTGAAATGAGGATGCATCTTGCTGCCTTTCCAATGAAGCAAGTTTAATTTAGTAATAGGTGAAAAACCATCCCTACAAAGATGTTAATCAGATACTTGGCTTTGTGGACACTTTTCAGAGAACAAATTTGTTAGCATAAAAATAAAGCCAGAAAATGAAGAGCTGTTTAATCAGTCAATTGGATTTTTTTGCCAGCATATTTCTTTTTCTCTGCAACCCACTGCTAAATTGTGCTTCCTAGCTGTTTTTATAAAATCACTGAATCAAATCTAACTCTGATTACATCAGAGAAGGCCAGGTACCCTACACCATAACAGGGGTTTTCGAAATTTTGACTTGTCTACTTAAATATCACCAAAATCTGATCACAAGGTCAATTACGTCCCTGGGTGGGATTGAACCACCAACCTTTTGATTAATAGCTGAACGCACTAACCGATTGCGCCACAGAGACACTTTGCAAAAAGTACATACTGACAAAGACTAATAAGCATTCATCTAGAACGTTTCCTAGAAAAACTTTAAAAAGTCAATAATCTGGAGAGTTTTTGTAAGATGTTTCTTCCAGCAACCAATGAAGAAACACATTGGTACTTTCGCATGATGAGTGAGTGCTTCAGGATCTCTTGCACTTACATGTGCAGCAGAGTACTGCACTGGAAGCATGCTGGGCCCATAACCCAGAGGTAGGCAGATTGAAACTATCCTTTGCTATATGCATTTTTTTTTTGTTCATTAAAGTAATCCAAAACTGGGATTGATATTTTAGCTTTTATTTTTACTTAAAGAACAATAACTTTTACCATTTTAATTTGTTTTAATAGTATATTGACAGTATTGTTTTCTTTCAAAAATCCAATTAATTTTCTTTACCCGAGTATTAAAATGGTAATTGACAAAAACAAACTACATTGTCACCAGAAGAGCAATACAAAATGTACAAGTGATATATTAAAATCATCTTTCCAGCTTGAATTTCAATGATGCATTGGGGCAACGATTTTGTGAGAAACATCTTCACCCTTAAATAAAGATTTTCTTAATTCCTTACCTGTGTGCTAATTAGATATCACCTTGTTTTCACATTAAACAGACTTCCACATGAGAAAGCAGCAAGGATGCAGTGGCGTTAATGTTTCCTGGTGTCAACCTGTATTATTTCAGTAGATATTGAAATGAGGATGCATCTTGCTGCCTTTCCAATGAAGCAAGTTTAATTTAGTAATAGGTGAAAAACCATCCCTACAAAGATGTTAATCAGATACTTGGCTTTGTGGACACTTTTCAGAGAACAAATTTGTTAGCATAAAAATAAAGCCAGAAAATGAAGAGCTGTTTAATCAGTCAATTGGATTTTTTTGCCAGCATATTTCTTTTTCTCTGCAACCCACTGCTAAATTGTGCTTCCTAGCTGTTTTTATAAAATCACTGAATCAAATCTAACTCTGATTACATCAGAGAAGGCCAGGTACTCTACACCATAACAGGGGTTTTCGAAATTTTGACTTGTCTACTTAAATATCACCAAAATCTGATCACAAGGTCAATTACGTCCCTGGGTGGGATTGAACCACCAACCTTTTGATTAATAGCTGAACACACTAACCGATTGCGCCACAGAGACACTTTGCAAAAAGTACATACTGACAAAGACTAATAAGCATTCATCTAGAACGTTTCCTAGAAAAACTTTAAAAAGTCAATAATCTGGAGAGTTTTTGTAAGATGTTTCTTCCAGCAACCAATGAAGAAACACATTGGTACTTTCGCATGATGAGTGAGTGCTTCAGGATCTCTTGCACTTACATGTGCAGCAGAGTACTGCACTGGAAGCATGCTGGGCCCATAACCCAGAGGTAGGCAGATTGAAACTATCCTTTGCTATATGCATTTTTTTTTTGTTCATTAAAGTAATCCAAAACTGGGATTGATATTTTAGCTTTTATTTTTACTTAAAGTACAATAACTTTTACCATTTTAATTTGTTTTAATAGTATATTGACAGTATTGTTTTCTTTCAAAAATCCAATTAATTTTCTTTACCCGATTATTAAAATGGTAATTGACAAAAACAAACTACATTGTCACCAGAAGAGCAATACAAAATGTACAAGTGATATATTAAAATCATCTTTCCAGCTTGAATTTCAATGATGCATTGGGGCAACGATTTTGTGAGAAACATCTTCACCCTTAAATAAAGATTTTCTTAATTCCTTACCTGTGTGCTAATTAGATATCAAATTGTTTTCACATTAAACAGACTTCCACATGAGAAAGCAGCAAGGATGCAGTGGCGTTAATGTTTCCTGGTGTCAACCTGTATTATTTCAGTAGATATTGAAATGAGGATGCATCTTGCTGCCTTTCCAATGAAGCAAGTTTAATTTAGTAATAGGTGAAAAACCATCACTACAAATATGTTAATCAGATACTTGGCTTTGTGGACACTTTTCAGAGAACAAATTAGTTAGCATAAAAATAAAGCCAGAAAATGAAGAGCTGTTTAATCACTCAATTGGATTTTTCTGCCAGCATATTTCTTTTTCTCTGCAACCCACTGCTAAATTGTGCTTCCTAGCTGTTTTTATAAAATCACTGAATCAAATCTAACTCTGATTACATCAGAGAAGGCCAGGTACCCTACACCATAACAGGGGGTTTGAAATTTTGACTTGTCTACTTAAAGATCACCAAAATCTGATAACAAGGTCAATTAAGTCCCTGGGTGGGATTGAACCACCAACCTTTTGGTTAATAGCCTTACACACTAACTGATTGCGCCACAGAGACACTTTGCAAAACTATATACTGACAAAGGCTAATAAGCATTCATCTAGAACGATTCCTAGAAACATTTTAAAAAGTCAATAATGTGGAGAGTTTTTGTAAGATGTTTCTTCCATCAACCAATGAAGAAACACATTGGTACTTTCCCATGATGAGTGAGTGCTTCAGGATCTCTTGCACTTACATGTGCAGCAGAGTACTGTAATGGAAGCATGCTGGGTCCATAACCCAGAGGTAGGCAGATTGAAACTATCCTCTGCTATATGCATTTTTTTTGTTAATTAAAGTAATCCAAAACTGGGATTGATATTTTTGCTCTTTTATTTTTACTTAAAGTACAATAACTTTTACCATTTTAATTTGTTTTAATAGTATATTGACAGTATTGTTTTCTTTCAAAAATCCAATTAATTTTCTTTACCCGATTATTAAAATGGTAATTGACAAAAACAAACTACATTGTCACCAGAAGAGCAATACAAAATGTACAAGTGATATATTAAAATCATCTTTCCAGCTTGAATTTCAATGATGCATTGGGGCAACGATTTTGTGAGAAACATCTTCACCCTTAAATAAAGATTTTCTTAATTCCTTACCTGTGTGCTAATTAGATATCACCTTGTTTTCACATTAAACAGACTTCCACATGAGAAAACAGCAAAGATGCAGTGGCGTTAATGTTTCCTGGTGTCAACCTGTATTATTTCCGTCGATATTGAAATGAGGATGCATCTTGCTGCCTTTCCAATGAAGCAAGTTTAATTTAGTAATAGGTGAAAAACCATCCCTACAAAGATGTTAATCAGATACTTGGCTTTGTGGACACTTTTCAGAGAACAAATTTGTTATCATAAAAATAAAGCCAGAAAATGAAGAGCTGTTTAATCACTCAATTGGATTTTTCTGCCAGCATTTTTCTTTTTCTCTGCAACCCACTGCTAAATTGTGCTTCCTAGCTGATTTTTTATAAAATCACTTAATCAAATCTAACTCTGATTACATCAGAGAAGGCCAGGTACCCTACACCATAACAGGGGTTTTCGAAATTTTGACTTGTCTACTTAAATATCACCAAAATCTGATCACAAGGTCAATTACGTCCCTGGGTGGGATTGAACCACCAACCTTTTGATTAATAGCTGAACACACTAACCGATTGCGCCACAGAGACACTTTGCAAAAAGTACATACTGACAAAGACTAATTAGCATTCATCTAGAACGTTTCCTAGAAAAACTTTAAAAAGTCAATAATCTGGAGAGTTTTTGTAAGATGTTTCTTCCAGCAACCAATGAAGAAACACATTGGTACTTTCGCATGATGAGTGAGTGCTTCAGGACCTCTTGCACTTACATGTGCAGCAGAGTACTGCACTGGAAGCATGCTGGGCCCATAACCCAGAGGTAGGCAGATTGAAACTATCCTTTGCTATATGCATTTTTTTTTGTTCATTAAAGTAATCCAAAACTGGGATTGATATTTTAGCTTTTATTTTTACTTAAAGTACAATAACTTTTACCATTTTAATTTTTTTTAATAGTATATTGACAGTATTGTTTTCTTTCAAAAATCCAATTTATTTTCTTTACCCGATTATTAAAATGGTAATTGACAAAAACAAACTACATTGTCACCAGAAGAGCAATACAAAATGTACAAGTGATATATTAAAATCATCTTTCCAGCTTGAATTTCAATGATGCATTGGGGCAACGATTTTGTGAGAAACATCTTCACCCTTAAATAAAGATTTTCTTAATTCCTTACCTGTGTGCTAATTAGATATCACCTTGTTTTCACATTAAACAGACTTCCACATGAGAAAGCAGCAAGGATGCAGTGGCGTTAATGTTTCCTGGTGTCAACCTGTATTATTTCAGTAGATATTGAAATGAGGATGCATCTTGCTGCCTTTCCAATGAAGCAAGTTTAATTTAGTAATAGGTGAAAAACCATCACTACAAATATGTTAATCAGATACTTGGCTTTGTGGACACTTTTCAGAGAACAAATTAGTTAGCATAAAAATAAAGCCAGAAAATGAAGAGCTGTTTAATCACTCAATTGGATTTTTCTGCCAGCATATTTCTTTTTCTCTGCAACCCACTGCTAAATTGTGCTTCCTAGCTGTTTTTATAAAATCACTGAATCAAATCTAACTCTGATTACATCAGAGAAGGCCAGGTACCCTACACCATAAGAGGGGGTTTGCAATTTTGACTTGTCTACTTAAATATCACCAAAATCTGATCACAAGGTCAATTACGTCCCTGGGTGGGATTGAACCACCAACCTTTTGATTAATAGCTGAACACACTAACCGATTGCGCCACAGAGACACTTTGCAAAAAGTACATACTGACAAAGACTAATAAGCATTCATCTAGAACGTTTCCTAGAAAAACTTTAAAAAGTCAATAATCTGGAGAGTTTTTGTAAGATGTTTCTTCCAGCAACCAATGAAGAAACACATTGGTACTTTCGCATGATGAGTGAGTGCTTCAGGATCTCTTGCACTAACATGTGCAGCAGAGTACTGCACTGGAAGCATGCTGGGCCCATAACCCAGAGGTAGGCAGATTGAAACTATCCTTTGCTATATGCATTTTTTTTTGTTCATTAAAGTAATCCAAAACTGGGATTGATATTTTAGCTTTTATTTTTACTTAAAGTACAATAACTTTTACCATTTTAATTTGTTTTAATAGTATATTGACAGTATTGTTTTCTTTCAAAAATCCACTTAATTTTCTTTACCCTATTATTAAAATGGTAATTGACAAAAACAAACTACATTGTCACCAGAAGAGCAATACAAAATGTACAAGTGATATATTAAAATCATCTTTCCAGCTTGAATTTCAATGATGCATTGGGGCAACGATTTTGTGAGAAACATCTTCACCCTTAAATAAAGATTTTCTTAATTCCTTACCTGTGTGCTAATTAGATATCACCTTGTTTTCACATTAAACAGACTTCCACATGAGAAAGCAGCAAGGATGCAGTGGCGTTAATGTTTCCTGGTGTCAACCTGTATTATTTCAGTAGATATTGAAATGAAGATGCATCTTGCTGCCTTTCCAATGAAGCAAGTTTAATTTAGTAATAGGTGAAAAACCATCCCTACAAATATGTTAATCAGATACTTGGCTTTGTGGACACTTTTCAGAGAACAAATTAGTTAGCATAAAAATAAAGCCAGAAAATGAAGAGCTGTTTAATCACTCAATTGGATTTTTCTGCCAGCATTTTTCTTTTTCTCTGCAACCCACTGCTAAATTGTGCTTCCTAGCTGTTTTTATAAAATCACTGAATCAAATCTAACTCTGATTACATCAGAGAAGGCCAGGTATCCTACACCATAACAGGGGGTTTGAAATTTTGACTTGTCTACTTAAAGATCACCAAAATCTGATAACAAGGTCAATTAAGTCCCTGGGTGGGATTGAACCACCAACCTTTTGGTTAATAGCCTTACACACTAACTGATTGCGCCACCGCGACACTTTGCAAAAGTACATACTGACAAAGGCTAATAAGCATTCATCTAGAACGATTCCTAGAAACATTTTAAAAAGTCAATAATGTGGAGAGTTTTTGTATGATGTTTCTTCCATCAACCAATGAAGAAACACATTGGTACTTTCCCATGATGAGTGAGTGCTTCAGGATCTCTTGCACTTACATGTGCAGCAGAGTACTGTAATGGAAGCATGCTGGGTCCATAACCCAGAGGTAGGCAGATTGAAACTATCCTCTGCTATATGCATTTTTTTTTTGTTAATTAAAGTAATCCAAAACTGGGATTGATATTTTTGCTCTTTTATTTTTACTTAAAGTACAATAACTTTTACCATTTTAATTTGTTTTAATAGTATATTGACAGTATTGTTTTCTTTCAAAAATCCAATTAATTTTCTTTACCAGATTATTAAAATGGTAATTGACAAAAGCAAACTACATTGTCACCAGAAGAGCAATACAAAATGTACAAGTGATATATTAAAATCATCTTTCCAGCTTGAATTTCAATGATGCATTGGGGCAACGATTTTGTGAGAAACATCTTCACCCTTAAATAAAGATTTTCTTAATTCCTTACCTGTGTGCTAATTAGATATCACCTTGTTTTCACATTAAACAGACTTCCACATGAGAAAGCAGCAAGGATGCAGTGGCGTTAATGTTTCCTGGTGTCAACCTGTATTATTTCAGTAGATATTGAAATGAGGATGCATCTTGCTGCCTTTCCAATGAAGCAAGTTTAATTTAGTAATAGGTGAAAAACCATCCCTACAAAGATGTTAATCAGATACTTGGCTTTGTGGACACTTTTCAGAGAACAAATTTGTTAGCATAAAAATAAAGCCAGAAAATGAAGAGCTGTTTAATCAGTCAATTGGATTTTTTTGCCAGCATATTTCTTTTTCTCTGCAACCCACTGCTAAATTGTGCTTCCTAGCTGTTTTTATAAAATCACTGAATCAAATCTAACTCTGATTACATCAGAGAAGGCCAGGTACCCTACACCATAACAGGGGTTTTCGAAATTTTGACTTGTCTACTTAAATATCACCAAAATCTGATCACAAGGTCAATTACGTCCCTGGGTGGGATTGAACCACCAACCTTTTGATTAATAGCTGAACACACTAACCGATTGCGCCACAGAGACACTTTGCAAAAAGTACATACTGACAAAGACTAATAAGCATTCATCTAGAACGTTTCCTAGAAAAACTTTAAAAAGTCAATAATCTGGAGAGTTTTTGTAAGATGTTTCTTCCAGCAACCAATGAAGAAACACATTGGTACTTTCGCATGATGAGTGAGTGCTTCAGGATCTCTTGCACTTACATGTGCAGCAGAGTACTGCACTGGAAGCATGCTGGGCCCATAACCCAGAGGTAGGCAGATTGAAACTATCCTTTGCTATATGCATTTTTTTTTTGTTCATTAAAGTAATCCAAAACTGGGATTGATATTTTAGCTTTTATTTTTACTTAAAGTACAATAACTTTTACCATTTTAATTTGTTTTAATAGTATATTGACAGTATTGTTTTCTTTCAAAAATCCAATTAATTTTCTTTACCCGATTATTAAAATGGTAATTGACAAAAACAAACTACATTGTCACCAGAAGAGCAATACAAAATGTACAAGTGATATATTAAAATCATCTTTCCAGCTTGAATTTCAATGATGCATTGGGGCAACGATTTTGTGAGAAACATCTTCACCCTTAAATAAAGATTTTCTTAATTCCTTACCTGTGTGCTAATTAGATATCACCTTGTTTTCACATTAAACAGACTTCCACATGAGAAAGCAGCAAGGATGCAGTGGCGTTAATGTTTCCTGGTGTCAACCTGTATTATTTCAGTAGATATTGAAATGAGGATGCATCTTGCTGCCTTTCCAATGAAGCAAGTTTAATTTAGTAATAGGTGAAAAACCATCACTACAAATATGTTAATCAGATACTTGGCTTTGTGGACACTTTTCAGAGAACAAATTAGTTAGCATAAAAATAAAGCCAGAAAATGAAGAGCTGTTTAATCACTCAATTGGATTTTTCTGCCAGCATATTTCTTTTTCTCTGCAACCCACTGCTAAATTGTGCTTCCTAGCTGTTTTTATAAAATCACTGAATCAAATCTAACTCTGATTACATCAGAGAAGGCCAGGTACCCTACACCATAACAGGGGGTTTGAAATTTTGACTTGTCTACTTAAAGATCACCAAAATCTGATAACAAGGTCAATTAAGTCCCTGGGTGGGATTGAACCACCAACCTTTTGGTTAATAGCCTTACACACTAACTGATTGCGCCACAGCAACACTTTGCAAAACTATATACTGACAAAGGCTAATAAGCATTCATCTAGAACGATTCCTAGAAACATTTTAAAAAGTCAATAATGTGGAGAGTTTTTGTAAGATGTTTCTTCCATCAACCAATGAAGAAACACATTGGTACTTTCCCATGATGAGTGAGTGCTTCAGGATCTCTTGCACTTACATGTGCAGCAGAGTACTGTAATGGAAGCATGCTGGGTCCATAACCCAGAGGTAGGCAGATTGAAACTATCCTCTGCTATATGCATTTTTTTTGTTAATTAAAGTAATCCAAAACTGGGATTGATATTTTTGCTCTTTTATTTTTACTTAAAGTACAATAACTTTTACCATTTTAATTTGTTTTAATAGTATATTGACAGTATTGTTTTCTTTCAAAAATCCAATTAATTTTCTTTACCCGATTATTAAAATGGTAATTGACAAAAACAAACTACATTGTCACCAGAAGAGCAATACAAAATGTACAAGTGATATATTAAAATCATCTTTCCAGCTTGAATTTCAATGATGCATTGGGGCAACGATTTTGTGAGAAACATCTTCACCCTTAAATAAAGATTTTCTTAATTCCTTACCTGTGTGCTAATTAGATATCACCTTGTTTTCACATTAAACAGACTTCCACATGAGAAAACAGCAAAGATGCAGTGGCGTTAATGTTTCCTGGTGTCAACCTGTATTATTTCCATAGATATTGAAATGAGGATGCATCTTGCTGCCTTTCCAATGAAGCAAGTTTAATTTAGTAATAGGTGAAAAACCATCCCTACAAAGATGTTAATCAGATACTTGGCTTTGTGGACACTTTTCAGAGAACAAATTTGTTATCATAAAAATAAAGCCAGAAAATGAAGAGCTGTTTAATCACTCAATTGGATTTTTCTGCCAGCATTTTTCTTTTTCTCTGCAACCCACTGCTAAATTGTGCTTCCTAGCTGATTTTTTATAAAATCACTTAATCAAATCTAACTCTGATTACATCAGAGAAGGCCAGGTACCCTACACCATAAGAGGGGGTTTGCAATTTTGACTTGTCTACTTAAATATCACCAAAATCTGATCACAAGGTCAATTACGTCCCTGGGTGGGATTGAACCACCAACCTTTTGACTAATAGCTGAACACACTAACCGATTGCGCCACAGAGACACTTTGCAAAAAGTACATACTGACAAAGACTAATAAGCATTCATCTAGAACGTTTCCTAGAAAAACTTTAAAAAGTCAATAATCTGGAGAGTTTTTGTAAGATGTTTCTTCCAGCAACCAATGAAGAAACACATTGGTACTTTCGCATGATGAGTGAGTGCTTCAGGATCTCTTGCACTTACATGTGCAGCAGAGTACTGCAATGGAAGCATGCTGGGCCCATAACCCAGAGGTAGGCAGATTGAAACTATCCTTTGCTATATGCATTTTTTTTTTGTTCATTAAAGTAATCCAAAACTGGGATTGATATTTTAGCTTTTATTTTTACTTAAAGTACAATAACTTTTACCATTTTAATTTGTTTTAATAGTATATTGACAGTATTGTTTTCTTTCAAAAATCCACTTAATTTTCTTTACCCTATTATTAAAATGGTAATTGACAAAAACAAACTACATTGTCACCAGAAGAGCAATACAAAATGTACAAGTGATATATTAAAATCATCTTTCCAGCTTGAATTTCAATGATGCATTGGGGCAACGATTTTGTGAGAAACATCTTCACCCTTAAATAAAGATTTTCTTAATTCCTTACCTGTGTGCTAATTAGATATCACCTTGTTTTCACATTAAACAGACTTCCACATGAGAAAGCAGCAAGGATGCAGTGGCGTTAATGTTTCCTGGTGTCAACCTGTATTATTTCAGTAGATATTGAAATGAGGATGCATCTTGCTGCCTTTCCAATGAAGCAAGTTTAATTTAGTAATAGGTGAAAAACCATCCCTACAAATATGTTAATCAGATACTTGGCTTTGTGGACACTTTTCAGAGAACAAATTAGTTAGCATAAAAATAAAGCCAGAAAATGAAGAGCTGTTTAATCACTCAATTGGATTTTTCTGCCAGCATATTTCTTTTTCTCTGCAACCCACTGCTAAATTGTGCTTCCTAGCTGTTTTTATAAAATCACTGAATCAAATCTAACTCTGATTACATCAGAGAAGGCCAGGTACCCTACACCATAACAGGGGGTTTGAAATTTTGACTTGTCTACTTAAAGATCACCAAAATCTGATAACAAGGTCAATTAAGTCCCTGGGTGGGATTGAACCACCAACCTTTTGGTTAATAGCCTTACACACTAACTGATTGCGCCACAGCGACACTTTGCAAAAGTACATACTGACAAAGGCTAATAAGCATTCATCTAGAACGATTCCTAGAAACATTTTAAAAAGTCAATAATGTGGAGAGTTTTTGTAAGATGTTTCTTCCATCAACCAATGAAGAAACACATTGGTACTTTCCCATGATGAGTGAGTGCTTCAGGATCTCTTGCACTTACATGTGCAGCAGAGTACTGTAATGGAAGCATGCTGGGTCCATAACCCAGAGGTAGGCAGATTGAAACTATCCTCTGCTATATGCATTTTTTTTTGTTAATTAAATTAATCCAAAACTGGGATTGATATTTTTGCTCTTTTATTTTTACTTAAAGTACAATAACTTTTACCATTTTAATTTGTTTTAATAGTATATTGACAGTATTGTTTTCTTTCAAAAATCCAATTAATTTTCTTTACCCGATTATTAAAATGGTAATTGACAAAAACAAACTACATTGTCACCAGAAGAGCAATACAAAATGTACAAGTGATATATTAAAATCATCTTTCCAGCTTGAATTTCAATGATGCATTGGGGCAACGATTTTGTGAGAAACATCTTCACCCTTAAATAAAGATTTTCTTAATTCCTTACCTGTGTGCTAATTAGATATCACCTTGTTTTCACATTAAACAGACTTCCACATGAGAAAACAACAAAGATGCAGTGGCGTTAATGTTTCCTGGTGTCAACCTGTATTATTTCCGTAGATATTGAAATGAGGATGCATCTTGCTGCCTTTCCAATGAAGCAAGTTTAATTTAGTAATAGGTGAAAAAACATCCCTACAAAGATGTTAATCAGATACTTGGCTTTGTGGACACTTTTCAGAGAACAAATTTGTTATCATAAAAATAAACCCAGAAAATGAAGAGCTGTTTAATCACTCAATTGGATTTTTCTGCCAGCATTTTTCTTTTTCTCTGCAACCCACTGCTAAATTGTGCTTCCTATCTGTTTTTTTTATAAAATCACTTAATCAAATCTAACTCTGATTACATCAGAGAAGGCCAGGTACCCTACACCATAAGAGGGGGTTTGCAATTTTGACTTGTCTACTTAAATATCACCAAAATCTGATTACAAGGTCAATTACGTCCCTGGGTGGGATTGAACCACCAACCTTTTGATTAATAGCTGAACACACTAACCGATTGCGCCACAGAGACACTTTGCAAAAAGTACATACTGACAAAGATTAATAAGCATTCATCTAGAACGTTTCCTAGAAAAACTTTAAAAAGTCAATAATCTGGAGAGTTTTTGTAAGATGTTTCTTCCAGCTACCAATGAAGAAACACATTGGTACTTTTGCATGATGAGTGAGTGCTTCAGGATCTCTTGCACTTACATGTGCAGCAGAGTACTGCAATGGAAGCATGCTGGGCCCATAACCCAGAGGTAGGCAGATTGAAACTATCCTTTGCTATATGCATTTTTTTTTTGTTCATTAAAGTAATCCAAAACTGGGATTGATATTTTAGCTTTTATTTTTACTTAAAGTACAATAACTTTTACCATTTTAATTTGTTTTAGTGCAAAAGGCATATCAGCAGTCAGCACTAACTGGTGACATGCCATTTGTACAAGTAAGCCATGTGTGACTAATATATAAACATACTTTATTAAATAACACCTCAAACTATCATACCCTGGATTCAAACCTATAACCTGTTGAATTCTAATCAAACACCCTAACCATGGAGCTACTTGATCCTGCATCTTTTCTAACCTCCAAAAACAGATTCAGTTGCATTTTCCAGCGTGTTTTGTTTGCGCCTTTGCAAATGTCTTACATCGACAAACTTATTTAGTACTATTTTGCAAATAGGGTTACATTGTCGCAACATTGTGTTCCCTAATTGCTTGATTTTTTAAATGCAACAATTGATAAAGACACCTGATAATTGCTCTGTGGAGTCTTATTTTGTGTTTTGTGTTTAGTCTTTAGATCTGAATTTGAATGTACTTGTGAACTAACTTAATTTCCTACTTCTAAATTCATTCCTAAATTCACTACTTACATGAATCCTGTAGTTGGGCATTTTGGGACTTCGATTGTGGGCATTGTTTTGTGTCCAGACCAGCAGCAGGTGGTGTGCATTTGCTGGAAAGGCATCGAAGACCTCCGATATGCTGCATCTCCTGATGTGTGTCTCCCTCAAGTGGCTGTCAGCAAATGCCTGCTAGACACCCCATTCCAAGCTGATTGTGACATCATGGAACATGCATCATAGAACAGGCATGCTAAAACATGGGTCTTCAACCTGCGACCCTCCAGCTGCTGTGGAACTACACATCCCAGCATGCCCTGCCTCAGTTTTAGCATACCTTAATAGCAAAACTGTGGCAGGGCATGCTGGGATGTGTAGTTTCACAGCAGCTGGAGGGCCACAGGATGAAGACCCATGTGCTAGAGCCAAGCCGCAGGTACATTGAATGCTAGCAAGCTGAATATTTAAATCCTTTTTGTTCCGCAGCATTCCAATGCGGAAGATTCCATGGAACCAGAGATCCTTCCATTGAGAAGGACATGCTGCCTGGATGACTACACTGTGCAAATTAAATCACGGAGCCAGTTGGCTTGTGGGTGGCTCTGGTGACTGGGTGGTTGGGTGGGTGGTGTGTCGGAAGTGGAGCGCATGCAAATGATTGTGTATCATCCAGCTAGTGAGAGAGAAAACTCATGCAGGAGTGTGCCTGCTTGTCAGTGGGTTATGCACCTTGCCAGACGTTAAATCTACATAGAGCAGCTGGAGGGGACAAGAGCAGGTTTGCAAAATATAGATAGAAGAGCATATATGCTGGCGCATTCTCCATGATTGTGTCAGCTTATGTTTTGGTGCACTGCACTTTCCTCCACTAAGTTTTAGCCATTTTTGTTAAGCTCAAGTGTAGTTGCTTCTCGGCCTTTTGGCTGTGATCTTGTATCGTGGTTGAAGGGTCTGCTGGAGGGAGGGATTGTTTTCTTCATTGGCGAAAGACCAAAGATATTCCAGGATGGAAGGCTTGGGAACACTATCTGTTTTTCAGTTGTGGAAGAGCACAGAGGTCGGATTGGACTACATTCTATAGTAAAGGATATCTTTCTATTTATTGACCCTCCCCTTATATGTGTCTGTGTTACAATAAAGCTTCGGTTTTGTGAATCCCTCACCCTCTTACACTCCACACCCATAGCCTTATTAACTGTTGTATTATTGTATAGTTTAAATGTATAGTGCAGTTCATGATTTATAGTGTAGGCTGGCCTGTGCTGTAGTTCTGGAACTGTACTATACCGTCAGCATTTGTATTGTGTTTTGGCTGTGCTGCAACACTGTACTTATGTGTGTAATGTTTATGTATGTTTTTTTAATGTCAATAAAAACTGCTTTTTCAAGCCAATATCTGAAAACAATCAATGTTTATCTTTGATGGCAATAAAAGTGGTATGATATTTGATGCTTTTGAAAGGCAATATCTGATATGTCCCCTATCTGGGAACCATATATTAAATGGCTTTTCAGAAAAGGGAGATGGGAGAAGAGCTTTCAGTACTTGTAGGACCGATGCACATAAAGAAGCAAAAAAACATACATAAACATTACACACATAAGTACCGCGTTGCGGCAATGCCAAAACACAATAGAAATGCTGACGGTATAGTACAGTTCAAGAACTACAGCACAGGCCAGCCTACACTATAAATCATGAACTGCACTATACATTTAAACTGTACAATAATACAACAGTTAATAAGGCTATGGGTGTGGAGTGTAAGAGGGTGACGGAATCACAAGCCCGAAGCTTTATTGAAAGACTGACACATATAAGGGGAGGATTAATAAATAGAAAGACATCCTTTACTATAGAATGTAGTCCAATCCGGTCTTTCAACTCTTCCACAATTGAAAAACGGATAGTGTTCCCAAGCCTTCCATCCTGGAATATCTTTGGTCTTTCGCCAATGAAGAAAGCAATCCCTCCCTCCAGCAGACCCTTCAACCACAATACAAGATCACAGCCAAAAGGCCGAGAAGCAACTACACTTGAGCTTAACAAAAATGGCTAAAACTTAGTGGAGGAAAGTGCAGTGCACCAAAACATAAGCTGACACAATCATGGAGAATGCGCCAGCATATATGCTCTTCTATCTATATTTTGCAAACCTGCTCTTGTCCCCTCCAGCTGCTCTATGTAGATTTAACGTCTGGCAAGGTGCATAACCCACTGACAAGCAGGCACACTCCTGCATGAGTTTTCACTCTCACTAGCTGGATGATACACAATCATTTGCATGTGCTCCACCTCCGACACACCACCCACCCAACCACCCAGTCACCAGAGCCACCCACAAACCAACTGGCTCCGTGATTTAATTTGCACAGTGTAGTCATCCAGGCAGCATGTCCTTCTCAATGGAAGGATCTCTGGTTCCATGGAATCTTCCGCATTGGAATGCTGCGGAACAAAAAGGATTTAAATATTCAGCTTGCTAGCATTCAATGTACCTGCGGCTTGGCTCTAGCACATGGGTCTTCATCCTGTGGCCCTCCAGCTGCTGTGAAACTACACATCCCAGCATGCCCTGCCACAGTTTTGCTATAAGGTATGCTAAAACTGAGGCAGGGCATGCTGGGATGTGTAGTTCCACAGCAGCTGGAGGGTCGCAGGTTGAAGACCCATGTTTTAGCATGCCTGTTCTATGATGCATGTTCCGTGATGTCACAATCAGCTTGGAATGGGGTGTCTAGCAGGCATTTGCTGACAGCCACTTGAGGGAGACACACATCAGGAGATGCAGCATATCGGAGGTCTTCGATGCCTTTCCAGCAAATGCACACCACCTGCTGCTGGTCTGGACACAAAACAATGCCCACAATCGAAGTCCCAAAATGCCCAACTACAGGATTCATGTAAGTAGTAAATTTAGGAATGAATTTAGAAGTAGGAAATTAAGTTAGTTCACAAGTACATTCAAATTCAGATCTAAAGTCTAGGTAGGCCTCACGTCCTGGCAGCCGCCAGCATTTAAAAATGCCTTGATTAGAGGTACGGAATTAAATGTAGATAAGAAGTAGACACAAAATAAGACTCCGCAGAGCAGTTATCAGGTGTTTTTATCAATTGTTGCATTTAAAAAATCAAGCAATTAGGTTGCAACAATGTAACCCTATTTGCAAAATAGTACTAAATAAGTTTGTCGATGTAAGACATTTGCAAAGGCGCATCCAAAACACGCTGGAAAATGCAACTGAATCTGTTTTTGGAGGCTAGAATAGGAAATGTGCATCGGTCCTACAAGTACTGAAAGCTCTTCTCCCATCTCCCTTTTCTGAAAAGCCATTTAATATATGGTTCCCAGATAGGGGACATATCAGATATTGCCTTTCAAAAGCAGCAAATATCATACCACTTCTATTGCCATCAAAGATAAACATTGATTGTTTTCAGATATTGGATTGAAAAAGCAGTCTTTATTGACATAAAGAAGCAAAAAAACATACATAAACATTACACACATAAGTACTGTGTTGCAGCACAGCCAAAACACAATACAAATGCTGTCGGTATAGTACAGTTCAAGAACTACAGCACAGGTCAGCCTACACTATAAATCATGAACTGCACTATACATTTAAACAATACAATAGTTAATAAGGCTATGGGTGTGGAGTGTAAGAGGGTGACGGAATCACAAGCCCAAAGCTTTATTGAAAGACAGACACATATAAAGGGAGGATTAATAAATACAAAGATACCCTTTACTATAGAATGTAGTCCAATCCGGTCTTTCAACTCTTCCACAACTGAAAAACGGATAGTGTTCCCAAGCCTTCCATCCTGGAATATCTTCAGTCTCTCGCCAATGAAGAAAACAATCCCTCCAGCAGACTCTTCAACCACAATACAATATCACAGCCAAAAGAGCGAGAAGCAACTACACTTGCGTTTAAACAAAATGGCTAAAACTTAGTGGAGGAAAGTGCAGTGCACCAAAACATAAGCTGACACAATCATGGAGAATGCGCCAGCATATATGCTCTTCTGTCTATATTTTCCAAACCTGCTCTTGTCCCCTCCAGTTGCTCCATGTAGATTTGACGTCTGGCAAGGTGCATAACTCACTGACAAGCAGGCACACTCCTACATGAGTTTTCTCTCTCACTAGCTGGATGATACACATTCATTTGCATGTGCTCCACCTCCGACACACCGCCCACCCAACCACCCAGTCACCAGAGCCACCCACAAGCCAACTGGCTCCGTGATTTAATTTGCACAGTGCAGTCATCCAGGCAGCATGTCCTTCTCAATGGAATAATCTCTGGTTCCATGGAATCTTCCGCATTGGAATGCTGCGGAACAAAAAGGATTTAAACATTCAGCTTGCTAGCATTCAATGTACCTGCGGTTTGGTTCTAGCACATGGGTCTTCATCCTGTGGCCCTCCAGCTGCTGTGAAACTACACATCCCAGCATGCCCTGCCACAGTTTTGCTTTTAAGGTATGCTAAAACTGAGGCAGGGCATGCTGGGATATGTAGTTCCACAGCAGCTGGAGGGTCGCAGGTTGAAGACCCATGTTCTAGCATGCCTGTTCTATGATGCATGTTCCGTGATGTCACAATCAGCTTGGAATGGGGTGTCTAGCATGCATTTGCTGACAGCCACTTGAGGCAGACACACATCAGGAGATGCAGCATATCGGAGGTCTTCGATGCCTTTCCAGCAAATGCACACCACCAGCTGCTGGTCTGGACACAAAACAATGCCCACAATTGAAGGCTCAAAATGCCCAACTACAGGATTAATGTAAGTAGTGAATTTAGGAATGAATTTAGAAGTAGGAAATTAAGTTAGTTCACAAGTACATTCAAATTCAGATCTAAAGACTAGGTAGGCCTCACGTCCTGGCAGCACCCAGCATTTAAAAATGCCTTGATTATAGGTAGGGAATTAAATGTAGATAAGAAGTAGACACAAAAGAAGACTCCACAGAGCAATTATCAGGTGTCTTTATCAATTTTTGCATTTAAAAAAATCAAGCAATTAGGGAACACAATGTTGCGACAATGTAACCCTATTTGCAAAATAGTACTAAATAAGTTTGTCGATGTAAGACATTTGCAAAGGCGCAAACAAAACACGCTGGAAAATGCAACTGAATCTGTTTTTGGAGGTTAGAATAGATGCAGGATCAAGTAGCTCAATGGGTAGGGTGTTTGATTAGAATTTAACAGGTTTTAGGTTTGAATCCTGGGTATGATAGTTTGAGGTGTTATTTAATAAAGTATGTTTATATATTAGTCACACATGGCTTACTTGTACAAATGGCATGTCACCAGTTAGTGCTGACTGCTGATATGCCATTTACACAAACATGCCATGTGTGACTGTATATGCATTTAAGGAGGGCACCCCTGCAATACCACAAACCATTGAGTGTCAAGTATACTAGATATATCTTCATATCTCATGTGCTTTCTCTGAGACCAATCTTGTTATGCCCCTTCCCCACAAGGCATGCGCCTTTTGTCCATATTGCAAAAATGGGGGGGAGGGCATATAATTCTCTGTCACAGGGCACCAAAAAGTCTAGTTATGGCTCTGGTATGCATTATGTAATCTGGCAGACCATCTCTCCAACACTGGCTGGTTGGAATAGAAATCCGGTTATCTATGTGAGCAAATGACCATCAACGATTTACTCTCAAACACTAAAAAATGGACAAAAATGGTCCCCTAAACAAATTGGTTAAATTTTGGGTTTAACCAATTTGTGTAATGACCATTTTTGACCACTTTTCTAGTGTTTGGGAGCAAATGGTTAATTGACATTTGCTCCTATACATTACCAGATTTTCATTCCAACCATCCAGACTGGATAGATAGCCTGACAGATAATTGTGTAGTGTACGCCCAGGATAACTGTTAGTCATGCTTTATTTTATGGCGGCACATAAATGGGTGGACAGATCCAGGGCAAGCACTGCCCACTCATGCATAGTTGTCAACTGATGTGAAGTTCCAGGGGGCAATCTCAGTTATAAAGGGAAGTATCTGGAAATTGTCCCTAGTTAAAAAAAAAAAAAAAATTTGATCAACTCCATTTATTTAGTATGATATCCCAGGTGATAGGATGCCGGCAGTCAGAACAACATACTTTATTAAATAACACATCTCAAACTACCATACCCAGGATTCAAACCTATAACCTGTTGAATTCTAATCAAACACCCTACCTATTGAGCTATTTGATCCTGCATAAAAATTGTGAACATTATATGAAGCTATTGGTACTTTGCAAAAAAAAAGAATCAGCATTACAACGCAGCAGATCCATGCAGTTTGCAGCCACACACTACATGTATCTGCTCAGCCACAATGCTGATTATTTCTTCACAAAGTACAAGGTGAGCTCCAAACAGAATTCTCTAGCTTAGAATTATACCTTTCTTTGCCAAACCTAGAAGTCGGGCCCCCCACCCTGGGATCCCCCAGAGGGAGGCCTGCACCGTCATGCGGCAGGCTTGTCCGTTTTGGAAGCAGGCTGATGGGCAGCCCAGGATTGCTTCAGTCTGGGCTTGGCAGGTCTGGAAACATGAGCTTGCTTTGGGTATGCCTGACCTTGGGTACGCTTTACCTGGAGGATGAAAGGGCCAAGAAAAGTACTTTTAGCCTTCTGCGTGGTAGGAGTCATACTAGGTAGGCAAGCTGTTTTAGCAGTAGCCAGATCAGCTACAATCTTATTGAGGTCTTCTCCAAAAGGAGATTCAACTGAGGCAGCACAAGGGAACTCTCATCTGGGGACAACAACTGCAGGGAGAACACATATTTTCAGATGAACATGGTAGGGCAGAAGGCTGCCTAATACTGAAGCACCCCCAAACAACAAATCAAATGCAACTTACTTGACAGAGATGTGCCTGAGCAACGGCCCTCCCCAGCCCTATCCCAAATCATACTTATTTTGCATAGGAGATACCATGGTCATGAAGATTGTTCTCCCAGGGTTAGGTTCATTCATTGCATTCTGGGTATGCTGACCCCTGTGATTTCCCCAAATGTGGGAAACTCGACTGCATTATTTGTGGTAGTGGGGGACTGTATTTGTGCTTTCCTCTGGTCAGCTCTGGTAAAATTCAGATTTCTTTGTCTCAGATCTTCCTCTAGCCTTGTTCTTCTTTCGAGAGTTCCCTTGTGCTGCCTCAGTTGGATCTCCTTCACTTGACAGGGGGGTGCCCGAGCAGCGACCCTCCCCAGCTCTAGCCCAACTCCTACTTACCTGCCAGGTGAGATACTATGATCATGAAGTTGCTTCTCCCAGGGCAAGGCTCACCCATTGCACTCTGGGTGTGCTGCCCCTGCGATTTCCCCAAATGTGGGAAACTTGACTGCATAATTTGAGTTTTCCCTGGTCGGCTCTCATGTAATTCAGATCTCTTTGTCTCAGGTCTCTCTCCAGCCTAGTTTGCTGTCTGGTTCCACTTCTTTTTTCTTGAGCCCCTCCCTTCTATACCCTTGTGCACTATCCTGACTTCTCCTCCCGTCTGCTTACTTTGTGCCTCCCAATGCACAATGCAAACTACGGGTAGTGCTGCAGGGCCCACACCCTTTTACTTGCTTTACAGAGCAGCTCTGGAGCTGTTACAGTGCCCAGCTGCTGCAAGAAATCAGCTTGAATGCTTCAGGGGCTGGGGAATGGCCAACATGAGCCCCACACCGAAGGAGGGTGGGGGTGCTTAATGCCAACTAGGGGTCATCCAAGCACCACAAAAGGCCTCCATGCCCTGCACGCTCCTTTTCTCTTTTCATATGCAGACAAGGGTTGAAGCCACCTTTGACCCACTGCTTGGATGACATCACCATATTCAAATCCATCTGCTGCAGGCCATCCCCCAGGAATGCTTGCACTAGTTGTTGCATTTGGTTTGTTGTTTGGGGGTGCTTCAGTATTAGGCAGCCTTCTGCCACCCCATGTTCATCTGAAAATATGTGTTCTCCCTGCAGTTGTTGTCCCCAGATGAGAGTTCCCTTGTGCTGCCTCAGTTGAATCTCCTTTACTTGACAGAGATGTGCCTGAGCAGCGGCCCTCCCCAGCTCTATCCCATATCATACTTATTTTGCATAGGAGATACTATTGTCATGAAGATTGTTTTCCCAGGGTGAGGTTCATTCATTGCATTCTGGGTATGCTGACCCCTGTGATTTCCCCAAATGTGGGAAACTCGACTGCATTATTTGTGGTAGTGGTGGACTGTGTTTGTGCTTTCCTCTGGTCAGCTCTGGTAAAGTCAGATTTCTTTGTCTCAGATCTTCCTCTAGCCTTGTTCTTCTTTTGAGAGTTCCCTTGTGCTGCCTCAGTTGGATCTCCTTCACTTGAAAGGTAGTGCCCGAGCAGCGACCCTCCCCAGCTCTAGCCCAACTCCTACTAACCTGCCAGGTGAGATACTATGATCATGAAGGTGCTTCTCCCAGGGCAAGGCTCACCCATTGCACTCTGGGTGTGCTGCCCCTTGCGATTTCCCCAAATGTGGGAAACTTGACTGCATAATTTGTGTTTCCCCTGGACGGCTCTCGTATAATTCAGATCTCTTTGTCTCAGGTCTCTCTCCAGCCTAGTATGCTGTCTGTTTCCACTTCTCTTTTCTTGAGCCCCTCCCTTCTATAACCTTGTGCACTATCCTGACTTCTCCTCCCGTCTGCTTACTTTGTGCCTTCCAATGCACAATGCAAACTACAGGTAGTGCTGCAGGGCCCACACCCTTTTACTTGCCTTACAGAGCAGCTCTGGAGCTGTTACAGTACCCAGCTGCTGCAAGAAATCAGCTTGAATGCTTCAGGGGCTGGGGCATGGCCAACATGAGCCCCACACCGAAGGAGGGTGGGGGTGTTTAATGCGAACTAGGGGTCATCCAAGCGTCGCAAAAGGCCGCCATGCCCTGCATATCCCTTTTCTCTTTTCATAAGCAGACGAGGGTTGAAGCCAACTTTGACCCACTGCTTGGATGACATCACTTGCTGCCTTTCCAATGAAGCAAGTTTAATTTAGTAATAGGTGAAAAACCATCCCTACAAAGGTGTTAATCAGATACTTGGCTTTGTGGACACTTTTCAAAGAACAAATTAGTTAGCATAAAAATAAAGCCAGAAAATGAAGAGCTGTTTAATCACTCAATTGGATTTTTCTGCAAGCGTATTTCTTTTTCTCTGCAACCCACTGCTAAGTTGTGCTTCCTAGCTGTTCTTTTATAAAATCACTTAATCAAATCTAACTCTGATTACATCAGAGAAGGCCAGGTTCCCTACACCATAAGAGGGGGTTTGAAATTTTGACTTGTCTACTTAAAGATCACCAAAATCTGATGACAAGGTCAATAACATCCCTGGGTGGGATTGAACCACCAACCCTTTGGTTAATAACCAAACACACTAACCGATTGCACCACCGAGACACTTTGCAAAAGTACATACTGACAAAGGTTAATAAGCATTCATCTAGAACGTTTCCTAGAAAACTTTAAAAAGTCAATAATCTGGAGAGTTTTTGTAAGATGTTTCTTCCATCAACCAATGAAGAAACGCATTGGTACTTTCCCATGATGAGTGAGTGCTTCAGGATCTCTTGCACTTACATGTGCAGCAGAGTACTGCAATGGAAGCATGCTGGGCCCCTTAACCCAGAGGTAGGCAGATTGAAACTATCCTCTGCTATATGCATTTTTTTTTTGTTAATTAAAGTAATCCAAAACTGGGATTGATATTTTTGCTCTTTTATTTTTACTTAAAGTACAATAACTTTTACCATTTTAATTTGTTTTAATAGTATATTGACAGTATTGTTTTCTTTCAAAAATCCACTTAATTTTCTTTACCCTATTATTAAAATGGTAATTGACAAAAACAAACTACATTGTCACCAGAAGAGCAATACAAAATGTACAAGTGATATATTAAAATCATCTTTCCAGCTTGAATTTCAATGATGCATTGGGGCAACGATTTTGTGAGAAACATCTTCACCCTTAAATAAAGATTTTCTTAATTCCTTACCTGTGTGCTAATTAGATATCACCTTGTTTTCACATTAAACAGACTTCCACATGAGAAAGCAGCAAGGATGCAGTGGCGTTAATGTTTCCTGGTGTCAACCTGTATTATTTCAGTAGATATTGAAATGAGGATGCATCTTGCTGCCTTTCCAATGAAGCAAGTTTAATTTAGTAATAGGTGAAAAACCATCCCTACAAAGATGTTAATCAGATACTTGGCTTTGTGGACACTTTTCAGAGAACAAATTTGTTAGCATAAAAATAAAGCCAGAAAATGAAGAGCTGCTTAATCACTCAATTTGATTTTTTTGCCAGCATATTTCTTTTTCTCTGCAAACCACTGCTAAATTGTGCTTCCTAGCTGTTTTTATAAAATCACTGAATCAAATCTAACTCTGATTACATCAGAGAAGGCCAGGTACCCTACACCATAACAGGGGTTTTTGAAATTTTGACTTGTCTACTTAAAGATCACCAAAATCTGATAACAAGGTCAATTACATCCCTCGGTGGGATTGAACCACCAACCTTTTGGTTAATAGCTGTACACACTAACTGATTGCGCCACAGCGACACTTTGCAAAAGTACATACTGACAAAGGCTAATAAGCATTCATCTAGAACGTTTCCTAGAAAAACTTTAAATAGTCAATAATCTGGAGAGTTTTTGTAAGATGTTTCTTCCATCAACCAATGAAGAAACACATTGGTACTTTCCCATGATGAGTGAGTGCTTCAGGATCTCTTGCAATTACATGTGCAGCAGAGTACTGTAATGGAAGCATGCTGGGTCCATAGCCCAGAGGTAGGCAGATTGAAACTATCCTCTGCTATATGCATTTTTTTTTTTGTTAATTAAAGTAATCCAAAACTGGGATTGATATTTTTGCTCTTTTATTTTTACTTAAAGTACAATAACTTTTACCATTTTCATTTGTTTTAATAGTATATTGACAGTATTGTTTTCTTTCAAAAATCCACTTAATTTTCTTTACCCGATTATTAAAATGGTAATTGACAAAAACAAACTACATTGTCACCAGAAGAGCAATACAAAATGTACAAGTGATATATTAAAATCATCTTTCCAGCTTGAATTTCAATGATGCATTGGGGCAACGATTTTGTGAGAAACATCTTCACCCTTAAATAAAGATTTTCTTAATTCCTTACCTGTGTGCTAATTAGATATCACCTTGTTTTCACATTAAACAGACTTCCACATGAGAAAGCACAAAGGATGCAGTGGCGTTAATGTTTCCTGGTGTCAACCTGTATTATTTCAGTAGATATTGAAATGAGGATGCATCTTGCTGCCTTTCCAATGAAGCAAGTTTAATTTAGTAATAGGTTAAAAACCATCCCTACAAATGTGTTAATCAGAAACTTGGCTTTGTGGACACTTTTCAGAGAACAAATTTGTTAGCATAAAAATAAAGCCAGAAAATGAAAAGCTGTTTAATCACTCAATTGGATTTTTTTGCCAGCATATTTCTTTTTCTCTGCAACCCACTGCTAAATTGTGCTTCCTAGCTGTTTTTATAAAATCACTTAATCAAATCTAACTCTGATTACATCAGAGAAGGCCAGGTACCCTACACCATAAGAGGGGGTTTGAAATTTTCACTTGTCTACATAAAGATCACCAAAATCTGATAACAAGGTCAATTACGTCCCTGGGTGGGATTGAACCACCAACCTTTTGGTTAATAGCCTTACACAGTAACTGATTGCGCCACAGCAACACTTTGTAAAAGTCCATACTGACAAAGGCTAATAAGCATTCATCTAGAACGATTCCTAGAAACATTTTAAAAAGTCAATAATGTGGAGAGTTTTTGTAAGATGTTTCTTCCATCAACCAATGAAGAAACACATTGGTACTTTCCCATGATGAGTGAGTGCTTCAGGATCTCTTGCACTTACATGTGCAGCAGAGTACTGTAATGGAAGCATGCTGGGTCCATAACCCAGAGGTAGGCAGATTGAAACTATCCTTTGCTATATGCATTTTTTTTTTGTTCATTAAAGTAATCCAAAACTGGGATTGATATTTTAGCTTTTATTTTTACTTAAAGTACAATAACTTTTACCATTTTAATTTGTTTTAGTGCAAATGGCATATCAGCAGTCAGCACTAACTGGTGACATGCCATTTGTACAAGTAAGCCATGTGTGACTAATATATAAACATGCTTTATTAAATAACACCTCAAACTATCATACCCAGGATTCAAACCTATAACCTGTTGAATTCTAATCAAACACCCTACCCATGGAGCTACTTGATCCTGCATCTTTTCTAACCTCCAAAAACAGATTCAGTTGCATTTTCCAGCGTGTTTTGTTTGCGCCTTTGCAAATGTCTTACATCGACAAACTTATTTAGTACTATTTTGCAAATAGGGTTACATTGTCGCAACATTGTGTTCCCTAATTGCTTGATTTTTTAAATGCAACAATTGATAAAGACACCTGATAATTGCTCTGTGGAGTCTTATTTTGTGTTTTGTGTTTAGTCTTTAGATCTGAATTTGAATGTACTTGTGAACTAACTTAATTTCCTACTTCTAAATTCATTCCTAAATTCACTACTTACATGAATCCTGTAGTTGGGCATTTTGGGACTTCGATTGTGGGCATTGTTTTGTGTCCAGACCAGCAGCAGGTGGTGTGCATTTGCTGGAAAGGCATCGAAGACCTCCGATATGCTGCATCTCCTGATGTGTGTCTCCCTCAAGTGGCTGTCAGCAAATGCCTGCTAGACACCCCATTCCAAGCTGATTGTGACATCATGGAACATGCATCATAGAACAGGCATGCTAAAACATGGGTCTTCAACCTGCGACCCTCCAGCTGCTGTGGAACTACACATCCCAGCATGCCCTGCCTCAGTTTTAGCATACCTTAATAGCAAAACTGTGGCAGGGCATGCTGGGATGTGTAGTTTCACAGCAGCTGGAGGGCCACAGGATGAAGACCCATGTGCTAGAGCCAAGCCGCAGGTACATTGAATGCTAGCAAGCTGAATATTTAAATCCTTTTTGTTCCGCAGCATTCCAATGCGGAAGATTCCATGGAACCAGAGATCCTTCCATTGAGAAGGACATGCTGCCTGGATGACTACACTGTGCAAATTAAATCACGGAGCCAGTTGGCTTGTGGGTGGCTCTGGTGACTGGGTGGTTGGGTGGGTGGTGTGTCGGAAGTGGAGCGCATGCAAATGATTGTGTATCATCCAGCTAGTGAGAGAGAAAACTCATGCAGGAGTGTTCCTGCTTGTCAGTGGGTTATGCACCTTGCCAGACGTTAAATCTACATAGAGCAGCTGGAGGGGACAAGAGCAGGTTTGCAAAATATAGATAGAAGAGCATATATGCTGGCGCATTCTCCATGATTGTGTCAGCTTATGTTTTGGTGCACTGCACTTTCCTCCACTAAGTTTTAGCCATTTTTGTTAAGCTCAAGTGTAGTTGCTTCTCGGCCTTTTGGCTGTGATCTTGTATCGTGGTTGAAGGGTCTGCTGGAGGGAGGGATTGTTTTCTTCATTGGCGAAAGACCAAAGATATTCCAGGATGGAAGGCTTGGGAACACTATCTGTTTTTCAGTTGTGGAAGAGCACAGAGGTCGGATTGGACTACATTCTATAGTAAAGGATATCTTTCTATTTATTGACCCTCCCCTTATATGTGTCTGTGTTACAATAAAGCTTCGGTTTTGTGAATCCCTCACCCTCTTACACTCCACACCCATAGCCTTATTAACTGTTGTATTATTGTATACTTTAAATGTATAGTGCAGTTCATGATTTATAGTGTAGACTGGCCTGTGCTGTAGTTCTTGAACTGTACTATACCGTCAGCATTTGTATTGTGTTTTGGCTGTGCTGCAACACTGTATTTATGTGTGCAATGTTTATGTATGTTTTTTTTTTATGTCAATAAAGACTGCTTTTTCAAGCCAATATCTGAAAACAATCAATGTTTATCTTTGATGGCAATAAAAGTGGTATGATATTTGATGCTTTTGAAATCCAATATCTGATATGTCCCCTATCTGGGAACCATATATTAAATGGCTTTTCAGAAAAGGGAGATGGGAGAAGAGCTTTCATTACTTGTAGGACCGATGCACATAAAGAAGCAAAAAAACATACATAAACATTACACACATAAGTACCGCGTTGCGGCACAGCCAAAACACAATAGAAATGCTGATGGTATAGTACAGTTCAAGAACTACAGCACAGGCCAGCCTACACTATAAATCATGAACTGCACTATACATTTAAACTGTACAATAATACAACAGTTAATAAGGCTATGGGTGTGGAGTGTAAGAGGGTGAGGGAATCACAAGCCCGAAGCTTTATTGAAAGACTGACACATATAAGGGGAGGTTTAATAAATAGAAAGACATCCTTTACTATAGAATGTAGTCCAATCCGACCTCTGTGCTCTTCCACAACTGAAAAACAGATAGTGTTCCCAAGCCTTCCATCCTGGAATATCTTTGGTCTTTCGCCAATGAAGAAAGCAATCCCTCCCTCCAGCAGACCCTTCAACCGCAATACAAGATCACAGCCAAAAGGCCGAGAAGCAACTACACTTGAGCTTAACAAAAATGGCTAAAACTTAGTGGAGGAAAGTGCAGTGCACCAAAACATAAGCTGACACAATCATGGAGAATGCGCCAGCATATATGCTCTTCTGTGTATATTTTCCAAACCTGCTCTTGTCCCCTCCAGTTGCTCCATGTAGATTTGACGTCTGGCAAGGTGCATAACTCACTGACAAGCAGGCACACTCCTGCATGAGTTTTCTCTCTCACTAGCTGGATGATACACATTCATTTGCATGTGCTCCACCTCCGACACACCGCCCACCCAACCACCCAGTCACCAGAGCCACCCACAAGCCAACTGGCTCCGTGATTTAATTTGCACAGTGCAGTCATCCAGGCAGCATGTCCTTCTCAATGGAATAATCTCTGGTTCCATGGAATCTTCCGCATTGGAATGCTGCGGAACAAAAAGGATTTAAACATTCAGCTTGCTAGCATTCAATGTACCTGCGGTTTGGTTCTAGCACATGGGTCTTCATCCTGTGGCCCTCCAGCTGCTGTGAAACTACACATCCCAGCATGCCCTGCCACAGTTTTGCTTTTAAGGTATGCTAAAACTGAGGCAGGGCATGCTGGGATATGTAGTTCCACAGCAGCTGGAGGGTCGCAGGTTGAAGACCCATGTTCTAGCATGCCTGTTCTATGATGCATGTTCCGTGATGTCACAATCAGCTTGGAATGGGGTGTCTAGCATGCATTTGCTGACAGCCACTTGAGGCAGACACACATCAGGAGATGCAGCATATCGGAGGTCTTCGATGCCTTTCCAGCAAATGCACACCACCAGCTGCTGGTCTGGACACAAAACAATGCCCACAATTGAAGGCTCAAAATGCCCAACTACAGGATTAATGTAAGTAGTGAATTTAGGAATGAGTTTAGAAGTAGGAAATTAAGTTAGTTCACAAGTACATTCAAATTCAGATCTAAAGACTAGGTAGGCCTCACGTCCTGGCAGCACCCAGCATTTAAAAATGCCTTGATTATAGGTAGGGAATTAAATGTAGATAAGAAGTAGACACAAAAGAAGACTCCACAGAGCAATTATCAGGTGTCTTTATCAATTTTTGCATTTAAAAAATCAAGCAATTAGGGAACACAATGTTGCGACAATGTAACCCTATTTGCAAAATAGTACTAAATAAGTTTGTCGATGTAAGACATTTGCAAAGGCGCAAACAAAACACGCTGGAAAATGCAACTGAATCTGTTTTTGGAGGTTAGAATAGATGCAGGATCAAGTAGCTCAATGGGTAGGGTGTTTGATTAGAATTTAACAGGTTATAGGTTTGAATCCTGGGTATGATAGTTTGAGGTGTTATTTAATAAAGTATGTTTATATATTAGTCACACATGGCTTACTTGTACAAATGGCATGTCACCAGTTAGTGCTGACTGCTGATATGCCATTTACACAAACATGCCATGTGTGACTGTATATGCATTTAAGGAGGGCACCCCTGCAATACCACAAACCATTGAGTGTCAAGTATACTAGATTTATCTTCATATCTCATGTGCTTTCTCTGAGACCAATCTTGTTATGCCCCTTCCCCACAAGGCATGCGCCTTTTGTCCATATTGCAAAAATGGGGGGGAGGGCATATAATTCTCTGTCACAGGGCACCAAAAAGTCTAGTTATGGCTCTGGTATGCATTATGTAATCTGGCAGACCATCTCTCCAACACTGGCTGGTTGGAATAGAAATCCGGTTATCTATGTGAGCAAATGACCATCAACGATTTACTCTCAAACACTAAAAAATGGACAAAAATGGTCCCCTAAACAAATTGGTTAAATTTTGGGTTTAACCAATTTGTGTAATGACCATGTTTGACCACTTTTCTAGTGTTTGGGAGCAAATGGTTAATTGACATTTGCTCCTATACATTACCAGATTTTCATTCCATCCATCCAGACTGGATAGATAGCCTGACAGATAATTGTGTAGTGTACGCCCAGGATAACTGTTAGTCATGCTTTATTTTATGGCGGCACATAAATGGGTGGACAGATCCAGGGCAAGCACTGCCCACTCATGCATAGTTGTCAACTGATGTGAAGTTCCAGGGGGCAATCTCAGTTATAAAGAGAAGTATCTGGAAATTGTCCCTAGTTAAAAAAAAAAAAAAAAATTTTATCAACTCCATTTATTTAGTATGATATCCCAGGTGATAGGATGCCGGCAGTCAGAACAACATACTTTATTAAATAACACATCTCAAACTACCATACCCAGGATTCAAACCTATAACCTGTTGAATTCTAATCAAACACCCTACCTATTGAGCTATTTGATCCTGCATAAAAATTGTGAACATTATATGAAGCTATTGGTACTTTGCAAAAAAAAAGAATCAGCATTACAACGCAGCAGATCCATGCAGTTTGCAGCCACACACTACATGTATCTGCTCAGCCACAATGCTGATTATTTCTTCACAAAGTACAAGGTGAGCTCCAAACAGAATTCTCTAGCTTAGAATTATACCTTTCTTTGCCAAACCTAGAAGTCGGGCCCCCCACCCTGGGATCCCCCAGAGGGAGGCCTGCACCGTCATGCGGCAGGCTTGTCCGTTTTGGAAGCAGGCTGATGGGCAGCCCAGGATTGCTTCAGTCTGGGCTTGGCAGGTCTGGAAACATGAGCTTGCTTTGGGTATGCCTGACCTTGGGTACGCTTTACCTGGAGGATGAAAGGGCCAAGAAAAGTACTTTTAGCCTTCTGCGTGGTAGGAGTCATACTAGGTAGGCAAGCTGTTTTAGCAGTAGCCAGATCAGCTACAATCTTATTGAGGTCTTCTCCAAAAGGAGATTCAACTGAGGCAGCACAAGGGAACTCTCATCTGGGGACAACAACTGCAGGGAGAACACATATTTTCAGATGAACATGGTAGGGCAGAAGGCTGCCTAATACTGAAGCACCCCCAAACAACAAATCAAATGCAACTTACTTGACAGAGATGTGCCTGAGCAACGGCCCTCCCCAGCCCTATCCCAAATCATACTTATTTTGCATAGGAGATACCATGGTCATGAAGATTGTTCTCCCAGGGTTAGGTTCATTCATTGCATTCTGGGTATGCTGACCCCTGTGATTTCCCCAAATGTGGGAAACTCGACTGCATTATTTGTGGTAGTGGGGGACTGTGTTTGTGCTTTCCTCTGGTCAGCTCTGGTAAAAGTCAGATTTCTTTGTCTCAGATCTTCCTCTAGCCTTGTTCTTCTTTCGAGAGTTCCCTTGTGCTGCCTCAGTTGGATCTCCTTCACTTGACAGGGGGGTGCCCGAGCAGCGACCCTCCCCAGCTCTAGCCCAACTCCTACTTACCTGCCAGGTGAGATACTATGATCATGAAGTTGCTTCTCCCAGGGCAAGGCTCACCCATTGCACTCTGGGTGTGCTGCCCCTGCGATTTCCCCAAATGTGGGAAACTTGACTGCATAATTTGAGTTTTCCCTGGTCGGCTCTCATGTAATTCAGATCTCTTTGTCTCAGGTCTCTCTCCAGCCTAGTTTGCTGTCTGGTTCCACTTCTTTTTTCTTGAGCCCCTCCCTTCTATACCCTTGTGCACTATCCTGACTTCTCCTCCCGTCTGCTTACTATGTGCCTCCCAATGCACAATGCAAACTACAGGTAGTGCTGCAGGGCCCACACCCTTTTACTTGCTTTACAGAGCAGCTCTGGAGCTGTTACAGTGCCCAGCTGCTGCAAGAAATCAGCTTGAATGCTTCAGGGGCTGGGGAATGGCCAACATGAGCCCCACACCGAAGGAGGGTGGGGGTGCTTAATGCGAACTAGGGGTCATCCAAGCACCACAAAAGGCCTCCATGCCCTGCACGCTCCTTTTCTCTTTTCATATGCAGACGAGGGTTGAAGCCAACTTTGACCCACTGCTTGGATGACATCACCATATTCAAATCCATCTGCTGCAGGCCATCCCCCAGGAATGCTTGCACTAGTTGTTGCATTTGGTTTGTTGTTTGGGGGTGCTTCAGTATTAGGCAGCCTTCTGCCACCCCATGTTCATCTGAAAATATGTGTTCTCCCTGCAGTTGTTGTCCCCAGATGAGAGTTCCCTTGTGCTGCCTCAGTTGAATCTCCTTTACTTGACAGAGATGTGCCTGAGCAACGGCCCTCCCCAGCCCTATCCCAAATCATACTTATTTTGCATAGGAGATACTATTGTCATGAAGATTGTTCTCCCAGATTTAATTAAGTGATTTTATAAAAAACAGCTAGGAAGCACAATTTAGCAGTGGGTTGCAGAGAAAAAAATAACATTTTAAACCTACCGGTAAATTTTTTCTCTCGTAGTCCGTAGAGGATGATGGGGACTCCGTAAGGACCATGGGGGATAGACGGGCTCCGCAGCAGACATGGGCACTTTAAGAAAGACTTTAGATCTGGGTGTGCACTGGCTCCTCCCTCTATGCCCCTCCTCCATACCTCAGTTAGAGAAACTGTGCCCAGAGGAGACGGACAGTACGAGGAAAGGATTTTTGTTAATCCAAGGTCAAGATTCATACCAGCCACACCAATCACACCGTATAACTTGTGATATACTACCCAGTTAACAGTATGAAAACAACATAGCATCAGTCCAAGACCGATGAAAACTAACATATAACCCTTATGTAAGCAATAACTATATACAAGTCTTGCAGAAGTAGTCCGCACTTGGGACGGGCACCCAGCATCCTCTACGGACTACGAGAAAAAGATTTACCGGTAGGTTTAAAATCTTATTTTCTCTTACGTCCTAAAAGATGCTGGGGACTCCGTAAGGACCATGGGGATTATACCAAAGCTCCCAAACGGGCTCCTGCGGATGACTCTGCAGCACCGATTGAGCAAACAGGAGGTCCTCCTCAGCCAGGGTATCAAACTTATAGAACTTTGCAAAGGTGTTTGAACCCGACCAAGTAGCAGCTCGGCACAGCTGTAGTGCCGAGACCCCCGGGCAGCTGCCCAAGAAGAGCCCACCTTCCTAGTGGAATGGGCCTTGACTGAATTAGGCAACGGCAATCCCGCCATAGAATGCGCCTGCTGAATCGTGTTACAGATCCAGAGAGCAATAGTCTGATTTGAAGCAGGGGTGCCAATCTTGTTGGCTGCATACAGGACAAACAGTGCTTCTGTTTTTCTGACTCTAGCCGTTCTGGCCACGTAAATTTTCAAAGCCCTGACCACATCAAGGGACTCGGAATCCTCCAAGTCACGCGTAGCCACAGGCACCACAATAGGTTGGTTCATATGAAAGGATGAGTCCACTTTTAGCAGGAATTGAGGACGGGTCTGCAATTCCGCTCTATCCATATGGAAAACCAGATAGGGGATTTTATGTGATAAAGCTGCTAATTCCGACACTCGCCTAGCGGAAGCCAAGGCTAATAACATGACCACCTTCCAAGTGAGATATTTAAACTCCACCATTTTAAGTGGTTCAAACCATAACCTTAACACCACGTTAAGGTCCCAAGGGACCACCGGAGGTACAAAAGGAGGCTGAATATGCAGTACTCCCTTCACAAAAGTTTGTACTTACTTCAGGAAGAGAGGCCAATTCCTTTTGAAAGAAAATGGATAAGGCCAAAATCTGAACCTTAATAGAGCCTAATTTTAGGCCCAAATTCACTCCAGTTTGTAGGAAGTGAAGGAAGTGGCCCAGGTGGAATTCTTACGTATGAGCATTCCTGGCCTCACACAAAGAAACATATTTTCGCCATATACAGTGATAATGTTTAGATGTCACGTCCTTCCTAGCCTTTATTAGCGTAGGAATGACCTCATCTGGAATACCCTTTTCCGCTAGGATCCGGCGTTCAACCGCCATGCCGTCAAACGCAGCCGCGGTAAGTCTTGGAACAGACAGGGCCCCTGTTGCAACAGGTCCTGTCTTAGAGGAAGTGGCCACGGATCTTCTGTGAGCATTTCCTGCAGATCTGGATACCAGGTCCTTCGCGGCCAATCTGGAACAATGAGAATTGTTCTTACTCCTCTTTTTCTTACTATTATCAACACCTTGGGTATGAGAGGTAGAGGAGGAAATACATAGACCGACCGGAACACCCACGGTGTCACTAGGGCGTCTACAGCTACTGCCCGAGGGTCTCTTGACCTGTTGCAATACCTCTGTAGCTTTTTGTTGAGGCGGGACGCCATCATGTCTATCTGGAACAGTCCCCACCGACTTGCAATCTGTGCGAAGACTTCCTGATGGAGTCCCCACTCTCCTGGATGTAGGTCGTGTCTGCTGAGGAAGTCTGCATCCCAGTTGTCCACTCCCGGAATGAACACTGCTGACAGTGCGCTTTGATAAAGCTAAATATTTATCTTATTTAAAACCCTTTGTGAGGTCTAAGAACACTGTACGCTATTTGCGTATGGAGTACCGTAAGGGTACGCTCGTTGCGTAACAATCGCTTAGCCGTGGTCGAGACGCTCAAGCGTCACGTTCGCTCACGGCCAAGAGATCACAGGCAGGCACGCTATTGGCTGCTGACTAACGTAATGGTTCGCTATAGCGTAACGGACGCTGTATCGGGAGCGGGCTGCTCGAGCGATACAGACGCTCACGAGAATACGCTGTTGGTATCGGGCACACTTATAGGTGAGCGACTACCGTAATGCTACGCTATCAGCGTAGCGGACGCTCGAGACCACGAGGAGATCACGAGCGGCGCCGACGCTCACAATGTTAAACCTTTATGTCTAAACCACAAACAATGTAATTTGCTGTAAAACCTTAGTGTAGAGATAGGGTGTAAATGCAACACTGTATAACCTTATTAACTCAAAAGCTGTTCGAGCGTCACCGACGCTCTGAGAATACTTAACACTATAAGAAATACACAAATACCGTGCTTAGGGTCCAACGCCTAATATATATATTATGAATGTTATACTTGCAAAAGAATTAATACAATACAAGTCATACACTACAATATAACATAGACTAACTAACCAGGTAACTACACAGTAAATACAATACAAGTACGTTTAAGAGAAAATGAGAGAAAGAGAAGAGAGAGAGAGAAAGATATGGCCCATAATAACAAGAAAAGACAATATGATTACGGAGAAAACTTACGCACAAAGGAAACGATCGCATGCGCCTCTGGACATCCAGCTCCCGATTTTCAGCAATGATAACCGATGAAGAGTGAGTGCTGGATGTGATCGGCCTGTCTATTTATGCCCCACACACAATACAATTCAATGGTCCCTACAATCTCATTGTTCATTGGACACAGGAATTCGTCTTCGCATTATAACAAAAGGTCATAGGTTGATTCATACAGGTGGGCTGTGACTATTTCCAACAGCTCAGGTGGGAGGGAAACTGGGTTTCCCGCCGCATGGATAAGTAAGTGCAAATACAGTAAATGTTCATAAACTTCTTATGTCCATAACTATTCGCACGAGCGATTGATCCGCTTCAAACCAACACCGGAATATTGCTAATTAAATACTCTTCCGATGGATACTAAACACCACTGTATTACTCCTGTCTGACCCTTCGTATCAAACAATGAGGGATCTCTCTGTCCAGGAACATACTACATTAACTAAACTTTCAGAATCTATCAAAGGGACCATAATCTACAAAATGCATTATATGGTGAAAATATGTAACGAAAGAGTCGCCCGCTAGACGCACACAATCTCTACCGTAAATGTGCATACCGTGCGCCTGCGGGTGCCCGCAACAGCGAGTATGCGCACGCACGGTAGAGCGCACGCATGCGCAGCAGGGACACATATGAGGTGCAAATATGGCAGTGTGCATCGTGATATTTTTCTGACTTTGACAGTCCACCCTTTGGCAGTCAACAATAACTGCCACTTCCTAAAACATTTCAAAAAGAGAAAAATATATGTCAGGGGTTAATACATTTACATGGTTGGGTAGGGGAGGAGAGGAGAAGGTAGGAAAAGGGTATGACCTAGTGAGATAGCAGAAGCATGTGTGTATGAATCCATGTTTGGGGGGTCATGTATCATCGTGCCGTACGTGTTTTAAATCAAGCTTTGAGGTATTGCGAAGTATACATTTGAATTCCTTCTTATCCCGTGGTACGGGTCTGTGGATGGGCTGTCAAACTTTACCGAGCTTTTTTCGGATTTTGGTTGTAACAAAAATGGGGAGCACATTTTAGTTGATGATACATGAATGGGGGAATATGTGATTGCTGATATCTGTGCCTGTATTCCCTATACTATGTGTGTAATTACCTGAAGGTTGTAGAGATGAAGAAAATACATAGTTACGGTAAATGCAGTGGTATTCTATGTCAGGTTAATGAACATTCGTCGATTGAGGTCTTGTTTGGTGTCTGTTGAATGCAGTCTTCTTTGTGCTTTTGCCCATAAGGTGCGAGCAAAAAGCTTTGTCAATGTCCATAGATTTACAAAAGTGTTGGGCTAGAGTAATTTTAAAATTTCTAGGGAAACTGGGGATCTATGGCATAGTTCATCAAAAATCTGTGTATAAGGTTGTCAAAACTTCTTCTTTAATCCATCTGTTGTCTGTATATCGGCTCATCAAATTCCTCGTCCAAGTGGGTCTTTTTACCTCAGAGGAAAACGGAAAAACAGGTGAAAGAAACGGACCGTAGAAATCGCATTACAATTTCCTCACTCCTTAAACTCATCACCCTGGTACTTCGTTTGCACTTCGTTAAAGCCTGACCGCATCTAAATATCAAGCCAATCGTTATGATAACACCTAAGATACATAGGAGAAACTTCCCTACATCCATTATAACTCCTTGAGCCCATTCTCCTAAACCGGAGAACCAATTTCGCGGGTTCAACCATGACACCCAACTAGTCAGCTCATTACTCACAGCAGCAAGGGTGAGATTGTGTCTCCTGCGAAATTCCCACTTCAATTGGAGAATATCGTCCATCTTTTGGTCTATGACCTCGACCGGGTCCTCGGTACTATTCGTTATATATGTGCAGCATTTCACGCCGTACTGCGTTGCCAGTGTGACACAATATCCACCTGTTACTGCTGTGAGATAATTGAGAATCATTCTATGCTGAACTAGTTCTGTTTTATAAGCTTGAAGTTCTCTTCCAGTATACCTAAACGTGTCATCATACATTTCTGTGATATTGTCTAACAAATTTGCGAGCGCAGATATGTATTTATAATTCAACACTCCTCTGGCGGTGCGAGTGAGGTCTAACGCAAGTAGAAACTGAATCCCGGTGGATTCATGGATCATGTCAGAGGCCGGGTGCTCTGTTCTTTCTATCAGGTGCCGTTTAACTACGTGCTCGTAATGGGTGTGAGTATAAGGAGTTTGGGCAACACGGTGTATGTCTTTCATTTTGGCATGTGATACAGTCATTACCTCAGGCAATACTTTTCCAATATAACACAATCCTTCAGAGTTTGGGGCAAGCCACTTATACGCCTTCCTCCCGCATATGAAATATGCATCATCGGGGAGAACATATGGGACGGAGTAGGACATAACCATATTACACATTTTCCATGTGAAATCTCCTAACCCTAATTCTCCCATCTGTCTAGTACACGTATCAGCTTGTACGATATGTGCACAGTATCCTGGTGATACCTCTCCAACTCTCGTAATTCTACTTCCTAGGGTATACCTATACCGGAAAGATTTTCCTCTACTGGCTATGTGGCGTATAAGCTCTGTATCTGTCGGCATTCTATCTGCTCTATATGAAAAGGTCATGGTTTGGTTACTCCATGACACTTCCCAATTTCCCGGCTTTCGGGGATTGGAAATGTTAAAACATATGAGGGATCTATCCACATGATATTGGTGGAGCTTCAAACTAGGAGGACTGGAGATATTAAACCTCCTGTCCACCGGTCTCCCACCACTTAGCTCAAGTACCTCCCCTATCGTTAAAGGAAATGGTACTAGTCCTGATTTGCTATGACCTTGAGGTACTTGAGAGCATACCCAACAATCTGTTTGATTTAACACGCTACCCACTAAGGAGTGATAGTCACTCAAGGGATGCCGGTCCATGTGGATATTAAAACTGGATTGGCATTTCTTAATGCACCCATCCTCGACTACGTTGTCACAGAGCCTACAGATACAGTTTTCTTCAGCTAACAATCCTTCACAATTCCTTCTATTGTCAATGCTATCGGATCGTTTTCTGATACTCGCCTTTGCTTGTTGATTATGTTGTTCTCGGAAAACTACGCCTCCATCTCTGTCATCAGAACCCATTCCAGAACCTCTCTCGACCTCCATGGTACTCTCGCCGGAACAGACTGCTCTGGTCAACATCATGGTCAACAGGAAAATCCGGATCACAGTCTCTTGGGGCAAGTCCATCTTATAGGAGGAAACGAAGAAGAATGAGAAGGGGGGGAAAATAATTTGAGGGAGAGGGGATGGGAAGTTGGAGAAAAACAATAAAAGGGAACAGGGAATCGACAACTGCTTTTGATCTTGTGATTTTCAATGCTCAGGTGCCGCCTCAGTCCTCCTGGAACAGACACTCCAGTGATACAACGTCCTCTACCGTCTGTTCCTTATCACGGGACCTCTCTGGATCAGCAACCTTCTTACAATGGGACGAATGAACCCAAGTCTCTCTCTCGGCAACTTTCAATGCTGTAGTGCTAGTCAATAAGACTTGGTATGGTCCTTCCCATCTGTCAATAAGGCAACCTGAGCGTAGAAAATTTCGTATCATTACATACTCCCCAGGTTCAATGTCATGACAATTACTATCTGGTAAATCAGGAATCACCAACTTCAAATTATTATTTTGATTCCTTAGCTGTTTACTCATATTAACCAGGTACTTTACAGTCACTTCATTGTTACACTTCAAATCATCCTGAGGGTTAATCATAACATGCGGTTGTCGACCAAACAAGATTTCAAAAGGGGACAGATTAAGAGGGGACCTGGGAGTGGTTCTGATGCTGTACAGTACAATGGGTAAAGCTTCTGGCCATGTCAATCCTGTTTCTGCCATAACTTTGCTCAAATTATTTTTAATAGTGCTATTCACTCTTTCCACCTTCGCACTCGCCTGTGGACGGTATGGAGTGTGCAGCTTGCTATCAATTCCCATCAACTTACACATTCCTTGAAAGACATCACCTGTAAAATGGGTACCCCTATCACTTTCGATAATTCTAGGGATACCATATCTACATACAAATTCCTGCACAATTTTCTTAGCAGTAAACATAGCGGTATTTGTGGCCGCCGGGAATGCTTCAACCCAATTTGAGAACACATCTATACAAACAAGTACATATTTCAAATTTCGACAAGGGGGTAATTGAATGAAGTCAATCTGTATTGCCTGGAAAGGACCGCCTGCAGGTGGGATATGAGATGGTTCTGTTGGTATTGCCTTTCCGATATTCTTTCTCAAACAGGTAAGGCATGACATTGCTCTCTTACTTGCATGAGATGAAAATCCTGGGGCGCACCAATATGCTCTTACCAACTTGCACATTCCTTCCTTGCCCAGATGAGTCAGCCCGTGAGCTGCCTCAGCTAAACATGGAAGATATGCTCTGGGGGCCACCGGTTTACCTTGTCCATCCGTCCAGAGTCCTGAGGACTCCTGGCCATATCCCTTCGCCTTCCAGACTGCCTTTTCCTGTGTGGAACACAAATTTTGCATTTCACACAACTTCTGTGTGTTGATGGTATTAAATACCATCAGTTGTGTGGTGTCTGTCTGTCTGGGGGTACCAGCTGCTAACTTAGCTGCTTCGTCTGCTCGGCTGTTACCAAGTGATACTGGGTCCTGGCTATATGTGTGTGCTTTACACTTGATAACAGCCACTCTGTCGGGTTCCTGTATCGCTGTTAGAAGCCTTTTGATGTGAGCTGCATGCGCTACCGGTGTACCAGCTGCCGTCATGAAATTTCTGAGGCGCCATAGGGCTCCGAAATCATGGACTACCCCGAATGCGTATCTAGAGTCGGTGTAGATATTGGCTGATTTGCCCTTAGCCAATTCACATGCTCTGGTTAGGGCGACCAGTTCAGCAACCTGGGCTGAGTGAGGTGGGCCTAGCGGTTCCGCTTCTATGGTGCCTTGGTCATCTACGACTGCGTATCCAGTACACAAGTCTCCCGAGTCTGACTGTCTGTGACAACTACCGTCCGTGTAGAAAGTTAGATCTACATTTTCCAGCGGGTTGTCACTGATGTCAGGCCTTGCGGTAAAATTTTGGGTCAAATATTCCATACAATCATGTGTGTCCTCCTGTGTGTTAAATTCTCCTTCCCCACCACTCTCATCCTCCACCCTTTGTGCCTGTCCAGGCACACCTGGGAGATATGTTGCAGGATTTAATGCACTGCATCTCCTTATGGTGATGTTTACGGGGGCCATTAGTGCCAATTCCCATCTTGTAAACCGCGCTGATGAGACGTGCCTGGTTTGGGCAGAATTTAGCAAGGCTGACACTGCATGTGGTGTATGAATTGTGAGGTTGTGACCTAGCACTACATCTTCGCTTTTCGTTACTAGCAATGCTATCGCAGCGACGCTTCGCAAGCATGTGGGGAGGGATCGCGCTACCGTGTCTAGCTGAGCGCTGTAGTATGCTACTGGCCTGCTGGCATCACCGTGCTTTTGGGTTAAGACGCCTGCCGCGCAACCAGCACTTTCTGTTCCGTACAGCTCAAAGGGTTTCCCATAGTCTGGCATACCTAATGCTGGTGCCTGCGTTAGGCACTGTTTAAGTCTCTCAAATGCCATCTCGGACTCGTCTGTATGCGAAATCCGATCAGGTTTGTTTGAGGAGACCATCTCCTGCAGAGGTAACGCTAGAATGGAAAACCCTGGGATCCAGTTACGGCAATACCCACACATTCCTAAAAATGTTCTGATCTGTTGCTGGGTTTTTGGCAGAGTCATGTCTCTAATTGCTTGAATTCTATCAGTGGTCAGGTGTCTCAGTCCTTGTGTTAGACAGTGTCCCAAATATTTTACCTTAGTTTGGCATAATTGCAACTTGTCTTTGGAAACCTTGTGTCCTGTGTCTGAAAGATGAAACAGGAGCTGTTTCGTATCCTTCAGGGATGCTTCCAATGAATCAGAACACAGTAGTAGATCATCCACGTACTGTATTAATACTGATCCACTCTCTGGTTGGAAAGACTGTAAACAATCATGCAAAGCCTGGGAAAATATACTTGGACTGTCTATGAAACCTTGTGGTAATCGAGTCCATGTGTATTGGACTCCTCTGTATGTGAATGCAAACAAATATTGGCTGTCAGGGTGCAGAGGTACCGAAAAGAAAGCGGAGCAGAGGTCAATAACAGTGAAAAATTTCGCAGTGGGAGGGATTTGCATAAGGATGACAGCTGGATTTGGCACTACGGGGAACTGACTCTCAACTATTTTGTTGATCCCCCTTAGATCCTGCACTAGCCGGTAACCCCTCCCCCCACTCTTTTTCACAGGGAAGATGGGACTATTGGCAGTGCTGGACGTTCTTACCAGAATACCCTGTTGTAGCAAGCGCTCTATTACGGGATACACTCCTAACTCCACCTCTGGCTTCAGAGGGTACTGTGGGATTTTTGGAGCTATCCTACCATCTTTTACTTGTACAACTACTGGAGCTACGTTTGCCATTAATCCAGTGTCCTGTCCATCTTTAGTCCAAAGTGACTCTGGTATCTGGGATGTCATTTCTTCTACTTTGGATGGAGTCCTATTTGTCATAATGGTATGTGACATTAATTTTGATGGGGAGTCTAACATGTCTCGCACTTCCTGAGCGTGATTCTCAGGTATGTCCAAGAATACACCTTCAGGAGTACAATAAATGACGCACCCCATTTTACACAATAAGTCTCTTCCCAGGAGATTAGTCGGTGCCGATGCAGCCAGCAAAAAGGAATGCTTGGTATGTAAAGGCCCTACTGTAATCTCGGCTGGTTTGCTAACAGGGTAGTGCTGGACTACTCCCGTTACCCCTATGGCTGGAATTGTCTTACCAGTGGTTCTCATGCCCACTGTCGAATTTATCACTGATTTGGCCGCCCCTGTGTCTACAAGAAAGTTTAATGATTTACCAGCTACATTGATTGCAATTTCAGGTTCACTCCCAAGGCTTGCAATCAATTTTACTGGCTGCAGATTACAGGTATGGCTACACCCCTATTGGGTATGGTGACCTCCCTGAATCCCGCTGGCAGCAACTACTTGTGAAGGGGTTAAATGGGAACTGCCAGGAGTTTGCCAGTCTCTGTTCGGGGGGTATCTTTTTGTTTCTCCTGCATGTGGCTCATAACTCCGTCTCTGCGGACCTTGCTCCCAATGTCGTGTGTCGTGTCGTTGTCTAGGGGGTTGGTAAGATCTTTGCGAATTTTTCGCTCTACAGTCTCGTGCTATGTGTCCCTGTTTATGACAAAAATAACATGTTACCACATTTGACTTACCCACAGGGTTTGGTGATATAAACACAGGCTGTTTTGTGGTCAGGGCCTGTATACTTACTGACATTAACTTATCACCTTGCGACTCCCTGTGTCTGGTGATATTCCGGTCGTGATCAATAGCAGCCTCTCTCAAAGTAGCCACTGACAGACCTCGCCAACATGGTTGCGTGGTCTGTACCCTTGTCTTTAATGCTTCTTTTAAACCATCCATTAGCACAGATACTGCTACTTCTTGATGGTTTGCATTGGTCCTAATGTCCTCTATGCCAGTGTACTTTGCCATTTCTAATAATGCCCGGTGAAAATAATCAGCAGCTGTTTCTGTCTCTTTTTGTTTAATGGAAACAATTCTATTCCATTTGGCTACAGCTGGGAAATACTCCTTTAACTGTAAATTTATTCTTTTTACGTTATCTTTGTTGTACACATCTGTAAGAGGTACATCCAGATCCAATCCACAGTCAGCTAAAAATTGAGCTGAGTCGACATTGGAGGGTAAACATGCCCTCAGCAATATCTGCCAGTCTTTGTTATTGGGCTCTAAAGTGTTTCCTAGGTCTCTGATGTATTTTTGGCTAGCAACTAAGTATTTTCTGGGGTCAGGGAATTCAGACACTATGGTCCTTAATTCCATTCTGGAAAATGGGATATACATGGCAATGTTCCTGATAGGAGTGACTCCTGATGTGTCAGTTTTCCCATTTGGAACAGCTATTACCCTAACAGGATTAAGTCTACTAACATCATTCTGTGTAGATTCTACAGCCTGTGGTGAAATGGTTTCAGCATAGTGTAAGGTGCCGTACTTACCCGTTGATACGACCTCACCTGTCCCTCCGCTAGGGGGCTTTGTTACTAATCTTATGGGTTGGGCCGTGCCTACTGTCGTTTCTGATATAGTGGCTGCTAGAGAGAGCGCCGATATTGTTGCCGATTCGTCCTCTTGATCACACTCCTGGGGAAAGTTCAAAACAGGGTACAACTTGCACGGGTTAATGCTTGCATTGGTTAACTTATTAACATTATCCTTAACATTTATACAGTTGCTAAGTGCCTGTTTGTTACCCCCTGATGCGTCATTCTCCGCAACCAATTTCTCTCCTGATATGTATGGTGGCGGCGGGGCCGTGGCTATCAGTTTCCTGATAGGGCCAGATCCCGCCGCCAGAGCCAATCCTCTCTGTATTTCACCCTCCTGTTGCCATAGCTGCAAATAATCATAATGTTGGATTCGTCTCTTTGTTGATTTAATGAGACATATCCTCCTCCTTAAATTCATTAACACTTCTGGGCTGAAGCTACCTACTCTTGGGAATTTCTCCCCGTCATGTACTGTCATTCTCTCCCATTCATCACATAAAATTTCTGTATGTAAACCATATTTTTCACACATTACATACCTTGCCGACCCGACTGGTCGGTTTACTGAATCAACCCGAACCGAGGTTGATCGCCCCCTTCCTGAACAACTGGCCCCCATAATTTGCAGGTGTTGCTTGCTCTACCTCTGACCTTTATCTCAGGGTCTTCAGCGAACCCTTACAAAAAACCAAAATATTAAAAGATAGGTTGACGGTGAAGTTTACCGAGCACCTCACTCACTCGCCCACGCCGACCAATACGCCCACACACTGATATAGCGCTGGCGTACTCGACCCAGGGCCCCTATGAACCTCTATTTACTGGAACATGCGAGAGATATCCGAAGAACACTTACTCTTTCCAGTAACTATTGGTTGTTGGACAATTCCTGAGTGACCAGCGAACTTCCCTTCAGAAAATAAAAAATTACACAAATAACGTCAGAATGTACAAATAGTTTTATGACCGGGTTTGTACACAAATGGTACTGGTCAGACTAACTTAATGCACACAATTACGTGCGGTACAATCGTTCAGCACATAAGCAACTAATCTTATGTACGGAGCGACCAGTGGAATCGACATTCAGCAGCTGCGAATTCCTTCAGCCTGAGCTTTTTATGGCCTATATGGGTGTCGCACCAACCCTTCTTGGTGTTGTGCCTTGTCTCTATAGCGGACTTCCTTGTCTGCTGTACTTGGACCTCCTGGTCTGTTATGCGACCTCCTGGTCTGACCTCCTGGTCTGTTACAGTATGACCTCCTGGTCTGCTACACTCTAATGCTCAAATTTTATGTTTAACCAGAGATGCCTCCCTAGCCACCACGTATGTCACTTACACGTATGTACTTCACGAGAACTCGATGATTTCTGTGGTTCAATCCCCAAAATTGTAAAAACAAACACTCACTCACCACATACACACTTTTGTTTCTATTTCTATTTCTGCGCAGAAATTTTTCTTTAGACCAGATGTGTTGTAAATTTGGAGAAGGATCTGTTAATTTAAATTTCGGATTTAAAATAGATTTGCGCTATTTATCGCCTGTTGCGCTATTTATCGCTTGTTGCGCTATTTATCGCCTGTTGCGATATTTATCGCTTATTGCGCTATTTATCGCTTATTGTGCTATTTAAAAATCAACACTATCGTGTGATTTGAGTTACGTGGGCGTACCCAGACGCTCCGTTGCATAATTTACGCTGCGTGCGTCGGCCTTTGCGTACGCGAGTCTCAGCCTTTTGTTAGAGACACGTGTATACAAAACCAATGTCCACCGTAACACAACTAACACGTTTTATCAATGTAGATGATCCTCAGTCGTCTACCGTGCAACACACCAATCTCTCCTTTTACCTTTAGGTAGAGCTGCGTGTGTGCTTTACACTTTATCCCTTAACGCATTACTTTTACACTTTAACTATGAAATAGCGACAAATCTCTCTTAGCACGTTTTATCAATTATAAAATGGCAAACAGGAGAGTGATATATGAAAATACACGAATGAAAAAGAAATGCAGATATGCGTGTGTGCGTACGCAAGATAGAAATAAACAGTTTTAAAAGACACTAGTGTGTTGTTCTTACCTCCGGTTCCCGGATTCCTTCAGCACCCTTTACTAAGCGAAACAGACGCTTATCCCGTCAGCACTGCGAAGAATATGATCTCCCGCCCTTTGCTGATGGATAATGTCTGCTGAAATTACCTAGCAGAGATATGTGAAGGACAGGACGAGCCGCCAATTGATAAAGCTAAATATTTATCTTATTTAAAACCCTTTGTGAGGTCTAAGAACACTGTACGCTATTTGCGTATGGAGTACCGTAAGGGTACGCTCGTTGCGTAACAATCGCTTAGCCGTGGTCGAGACGCTCAAGCGTCACGTTCGCTCACGGCCAAGAGATCACAGGCAGGCACGCTATTGGCTGCTGACTAACGTAATGGTTCGCTATAGCGTAACGGACGCTGTATCGGGAGCGGGCTGCTCAAGCGATACAGACGCTCACGAGAATACGCTGTTGGTATCGGGCACACTTATAGGTGAGCGACTACCGTAATGCTACGCTATCAGCGTAGCGGACGCTCGAGACCACGAGGAGATCACGAGCGGCGCCGACGCTCACAATGTTAAACCTTTATGTCTAAACCACAAACAATGTAATTTGCTGTAAAACCTTAGTGTAGAGATAGGGTGTAAATGCAACACTGTATAACCTTATTAACTCAAAAGCTGTTCGAGCGTCACCGACGCTCTGAGAATACTTAACACTATAAGAAATACACAAATACCGTGCTTAGGGTCCAACGCCTAATATATATATTATGAATGTTATACTTGCAAAAGAATTAATACAATACAAGTCATACACTACAATATAACATAGACTAACTAACCAGGTAACTACACAGTAAATACAATACAAGTACGTTTAAGAGAAAATGAGAGAAAGAGAAGAGAGAGAGAGAAAGATATGGCCCATAATAACAAGAAAAGACAATATGATTACGGAGAAAACTTACGCACAAAGGAAACGATCGCATGCGCCTCTGGACATCCAGCTCCCGATTTTCAGCAATGATAACCGATGAAGAGTGAGTGCTGGATGTGATCGGCCTGTCTATTTATGCCCCACACACAATACAATTCAATGGTCCCTACAATCTCATTGTTCATTGGACACAGGAATTCGTCTTCGCATTATAACAAAAGGTCATAGGTTGATTCATACAGGTGGGCTGTGACTATTTCCAACAGCTCAGGTGGGAGGGAAACTGGGTTTCCCGCCGCATGGATAAGTAAGTGCAAATACAGTAAATGTTCATAAACTTCTTATGTCCATAACTATTCGCACGAGCGATTGATCCGCTTCAAACCAACACCGGAATATTGCTAATTAAATACTCTTCCGATGGATACTAAACACCACTGTATTACTCCTGTCTGACCCTTCGTATCAAACAATGAGGGATCTCTCTGTCCAGGAACATACTACATTAACTAAACTTTCAGAATCTATCAAAGGGACCATAATTTACAAAATGCATTATATGGTGAAAATATGTAACGAAAGAGTCGCCCGCTAGACGCACACAATCTCTACCGTAAATGCGCATACCGTGCGCCTGCGGGTGCCCGCAACAGCGAGTATGCGCACGCACGGGAGAGCGCACGCATGCGCAGCAGGGACACATATGAGGTGCAAATATGGCAGTGTGCATCGTGATATTTTTCTGACTTTGACAGCTTACATGATTCTCCGCCCAGCGAAGAATTCTGGTGGCTTCCGCCATCGCCACTCTGCTCCTTGTGCCGCCTTGGCGGTTTACATGAACTAGTGCGGTGACGTTGTCTGACTGGATCAGAACTGGTTGGTCGCGAAGTAAGGTCTCCGCTTGACATAGGGCGTTGTATATGGCCCTTAGCTCCAGGATGTTGATGTGAAGACAAGTCTCCTGACTTGACCAAAGACCTTGGAAATTTCTTCCCTGTGTGGCTGCTCCCCAACCTCGGAGGCTCGCGTTCGTGGTCACCAGGGTCCAGTCCTGAATGCCGAACCTGCGGCCCTCTAGAAGGTGAGCACTCTGCAGCCACCACAGGAGAGATACCCTGGCCCTGGGGGACAGGGTGATCAACTGATGAATCTGTAGATGTGACCCGGACCACTTGTCCAGTAGGTCCCATTGCAAGATCCTCGCATGGAACCTGCCGAAGGGAATGGCCTCGTATGATGCCACCATCATTCCCAGGACTCGAGTGCAGTGATGCACTGACACCTGTTTTGGTTTCAATAGGTTCCTGACCAGAGTCATGAGTTCCTGGGCCTTTTCTATCGGAAGATAAACCCTTTTCTGGTCCGTATCCAGAATAATGCCCAAGCAAAGTCAGACGAGTCGTAGGAACCAACTGCGACTTCGGGATATTGAGAATCCAGCCGTGTTGCTGTAACACCTTCAGTGAAAGTTATACGCTGTTCAGCAACTGCTCTCTTGATCTTGCTTTTATGAGGAGATCGTTCAAGTACGGGATAATTGTGACACCTTGCTTTCGCAGGAGCACCATAATTTCCGTCATTACCTTGGTGAAAATTCTCGGAGAAAATTCTGGAGAGACCAAACGGCAACGTCTGAAATTGGTAATGACAATACTGTACCGCAAATCTTAGGTACGCCTGATGAGGTGGATAAATGAGTACATGAAGGTATGCATCCTTTATGTCCAGAGATATCATAAAATCCCCCCCTTCTAGGCTGGCGATGACCGCTCTTAGCGATTCCATCTTGAACTTGAACCTTTTCAAGTATAGGTTCAGGGATTTTAAATTTAATATGGGTCTGACCAAACCGTCCGGTTTTGGGACTACAAACAGGGTCGAATAATTTCCATTTCCTTGTTGAAGCAGGGGAACCTTGACCACCACCTGTTGAAGATACAATTTGTGAATTGCATTTAACACTATCTCCCTTTCCTGGGGAGAAGATGGTAGGGCCGATTTGAAAAACCGGCGAGGAGGCACCTCTTCGAATTTCAGCTTGTAACCCTGAGAAACAATTTCTATTGCCTAGGGATCCACCTGCGAATGAACCCAGATGTGGCTGAAAACTCGAAGACGTGCCCCCAACTGGGCGGACTCCTTTAGCGGAGCCCCAGCGTCATGCGGTGGATTTTGTAGAGGCCGGGGAGGACTTCTGTTCCTGGGAACTAGCTGTGTTGTGCAGCTTCTTCCCTCTGCCCTTACCTCTGGCAAGAAAGGACACACCTCGTACTTTCTTGTTTCTCTGTGATCGAAAGGACTGCATTTGATAATGTGGTGCTTTCTTAGGCTGTGAGGGAATATAAGGCAAAAAATTTGATTTACCAGCTGTAGCTGTGGAGACTAGGTCCGAGAGACCTTCCCCAAACAATTCCTCACCCCTGTAAGGTAAAACCTCCATATACCTTTTTGAGTCGGCATCACCTGTCCATTGCCGGGTCCATAGGACTCGTCTAGCAGAAATTGACATAGCGTTTATTCTAGAACCCAGTAGACTAATGTCACTTTGAGCATCTCTTATATATAGGACAGCATCTTTTATATGCCCTATGGTCAATAACATAGCATCCTTATCTAGGGTCTCAATCTCTGCTGATAAGGTATCTGTCCATGCTGCCACCGCGCTACAACCCCGGCCGACGCAATTGCCGGTCTGAGTAAGGTACCAGAATGTGTGTAAATGGACTTTAGGGTAACCTCCTGCTTGCGGTCAGCATGGTCCCTGATGGTAGCCGTATCCTGGGATGGCAGCGCTACCTTTTTGGATAAGCGTGTCAATGCTTTATCCACCCTAGGGGAGGATTCCCACCGTATCCTGTCCATTGGCGGGAAAGGATACGCCATAAGAATCCTTTTGGGAATCTGCAGCTTTTTGTCTGGAGATTCCCAAGCTTTTTCACATAATTCGTTCAACTCATGTGAGGGGGGGAAAGGTTATCTCAGGTTTCTTTCCCTTATAGATGTGTACCCTCGTGTCAGGGACAGGGGACTCTGTGATGTGCAAAACATCTTTTATTGCAATAATCATATATCGAATACATTTAGCCAATTTTGGCTGTAACTTTGCATCATCGTAGTCGACACTGGAGTCAGAATCCGTGTCGGTATCTGTGTCAACTATTTGGGATAGTGGGCGCTTTTGAGACCCCGAAGGTCCCTGCGACATAGGGACAGGCATGGGTTGACTCCCTGACTGTTCCCTAGCTTCAGCTTTGTCTAATCTCTTGTGTAATAAGTTTACATTAGCACTTAAAACATTTCACATATCCATTCAGTCAGGTGTCGGCGTTGTCGATGGAGACACCACATTAATTTGCTCCTGCTCCTCTCTAGGAGAGCCTTCTACCTCAGACATGTCGACACACGTGTACCGACACACCATACACTCAGGGAATCCTCTTATCTGAGGACAGTTCCCCAACAAGGCCCTTTGGAGAGACAGAGAGAGAGAGTATGCCAGCACACACCCCAGCGCTATATGACCCAGGAAAAAAACACAATAATTTTATGTTTACCCAGTAGCGCTGTATTTCCATATATATATGCGCCTAATTATGTGCCCCCCTCTTCTTTAAGACCCTCTTTCTACCGTGGTATAAGCAGGGGAGAGTCCGTGGAGCTTCCCCTCAGCGGTGCTGTGGAGAAAATGGTGCTGGTGAGTGCTGAGGGAGAAGCCCCACCCCCTCAGCGACGGGCTTCTGTCCCGCTCAAATATAGTAAAAAAATGGCGGGGGCTCTTATATATATATATACAGTGCCTAGCTGCATATATATTTATTTTGCCAAAGAGAGGTCTATATTGCTGCCCAGGGCGTCCCCCCTGAGCCCTTCACCCTTACACTGACTGCCGTGTGTGAGGTGTATGGGAGCAATGGAGCACAGCTTTACTGCTGTGCGTTACCTCAGTGAAGATCATGAAGTCTTCCGCCGCCTCTGAAGTCTTCTTTTCTTCTCATACTCACCCGGCTTCTATCTTCCGGCTCTGCGAGGGGGACGGCGGCGCGGCTCTGGGACGGACGGCGAGGGTGAGACCTGCGTACCGATCCCTCTGGAGCTAATGCTGTACAGTAGCCTAAGAAGCAGAGCCTATCAACTCACAGAAGTAGGTGTGCATCTCTCCCCTCCGCCCCTCGATGCAGGGAGTCTGTTGCCAGCAGGCTCCCTGAAAATAAAAAAATCTAACAAATATACTTTCTGTCAGGAAACTCAGGAGAGCTCCCTGAAAAGCACCCAGTCTCCTCTGGGCACAGTAGTAAACTGAGGTCTGGAGGAGGGGCATAGAGGGAGGAGCCAGTGCACACCCAGATCTAAAGTCTTTCTTTAAGTGCCCATGTCTCCTGCGGAGCCCGTCTATCCCCCATGGTCCTTACGGAGTCCCCAGCATCCTCTAGGACGTAAGAGAAAAATTATGCTGGCAGAAAAATCCAATTGAGTGATTAAACAGCTCCAGAGCTGCTCTGTAAGGCAAGTAAAAGGGTATGGGCCCTGCAGCACTACCTGTAGTTTGCATTGTGCATTGGAAGCCTAGTTTGCTGTCTGTTTCCACTTCTTTTTTCTTGAGCCCCTCCCGTCTATACCCTTGTGCACTATCCTGACTTCTCCTCCCGTCTGCTTACTTTGTGCCTTCCAATGCACAATGCAAACTACAGGTAGTGCTGCAGGGCCCACACCCTTTTACTTGCCTTACAGAGCAGCTCTTGAGCTGTTACAGTGCCCAGCTGCTGCAAGAAATCAGCGTGAATGCTTCAGGGGCTGGGGCATGGCCAACATGAGCCCCACACCGAAGGAGGGTGGGGGTGTTTAATGCGAACTAGGGGTCTCGCACAATGCGAACTACAGGTAGTGCTGCAGGGCCCACACCCTTTTACTTGCCTTACAGAGCAGCTCTGGAGCTGTTACAGTGCCCAGCTGCTGCAAGAAATCAGCTTGAATGCTTCAGGGGCTGGGGCATAGCCAACATGAGCCCCACACCGACGGAGGGTGGAGGTGTTTAATGCAAACTAGGGGGTCATCCAAGTGCCGCAAAAGGCCGCCATGCCCTGCACGCCCCTTTTCTCTTTTCATATGCAGACGAGGGTTGAAGCCAACTTTGACCCACTGCTTGGATGACATCGCCATATGCAAATCCATCTGCTGCAGGCCTTCCCCCAGGAATGCTTGCACTAGTTGTTGCATTTGGTTTGTTGTTTGGGGGTGCTTCAGTATTAGGCAGCCTTCTGCCCTCCCATGTTCATCTGAAAATATGTGTTCTCCCTGCAGTTGTTGTCCCCAGATGAGAGTTCCCTTGTGCTGCCTCAGTTGAATCTCCTTTACTTGACAGAGATGTGCCTGAGCAGCGGCCCTCCCCAGCCCTATCCCAAATCATACTTATTTTGCATAGGAGATACCATGGTCATGAAGACTGTTCTCCCAGGGTGCGGTTCATTCATTGCATTCTGGGTATGCTGACCCCTGTGATTTCCCCAAATGTGGGAAACTCGACTGCATTATTTAATGTGAACTAGGGGTCATCCAAGCACCGCAAAAGGCCGCCATGCCCTGCATACCCCTTTTCTCTTTTCATAAGCAGACGAGGTTTGAAGCCAACTTTGACCCACTGCTTGGATGACATCACTTGCTGCCTTTCCAATGAAGCAAGTTTAATTTAATAATAGGTGAAAAACCATCCCTACAAAGGTGTTAATCAGATACTTGGCTTTGTGGACACTTTTCAGAGCACAAATTTGTTAGCATAAAAATAAAGCCAGAAAATGAAGAGCTGTTTAATCACTCAATTGGATTTTTCTGCCAGCATATTTCTTTTTCTCTGCAACCCACTGCTAAATTGTGCTTCGTGGCTGTTTTTTTTATAAAATCACTTAATCAAATCTAACTCTGATTACATCAGAGAAGGCCAGGTACCCTACACCATAAGAGGTGGTTTGAAATTTTTACTTGTCTACTTAAAGATCACCAAAATCTGATAACGAGGTCAATTACGTCCCTAGGTGGGATTGAACCACCAACCTTTTGGTTAACAACTGAACACGCTAACTGTTTGCGCCTCAGAGACACTTTGCAAAAGTACATACTGACAAAGGTTAATAAGCATTCATCTAGAACGTTTCCTAGAAAAACTTTAAAAAGTCAATAATCTGGAGAGTTTTTGTAAGATGTTCCTTCCATCAACCAATGAAGAAACACATTGGTACTTTCCCATGATGAGTGAGTGCTTCAGGATCTCTTGCACTTACATGTGCAGCAAAGGACTACAATGGAAGCATGCTGGGCCTATAACCCAGAGGTAGGCAGATTGCAACTGTCCTCTGCTATATGCATTTTTTTTGTTAATTAAAGTAATCCAAAACTGGGATTGATATTTTGGCTCTTTTATTTTTACTTAAAGTACAATAACTTTTACTGTTTTAATTTGTTTTAATAGTATATTGACAGTATTGTTTTCTTTCAAAAATCCACTTAATTTTCTTTACCCTATTATTAAAATGGTAATTGACAAAAACAAACTACATTGTCACCAGAAGAGCAATACAAAATGTACAAGTGATATATTAAAATCATCTTTTCAGCTTGAATTTCAATGATGCATTGAGGTAACGATTTTGTGAGAAACATCTTCACCCTTAAATAAAGATTTTCTTAATTCCCTACCTGTGTGCTAATTAGATATCACCTTGTTTTCACATTAAACAGACTTTCACATGAGAAAGCAGCAAGGATGCAGTGGCGTTAATGTTTCCTGGTGTCAACCTGTATTATTTCAGTAGACATTGAAATGAGGATGCATCTTGCTGCCTTTCCAATGAAGCAAGTTTAATTTAGTAATAGGTTAAAAACCATCCCTACAAAGGTGTTAATCAGAGACTTGGCTTTGTGGACACTTTTCAGAGAACAAATTTGTTAGCATAAAAATAAAGCCAGAAAATGAAGAGCTGTTTAATCACTCAATTGGATTTTTCTGCCAGCATTTTTCTTTTTCTCTGCAACCCACTGCTAAATTGTGCTTCCTAGCTGTTTTTTTTATAAAATCACTTAATCAAATCTAACTCTGATTACATCAGAGAAGGCCAGGTACCCTACACCATAAGAGGGGGTTTGAAATTTTGACTTGTCTACTTAAAGATCACCGAAATCTGATAACAAGGTCAATTACGTCCCTGGGTGGGATTGAACCACCAACCTTTTGGTAAATAGCCTTATACACTAACTGATTGCGCCACAGCGACACTTTTCAAAAGTACATACTGACAAAGGCTAATAAGCATTCATCTAGAACGTTTCCTAGAAACATTTTAAAAAGTCAATAATGTGGAGAGTTTTTGTAAGATGTTTCTTCCATCAACCAATGAAGAAACACATTGGTACTTTCCTATGATGAGTGAGTGCTTCAGGATCTCTTGCACTTACATGTGCAGCAGAGTACTGTAATGGAAGCATGCTGGGTCCATAACCCAGAGGTAGGCAGATTGAAACTATCCTCTGCTATATGCATTGTTTTTATTAATTAAAGTAATCCAAAACTGGGATTGATATTTTTGCTCTTTTATTTTTACTTAAAGTACAATAACTTTTACCATTTTAATTTGTTTTAATAGTATATTGACAGTATTGTTTTCTTTCAAAAATCCAATTAATTTTCTTTACCCGATTATTAAAATGGTAATTGACAAAAACAATCTACATTGTCACCAGAAGAGCAGTACAAAATGTACAAGTGATATATTAAAATCATCTTTCCAGCTTGAATTTCAATGATGCCTTGGTGCAACAATTTTGTGAGAAACATCTTCACCCATAAAGAAAGATTTTCTTAATTCCTTACCTGTGTGCTGATTAGATATCACCTTGTTTTCACATTAAACAGACTTCCCCATGAGGAAGCAGCAAGGATGCAGTGACGTTTATGTTTCCTGGTGTCAACCTGTATTATTTCAGTAGACATTGAAATGAGGATGCATCTTGCTGCCTTTCCAATGAAGCAAGTTTAATTCAGTAATAGGTGAAAAACCATTCCTACAAAGGTGTTAATCAGAGACTTGGCTTTGTGGACACTTTTCAGAGAGCAAATTTGTTAGCATAAACATAAAATCAGAAAATGAAGAGCTGTTTAATCACTCAATTGGACTTTTCTGCCAGCATAATTTTTTTTCTCTGCAACCCACTGCTAAATTGTGCTTCCTAGCTGTTTTTTATAAAATCACTTAATCAAATCTAATTCTGATTACATCAGAGAAGGCCGGGTACCCTACACCATAAGAGGGGGTTTGAAATTTTGACTTGTCTACTTAAAGATCACCAAAATCTGATAACAAGGTCTATTACGTCCCTGGGTGGGATTGAATCACCAACCTTTAGGTTAATAGCCATACACACTAACTGATTGCGCCACAGCGACACTTTGCAAAAGTACATACTGACAAAGGCTAATAAGCATTCATCTAGAACGTTTCCTAGAAAAACTTTAAAAAGTCAATAATCTGGAGAATTTTTGTAAGAAACACATTGGTACATTCCCATGATGAGTGAGTGCTTCAGGATCTCTTGCACTTACATGGGCTATTAACCAAAAGGTTCCCACCCAGTGATGTAATTGACCTTGTGATCAGATTTTGGTGATCTTTAAGTAGACAAGTCAAAATTTCAAACCCCCTCTTATGGTGTAGGGTACCTGGCCTTCTCTGACGTAATCAGAGTTAGATTTAATTAAGGTGCACAAGGGCATAGAAGGGAGCGGTTTAAGAAAAGAGAAGTGGAAACAGACAGCAAACTAGGCTGGAGAGAGACCTGAGACAAAGAGATCTGAATTATACGAGAGCCGACCAGGGGAAACACAAATTATGCAGTCAAGTTTCCCACATTTGGGGAAATCGCAGGAGCAGCACACCCAGAGTGCAATGGGTGAGCCTTTCCCTGGGAGAAGCACCTTCCTGATCATAGTATCTCACCTGGCAGGTAAGTAGGAGTTGGGCTAGTGCTGGGGAGGGTCGCTGCTCGGGTACCCCCCTGTCAAGTGAAGGAGATCCAACTGAGGCAGCACAAGGGAACTCTCGAAAGAAGAACAAGGCTAGAGGAAGATCTGAGACAAAGAAATCTGACTTTTACCAGAGCTGACCAGAGGAAAGCACAAACACAGTACCCCACTACCACCAGGAAACATTAACGCCACTGCATCCTTGCTGCTTTCTCATGTGGAAGTCTATTTAATGTGAAAACAAGGTGATATCTAATTAGCACACAGAAAAGAAAATTAAGTGAATTTTTGAAAGAAAACAATACTGTCAATATACTATTAAAACAAATTAAAATGGTAAAAGTTATTGTACTTTAAGTAAAAATAAAAGAGCAAAAATATCAATCCCAGTTTTGGATTACTTTAATTAACAAAAAAAATGCATATAGCAGAGGATAGTTTCAATCTTTCTACCTCTGGGTTATGGGCCCAGCATGCTTCCATTGCAGTACTCTGCTGCACATGTAAGTGCAAGAGATCCTGAAGCACTCACTCATCATGGGAAAGTACCAATGTGTTTCTTCATTGGTTGATGGCAGAAACATCTTACAAAAACACTCCAGATTATTGACTTTTTAAAGTTTTTCTAGGAAACGTTCTAGATGATTGTTTATTAGCCTTTGTCAGTATGTAATTTTGCAAAGTGTCGCTGTGGCGCAATCAGTTAGTGTGTATGGCTATTAACCAAAAGGTTGGTGGTTCAATCCCACCCAGGGATGTAATTGACTTTGTTATCAGATTTTGGTGATCTTTAAGTAGACAAGTCAAAATTTCAAACCCCCTGTTATGGTGTTAGGTATTTAGACTTCTCTGATGTAATCAGAGTTAGATTTGATTCAGTGATTTTATAAAAACAGCTAGGAAGCACAATTTAGCAGTGGGTTGCAGAGAAAAAGAAATATGCTGGCAAAAAAATCCAATTGAGTGATTAAACAGCTCTTGGATGGTTTTTCACCTATTACTAAATTAAACTTGCTTCATTGGAAAGGCAGCAAGATGCATCCTCATTTCAATATCTACTGAAATAATACAGGTTGACACCAGGAAACATTAACGCCACTGCATCCTTGCTGCTTTCTCATGTGGAAGTCTGTTTAATGTGAAAACAAGGTGATATCTAATTAGCACACAGGTAAGGAATTAAGAAAATCTTTATTAAAGGGTGAAGATGTTTCTCACAAAATCGTTGCCCCAATGCATCATTGAAATTCAAGCTGGAAAGATGATTTTAATATATCACTTGTACATTTTGTATTGCTCTTCTGGTGACAATGTAGTTTGTTTTTGTCAATTACCATTTTAATAATCGGGTAAAGAAAATTAATTGGATTTTTGAAAGAAAACAATACTGTCAATATACTATTAAAACAAATTAAAATGGTAAAAGTTATTGTACTTTAAGTAAAAATAAAAGAGCAAAAATATCAATCCCAGTTTTGGATTACTTTAATTAACAAAAAAAAATGCATATAGCAGAGGATAGTTTCAATCTGCCTACCTCTGGGTTATGGACCCAGCATGCTTCCATTACAGTACTCTGCTGCACATGTAAGTGCAAGAGGTCCTGAAGCACTCACTCATCATGGGAAAGTTCCAATGTGTTTCTTTATTGGTTGATGGAAGAAACATCTTACAAAAACTCTCCACATTATTGACTTTTTAAAATGTTTCTAGGAAACGTTCTAGATGAATGCTTATTAGCATTTGTCAGTATGTACTTTTGCAAAGTGTCGCTGTGGCGCAATCAGTCTGTGTGTATGGTTATTAACTAAAAGGTTGGTGGTTCAATCCCACCCAGGGACGTAATTGACCTTGTTATCAGATTTTGGTGATCTTTAAGTAGACAAGTCAAAATTTCAAACCCCCTGTTATGGTGTAGGGTACCTGGCCTTCTCTGATGTAATCAGAGTTAGATTTGATTCAGTGATTTTATAAAAACAGCTAGGAAGCACAATTTAGCAGTGAGTTGCAGAGAAAAAGAAATATGCTGGCAAAAAAATCCAATTGAGTGATTAAACAGCTCTTCATTTTCTGGCTTTATTTTTATGCTAACAAATTTGTTCTCTGAAAAGTGTCCACAAAGCCAAGTCTCTGATTAACACCTTTGTAGGGATGGTTTTTCACCTATTACTAAATTAAACTTGCTTCATTGGAAAGGCAGCAAGATGCATCCTCATTTCAATGTCTACTGAAATAATACAGGTTGACACCAGGAAACATTAACGCCACTGCATCCTTGCTGCTTTCGCATGTGGAAGTCTGTTTAATGTGAAAACAAGGTGATATCTAATTAGCACACAGGTAAGGAATTAAGAAAATCTTTATTTAAGGGTGAAGATGTTTCTCACAAAATCGTTGCCCCAATGCATCATTGAAATTCAAGCTGGAAAGATGATTTTAATATATCACTTGTACATTTTGTATTGCTCTTCTGGTGACAATGTAGTTTGTTTTTGTCAATTACCATTATAAAAATAGGGTAAAGAAAATTAAGTGGATTTTTGAAAGAAAACAATACTGTCAATATACTATTAAAACAAATTAAAATGGTAAAAGTTATTGTACTTTAAAGTAAAAATAAAAGAGCAAAAATATCAATCCCAGTTTTGGATTACTTTAATTAACAATAAAAAATGCATATAGCAGAGGATAGTTTCAATCTGCCTACCTCTGGGTTATGGGCCCAGCATGTTTCCAATGCAGTACTCTGCTGCACATGTAAGTGCAAGAGATCCTGAAGCACTCACTCATCATGGGAAAGTACCAATGTGTTTCTTCGTTGGTTGATGGAAGAAACATCTTACAAAAACTCTCCAGATTATTGACTTTTTAAAGTTTTTCTAGGAAACGTTCTAGATGAATGCTTATTAGCCTTTGTCAGTATGTAAGTTTGCAAAGTGTCTCTGTGGCGCAATCGGTTAGTGTGTTTGGTTATTAATCAAAGGGTTGGTGGTTCAATCCCACCCAGGGATGTAATTGACCTTGTTATCAGATTTTGGTGATCTTTAAGTAGACTAGTCAAAATTTCAAACCCCCTGTTATGGTGTAGGGTACCTGGCCTTCTCTGATGTAATCAGAGTTAGATTTGATTAAGTGATTTTATAAAAAAACAGCTAGGAAGCACAATTTAGCAGTGGGTTGCAGAGAAAAAGAAATATGCTGGCAGAAAAATCCAATTGAGTGATTAAACTGCTCTTCATTTTCTGGCTTTATTTTTATGCTAACTAATTTGTTCTCTGAAAAGTGTCCACAAAGCCAAGTGTCTGATTAACATCTTTGTAGGGATGGTTTTTCACCTATTACTAAATTAAACTTGCTTCATTGGAAAGGCAGCAAGATGCATCCTCATTTCAATATCTACGGAAATAATACAGGTTGACACCAGGAAACATTAACGCCACTGCATCTTTGCTGTTTTCTCATGTGGAAGTCTGTTTAATGTGAAAACAAGGTGATATCTAATTAGCACACAGGTAAGGAATTAAGAAAATCTTTATTTAAGGGTGAAGATGTTTCTCACAAAATCGTTGCCCCAATGCATCATTGAAATTCAAGCTGGAAAGATGATTTTAATATATCACTTGTACATTTTGTATTGCTCTTCTGGTGACAATGTAGTTTGTTTTTGTCAATTGCCATTTTAATAATCGGGTAAAGAAAATTAATTGGATTTTTGAAAGAAAACAATACTGTCAATATACTATTAAAACAAATTAAAATGGTAAAAGTTATTGTACTTTAAGTAAAAATAAAAGAGCACAAATATCAATCCCAGTTTTGGATTACTTTAATTAACAAAAAAAATGCATATAGCAGAGGATAGTTTCAATCTGCCTACCTCTGGGTTATGGACCCAGCATGCTTCCATTACAGTACTCTGCTGCACATGTAAGTGCAAGAGATCCTGAAGCACTCACTCATCATGGGAAAGTACCAATGTGTTTCTTCATTGGTTGATGGAAGAAACATCTTACAAAAACTCTCCAGATTATTGACTATTTAAAGTTTTTATAGGAAACGTTCTAGATGAATGCTTATTAGCCTTTGTCAGTAAATACTTTTGCAAAGTGTCGCTGTGGCGCAATCAGTTAGTGTGTATGGCTATTAACCAAAAGGTTGGTGGTTCAACCCCACCCAGGGACGTAATTGACCTTGTTATCAGATTTTGTTGATCTTTAAGTAGACAAGTCAAAATTTCGAAAACCCCTGTTATGGTGTAGGGTACCTGGCCTTCTCTGATGTAATCAGAGTTAGATTTGATTCGGTGATTTTATAAAAACAGCTAGGAAGCACAATTTAGCAGTGGGTTGCAGAGAAAAAGAAATATGCTGGCAAAAAAATCCAATTGAGTGATTAAACAGCTCTTCATTTTCTGGCTTTATTTTTATGCTAACAAATTTGTTCTCTGAAAAGTGTCCACAAAGCCAAGTATCTGATTAACATCTTTGTAGGGATGGTTTTTCACCTATTACTAAATTAAACTTGCTTCATTGGAAAGGCAGCAAGATGCATCCTCATTTCAATATCTACTGAAATAATACAGGTTGACACCAGGAAACATTAACGCCACTGCATCCTTGCTGCTTTCTCATGTGGAAGTCTGTTTAATGTGAAAACAAGGTGATATCTAATTAGCACACAGGTAAGGAATTAAGAAAATCTTTATTTAAGGGTGAAGATTTTTCTCACAAAATCGTTGCCCCAATGCATCATTGAAATTCAAGCTGGAAAGATGATTTTAATATATCACTTGTACATTTTGTATTGCTCTTCTGGTGACAATGTAGTTTGCTTTTGTCAATTACCATTTTAATAATCGGGTAAAGAAAATTAATTGGATTTTTGAAAGAAAACAATACTGTCAATATACTATTAAAACAAATTAACATGGTAAAAGTTATTGTACTTTAAGTAAAAATAAAAGAGCAAAAATATCAATCCCAGTTTTGGATTACTTTAATTAACAAAAAAAATGCATATAGCAGAGGATAGTTTCAATCTGCCTACCTCTGGGTTATGGACCCAGCATGCTTCCATTACAGTACTCTGCTGCACATGTAAGTGCAAGAGATCCTGAAGCACTCACTCATCATGGGAAAGTACCAATGTGTTTCTTCATTGGTTGATGGAAGAAACATCTTACAAAAACTCTCCACATTATTGACTTTTTAAAATGTTTCTAGGAATCGTTCTAGATGAATGCTTATTAGTCTTTGTCAGTAAGTACTTATGCAAAGTGTCGCTGTGGCGCAATCAGTTAGTGTGTGAGGCTATTAACCAAAAGGTTGGTGGTTCAATCCCACCCAGGGACTTAATTGACCTTGTTATCAGATTTTGGTGATCTTTAAGTAGACAAGTCAAAATTTCAAACCCCCTCTTATGGTGTAGGGTACCTGGCCTTCTCTGATGTAATCAGAGTTAGATTTGATTCAGTGATTTTATAAAAACAGCTAGGAAGCACAATTTAGCAGTGAGTTGCAGAGAAAAAGAAATATGCTGGCAAAAAAATCCAATTGAGTGATTAAACAGCTCTTCATTTTCTGGCTTTATTTTTATGCTAACAAATTTGTTCTCTGAAAAGTGTCCACAAAGCCAAGTCTCTGATTAACATCTTTGTAGGGATGGTTTTTCACCTATTACTAAATTAAACTTGCTTCATTGGAAAGGCAGCAAGATGCATCCTCATTTCAATGTCTACTGAAATAATACAGGTTGACACCAGGAAACATTAACGCCACTGCATCCTTGCTGCTTTCGCATGTGGAAGTCTGTTTAATGTGAAAACAAGGTGATATCTAATTAGCACACAGGTAAGGAATTAAGAAAATCTTTATTTAAGGGTGAAGGTGTTTCTCACAAAATCGTTGCCCCAATGCATCATTGAAATTCAAGCTGGAAAGATGATTTTAATATATCACTTGTACATTTTGTATTGCTCTTCTGGTGACAATGTAGTTTGTTTTTGTCAATTACCATTATAATAATAGGGTAAAGAAAATTAAGTGGATTTTTGAAAGAAAACAATACTGTCAATATACTATTAAAACAAATTAAAATGGTAAAAGTTATTGTACTTTAAGTAAAAATAAAAGAGCAAAAATATCAATCCCAGTTTTGGATTACTTTAATTAACAATAAAAAATGCATATAGCAGAGGATAGTTTCAATCTGCCTACCTCTGGGTTATGGGCCCAGCATGCTTTCATTGCAGTACTCTGCTGCACATGTAAGTGCAAGAGATCCTGAAGCACTCACTCATCATGCGAAAGTACCAATGTGTTTCTTCATTGGTTGCTGGAAGAAACATCTTACAAAAACTCTCCAGATTATTGATTTTTTAAAGTTTTTCTAGGAAACGTTCTAGATGAATGCTTATTAGTCTTTGTCAGTATGTACTTTTTGAAAAGTGTCTCTGTGGCGCAATCGGTTAGTGTGTTCAGCTATTAATCAAAAGGTTGGTGGTTCAATCCCTCCCAGGGACATAATTGACCTTGTGATCAGATTTTGGTGATATTTAAGTAGACAAGTCAAAATTGCAAACCCCCTGTTATGGTGTAGGGTACCTGGCCTTCTCTGATGTAATCAGAGTTAGATTTGATTAAGTGATTTTATAAAAAAACAGCTAGGAAGCACAATTTAGCAGTGGGTTGCAGAGAAAAAGAATAATGCTGGCAGAAAAATCCAATTGAGTGATTAAACAGCTCTTCATTTTCTGGCTTTATTTTTATGATAACAAATTTGTTCTCTGAAAAGTGTCCACAAAGCCAAATATCTGATTAACATCTTTGTAGGGATGGTTTTTCACCTATTACTAAATTAAACTTGCTTCATTTGAAAGGCAGCAAGATGCATCCTCATTTCAATATCTACGGAAATAATACAGGTTGACACCAGGAAACATTAACGCCACTGCATCTTTACTGTTTTCTCATGTGGAAGTCTGTTTAATGTGAAAACAAGGTGATATCTAATTAGCACACAGGTAAGGAATTAAGAAAATCTTTATTTAAGGGTGAAGATGTTTCTCACAAAATCGTTGCCCCAATGCATCATTGAAATTCAAGCTGGAAAGATGATTTTAATATATCACTTGTACATTTTGTATTGCTCTTCTGGTGACAATGTAGTTTGTTTTTGTCAATTACCATTTTAATAATCGGGTAAAGAAAATTAAGTGGATTTTTGAAAGAAAACAATACTGTCAATATACTATTAAAACAAATTAAAATGGTAAAAGTTATTGTACTTTAAGTAAAAATAAAAGAGCAAAAATATCAATCCCAGTTTTGGATTACGTTAATTAACAAAAAAAAATGCATATAGCAGAGGATAGTTTCAATCTGCCTACCTCTGGGTTATGGACCCAGCATGCTTCCATTACAGTACTCTGCTGCACATGTAAGTGCAAAAGATCCTGAAGCACTCACTCATCATGGGAAAGTACCAATGTGTTTCTTCATTGGTTGATGGAAGAAACATCTTACAAAAACTCTCCACATTATTGACTTTTTAAAATGTTTCTAGGAATCGTTCTAGATGAATGCTTATTAGCCTTTGTCAGTATGTACTTTTGCAAAGTGTCGCTGTGGCGCAATCAGTTAGTGTGTAAGGCTATTAACCAAAAGGTTGGTGGTTCAATCCCACCCAGGGACTTAATTGACCTTGTTATCAGATTTTGGTGATCTTTAAGTAGACAAGTCAAAATTTCAAACCCCCTGTTATGGTGTAGGGTACCTGGCCTTCTCTGATGTAGTTAGATTTGATTCAGTAATTTTATAAAAACAGCTAGGAAGCACAATTTAGCAGTGGGTTGCAGAGAAAAAGAAATATGCTGGCAGAAAAATCCAATTGAGTGATTAAACAGCTCTTCATTTTCTGGCTTTATTTTTATGCTAACTAATTTGTTCTCTGAAAAGTATCCACAAAGCCAAGTATCTGATTAACATATTTGTAGGGATGGTTTTTCATCTATTACTAAATTAAACTTGCTTCATTGGAAAGGCAGCAAGATGCATCCTCATTTCAATATCTACTGAAATAATACAGGTTGACACCAGGAAACATTAACGCCACTGCATCCTTGCTGCTTTCTCATGTGGAAGTCTGTTTAATGTGAAAACAAGGTGATATCTAATTAGCACACAGGTAAGGAATTAAGAAAATCTTTATTTAAGGGTGAAGATGTTTCTCACATAATCGTTGCCCCAATGCATCATTGAAATTCAAGCTGGAAAGATGATTTTAATGTATCACTTGTACATTTTGTATTGCTCTTCTGGTGACAATGTAGTTTGTTTTTGTCAATTACCATTTTAATAATAGGGTAAAGAAAATTAAGTGGATTTTTGAAAGAAAACAATACTGTCAATATACTATTAAAACAAATTAAAATGGTAAAAGTTATTGTACTTTAAGTAAAAATAAAAGCTAAAATATCAATCCCAGTTTTGGATTACTTTAATGAACAAAAAAAAATGCATATAGCAAAGGATAGTTTCAATCTGCCTACCTCTGGGTTATGGGCCCAGCATGCTTCCATTGCAGTACTCTGCTGCACATTTAAGTGCAAGAGATCCTGAAGCACTCACTCATCATGCGAAAGTACCAATGTGTTTCTTCATTGGTTGCTGGAAGAAACATCTTACAAAAACTCTCCAGATTATTGACTTTTTAAAGTTTTTCTAGGAAACGTTCTAGATGAATGCTTATTAGTCTTTGTCAGTATGGACTTTTTGCAAAGTGTCTCTGTGGCGCAATCTGTTAGTGTGTTCAGCTATTAACCAAAAGGTTGGTGGTTCAATCCCACCCAGGGACGTAATTGACCTTGTGATCAGATTTTGGTGATATTTAAGTAGACAAGTCAAAATTGCAAACCCTCTCTTATGGTGTAGGGTACCTGGCCTTCTCTGATGTAATCAGAGTTAGATTTGATTAAGTGATTTTATAAAAAAAACAGCTAGGAAGCACAATTTAGCAGTGGGTTGCAGAGAAAAAGAAAAATGCTGGCAGAAAAATCCAATTGAGTGATTAAACAGCTCTTCATTTTCTGGCTTTATTTTTATGATAACAAATTTGTTCTCTGAAAAGTGTCCACAAAGCCAAGTATCTGATTAACATCTTTGTAGGGATGGTTTTTCACCTATTACTAAATTAAACTTGCTTCATTAAAAAGGCAGCAAGATGCATCCTCATTTCAATATCTACAGAAATAATACAGGTTGACACCAGGAAACATTAACACCACTGCATCTTTGCTGTTTTCTCATGTGGAAGTCTGTTTAATGTGAAAACAAGGTGATATCTAATTAGCACACAGGTAAAGAATTAAGAAAATCTTTATTTAAGGGTGAAGATGTTTCTCACAAAATCGTTGCCCCAATGCATCATTGAAATTCAAGCTGGAAAGATGATTTTAATATATCACTTGTACATTTTGTATTGCTCTTCTGGTGACAATGTAGTTTGTTTTTGTCAATTACCATTTTAATAATCGGGTAAAGAAAATTAATTGGATTTTTGAAAGAAAACAATACTGTCAATATACTATTAAAACAAATTAAAATGGTAAAAGTTATTGTACTTTAAGTAAAAATAAAAGCTAAAATATCAATCCCAGTTTTGGATTACTTTAATGAACAAAAAAAAATGCATATAGCAAAGGATAGTTTCAATCTGCCTACCTCTGGGTTATGGGCCCAGCATGCTTCCATTGCAGTACTCTGCTGCACATGTAAGTGCAAGAGATCCTGAAGCACTCACTCATCATGCGAAAGTACCAATGTGTTTCTTCGTTGGTTGCTGGAAGAAACATCTTACAAAAACTCTCCAGATTATTGACTTTTTAAAGTTTTTTTAGGAAACGTTCTAGATGAATGCTTATTAGTCTTTGTCAGTATGTACTTTTTGCAAAGTGTCTCTGTGGCGCAATTGGTTAGTGTGTTCAGCTATTAATCAAAAAGTTGGTGGTTCAATCCCACCCAGGGACATAATTGACCTTGTGATCAGATTTTGGTGATATTTAAGTAGACAAGTCAAAATTGCAAACCCCCTCTTATGGTGTAGGGTACCTGGCCTTCTCTGATGTAATCAGAGTTAGATTTGATTAAGTGATTTTATAAAAAAACAGCTAGGAAGCACAATTTAGCAGTGGGTTGCAGAGAAAAAGAAAAATGCTGGCAGAAAAATCCAATTGAGTGATTAAACAGCTCTTCATTTTCTGGCTTTATTTTTATGATAACAAATTTGTTCTCTGAAAAGTGTCCACAAAGCCAAGTATCTGATTAACATTTTTGTAGGGATGGTTTTTCACCTATTACTAAATTAAACTTGCTTCATTGGAAAGGCAGCAAGATGCATCCTCATTTCAATATCTACGGAAATAATACAGGTTGACACCAGGAAACATTAACGCCACTGCATCCTTGCTGCTTTCTCATGTGGAAGTCTGTTTAATGTGAAAACAAGGTGATATCTAATTAGCACACAGGTAAGGAATTAAGAAAATCTTTATTTAAGGGTAAAGATGTTTCTCACAAAATCATTGCCCCAATGCATCATTGAAATTCAAGCTGGAAAGATGATTTTAATATATCACTTGTACATTTTGTATTGCTCTTCTGGTGACAATGTAGTTTGTTTTTGTCAATTACCATTTTAATAATAGGGTAAAGAAAATTAAGTGGATTTTTGAAAGAAAACAATACTGTCAATATACTATTAAAACAAATTAAAATGGTAAAAGTTATTGTACTTTAAGTAAAAATAAAAGCTAAAATATCAATCCCAGTTTTGGATTACTTTAATGAACAAAAAAAAAATGCATATAGCAAAGGATAGTTTCAATCTGCCTACCTCTGGGTTATGGGCCCAGCATGCTTCCATTGCAGTACTCTGCTGCACATGTAAGTGCAAGAGATCCTGAAGCACTCACTCATCATGCGAAAGTACCAATGTGTTTCTTCATTGGTTGCTGGAAGAAACATCTTACAAAAACTCTCCAGATTATTGACTTTTTAAAGTTTTTCTAGGAAACGTTCTAGATGAATGCTTATTAGTCTTTGTCAGTATATTCTTTTTGCAAAGTGTCTCTGTGGCGCAATCGGTTAGTGTGTTCAGCTATTAATCAAAAGGTTGGTGGTTCAATCCCACCCAGGGACGTAATTGACCTTGTGATCAGATTTTGGTGATATTTAAGTAGACAAGTCAAAATTGCAAACCCCCTCTTATGGTGTAGGGTACCTGGCCTTCTCTGATGTAATCAGAGTTAGATTTGATTAAGTGATTTTATAAAAAAACAGCTAGGAAGCACAATTTAGCAGTGGGTTGCAGAGAAAAAGAAAAATGCTGGCAGAAAAATCCAATTGAGTGATTAAACAGCTCTTCATTTTCTGGCTTTATTTTTATGATAACAAATTTGTTCTCTGAAAAGTGTCCACAAAGCCAAGTATCTGATTAACATCTTTGTAGGGATGGTTTTTCACCTATTACTAAATTAAACTTGCTTCATTGGAAAGGCAGCAAGATGCATCCTCATTTCAATATCTACGGAAATAATACAGGTTGACACCAGGAAACATTAACGCCACTGCATCTTTGCTGTTTTCTCATGTGGAAGTCTGTTTAATGTGAAAACAAAGTGATATCTAATTAGCACACAGGTAAGGAATTAAGAAAATCTTTATTTAAGGGTGAAGATGTTTCTCACAAAATCGTTGCCCCAATGCATCATTGAAATTCAAGCTGGAAAGATGATTTTAATATATCACTTGTACATTTTGTATTGCTCTTCTGGTGACAATGTAGTTTGTTTTTGTCAATTACCATTTTAATAATCGGGTAAAGAAAATTAATTGGATTTTTGAAAGAAAACAATACTGTCAATATACTATTAAAACAAATTAAAATGGTAAAAGTTATTGTACTTTAAGTAAAAATAAAAGAGCAAAAATATCAATCCCAGTTTTGGATTACTTTAATTGACAAAAAAAAAATGCATATAGCAGAGGATAGTTTCAATCTGCCTACCTCTGGGTTATGGACCCAGCATGCTTTCATAACAGTACTATGCTGCACATGTAAGTGCAAGAGATCCTGAAGCACTCACTCATCATGGGAAAGTACCAATGTGTTTCTTCATTGGTTGATGGAAGAAACATCTTACAAAAACTCTCCAGATTATTGACTATTTAAAGTTTTTATAGGAAACGTTCTAGATGAATGCTTATTAGCCTTTGTCAGTATGTACTTTTGCGCTGTGGCGCAATCAGTTAGTGTGTACAGCTATTAACCAAAAGGTTGGTGGTTCAATCCCACCCAGGGACATAATTGACCTTGTTATCAGATTTTGTTGATCTTTAAGTAGACAAGTCAAAATTTCGAAAACCCCTGTTATGGTGTAGGGTACCTGGCCTTCTCTGATGTAATCAGAGTTAGATTTGATTCAGTGATTTTATAAAAACAGCTAGGAAGCACAATTTAGCAGTGGGTTGCAGAGAAAAAGAAATATGCTATCAAAAAAATCCAATTGAGTGATTAAACAGCTCTTCATTTTCTGGCTTTATTTTTATGCTAACTAATTTGTTCTCTGAAAAGTGTCCACAAAGCCAAGTATCTGATTAACATATTTGTAGGTATGGTTTTTCACCTATTACTAAATTAAACTTGCTTCATTGGAAAGGCAGCAAGATGCATCCTCATTTCAATATCTACTGAAATAATACAGGTTGACACCAGGAAACATTAACGCCACTGCATCCTTGCTGCTTTCTCATGTGGAAGTCTGTTTAATGTGAAAACAAGGTGATATCTAATTAGCACACAGGTAAGGAATTAAGAAAATCTTTATTTAAGGGTAAAGATGTTTCTCACAAAATCATTGCCCCAATGCATCATTGAAATTCAAGCTGTAAAGATGATTTTAATATATCACTTGTACATTTTGTATTGCTCTTCTGGTGACAATGTAGTTTGTTTTTGTCAATTACCATTTTAATAATAGGGTAAAGAAAATTAAGTGGATTTTTGAAAGAAAACAATACTGTCAATATACTATTAAAACAAATTAAAATGGTAAAAGTTATTGTACTTTAAGTAAAAATAAAAGCTAAAATATCAATCCCAGTTTTGGATTACTTTAATGAACAAAAAAAAAATGCATATAGCAAAGGATAGTTTCAATCTGCCTACCTCTGGGTTATGGGCCCAGCATGCTTCCATTGCAGTACTCTGCTGCACATGTAAGTGCAAGAGATCCTGAAGCACTCACTCATCATGCGAAAGTACCAATGTGTTTCTTCATTGGTTGCTGGAAGAAACATCTTACAAAAACTCTCCAGATTATTGACTTTTTAAAGTTTTTCTAGGAAACGTTCTAGATGAATGCTTATTAGTCTTTGTCAGTATATTCTTTTTGCAAAGTGTCTCTGTGGCGCAATCGGTTAGTGTGTTCAGCTATTAATCAAAAGGTTGGTGGTTCAATCCCACCCAGGGACGTAATTGACCTTGTGATCAGATTTTGGTGATATTTAAGTAGACGAGTCAAAATTGCAAACCCCTTCTTATGGTGTAGGGTACCTGGCCTTCTCTGATGTAATCAGAGTTAGATTTGATTAAGTGATTTTATAAAAAAACAGCTAGGAAGCACAATTTAGCAGTGGGTTGCAGAGAAAAAGAAAAATGCTGGCAGAAAAATACAATTGAGTGATTAAACAGCTCTTCATTTTCTGGCTTTATTTTTATGATAACAAATTTGTTCTCTGAAAAGTGTCCACAAAGCCAAGTATCTGATTAACATATTTGTAGGGATGGTTTTTCACCTATTACTAAATTAAACTTGCTTCATTGGAAAGGCAGCAAGATGCATCCTCATTTCAATATCTACTGAAATAATACAGGTTGACACCAGGAAACATTAACGCCACTGCATCCTTGCTGCTTTCTCATGTGGAAGTCTGTTTAATGTGAAAACAAGGTGATATCTAATTAGCACACAGGTAAGGAATTAAGAAAATCTTTATTTAAGGGTAAAGATGTTTCTCACAAAATCATTGCCCCAATGCATCATTGAAATTCAAGCTGGAAAGATGATTTTAATATATCACTTGTACATTTTGTATTGCTCTTCTGGTGACAATGTAGTTTGTTTTTGTCAATTACCATTTTAATAATAGGGTAAAGAAAATTAAGTGGATTTTTGAAAGAAAACAATACTGTCAATATACTATTAAAACAAATTAAAATGGTAAAAGTTATTGTACTTTAAGTAAAAATAAAAGCTAAAATATCAATCCCAGTTTTGGATTACTTTAATGAACAAAAAAAAAATGCATATAGCAAAGGATAGTTTCAATCTGCCTACCTCTGGGTTATGGGCCCAGCATGCTTCCATTGCAGTACTCTGCTGCACATGTAAGTGCAAGAGATCCTGAAGCACTCACTCATCATGCGAAAGTACCAATGTGTTTCTTCATTGGTTGCTGGAAGAAACATCTTACAAAAACTCTCCAGATTATTGACTTTTTAAAGTTTTTCTAGGAAACGTTCTAGATGAATGCTTATTAGTCTTTGTCAGTATATTCTTTTTGCAAAGTGTCTCTGTGGCGCAATCGGTTAGTGTGTTCAGCTATTAATCAAAAGGTTGGTGGTTCAATCCCACCCAGGGACGTAATTGACCTTGTGATCAGATTTTGGTGATATTTAAGTAGACAAGTCAAAATTGCAAACCCCCTCTTATGGTGTAGGGTACCTGGCCTTCTCTGATGTAATCAGAGTTAGATTTGATTAAGTGATTTTATAAAAAAACAGCTAGGAAGCACAATTTAGCAGTGGGTTGCAGAGAAAAAGAAAAATGCTGGCAGAAAAATACAATTGAGTGATTAAACAGCTCTTCATTTTCTGGCTTTATTTTTATGATAACAAATTTGTTCTCTGAAAAGTGTCCACAAAGCCAAGTATCTGATTAACATCTTTGTAGGGATGGTTTTTCACCTATTACTAAATTAAACTTGCTTCATTGGAAAGGCAGCAAGATGCATCCTCATTTCAATATCTACGGAAATAATACAGGTTGACACCATGAAACATTAACGCCACTGCATCTTTGCTGTTTTCTCATGTGGAAGTCTGTTTAATGTGAAAACAAGGTGATATCTAATTAGCACACAGGTAAGGAATTAAGAAAATCTTTATTTAAGGGTGAAGATGTTTCTCACAAAATCGTTGCCCCAATGCATCATTGAAATCCAAGCTGGAAAGATGATTTTAATATATCACTTGTACATTTTGTATTGCTCTTCTGGTGACAATGTAGTTTGTTTTTGTCAATTACCATTTTAATAATCGGGTAAAGAAAATTAAGTGGATTTTTGAAAGAAAACAATACTGTCAATATACTATTAAAACAAATTAAAATGGTAAAAGTTATTGTACTTTAAGTAAAAATAAAAGAGCAAAAATATCAATCCCAGTTTTGGTTTACTTTAATTAACAAAAAAAAATGCATATAGCAGAGGATAGTTTCAATCTGCCTACCTCTGGGTTATGGACCCAGCGAGCTTCCATTACAGTACTCTGCTGCACATGTAATTGCAAGAGATCCTGAAGCACTCACTCATCATGGGAAAGTACCAATGTGTTTCTTCATTGGTTGATGGAAGAAACATCTTACAAAAACTCTCCAGATTATTGACTATTTAAAGTTTTTCTAGGAAACGTTCTAGATGAATGCTTATTAGCCTTTGTCAGTATGTACTTTTGCAAAGTGTCGCTGTGGCGCAATCAGTTAGTGTGTACGGCTATTAACCAAAAGGTTGGTGGTTCAATCCCACCCAGGGACGTAATTGACCTTGTTATCAGATTTTGGTGATCTTTAAGTAGACAAGTCAAAATTTCAAAAACCCCTGTTATGGTGTAGGGTACCTGGCCTTCTCTGATGTAATCAGAGTTAGATTTGATTCAGTGATTTTATAAAAACAGCTAGGAAGCACAATTTAGCAGTGGTTTGCAGAGAAAAAGAAATATGCTGGCAAAAAAATCCAATTGAGTGATTAAACAGCTCTTCATTTTCTGGCTTTATTTTTATGCTAACAAATTTGTTCTCTGAAAAGTGTCCACAAAGCCAAGTATCTGATTAACATCTTTGTAGGGATGGTTTTTCACCTATTACTAAATTAAACTTGCTTCATTGGAAAGGCAGCAAGATGCATCCTCATTTCAATATCTACTGAAATAATACAGGTTGACACCAGGAAACATTAACGCCACTGCATCCTTGCTGCTTTCTCATGTGGAAGTCTGTTTAATGTGAAAACAAGGTGATATCTAATTAGCACACAGGTAAGGAATTAAGAAAATCTTTATTTAAGGGTGAAGATGTTTCTCACAAAATCGTTGCCCCAATGCATCATTGAAATTCAAGCTGGAAAGATGATTTTAATATATCACTTGTACATTTTGTATTGCTCTTCTGGTGACAATGTAGTTTGTTTTTGTCAATTACCATTTTAATAATAGGGTAAAGAAAATTAAGTGGATTTTTGAAAGAAAACAATACTGTCAATATACTATTAAAACAAATTAAAATGGTAAAAGTTATTGTACTTTAAGTAAAAATAAAAGAGCAAAAATATCAATCCCAGTTTTGGATTACTTTAATTAACAAAAAAAAATGCATATAGCAGAGGATAGTTTCAATCTGCCTACCTCTGGGTTATGGGCCCAGCATGCTTCCATTGCAGTACTCTGCTGCACATGTAAGTGCAAGAGATCCTGAAGCACTCACTCATCATGGGAAAGTACCAATGCGTTTCTTCATTGGTTGATGGAAGAAACATCTTACAAAATCTCTCCAGATTATTGACTTTTTAAAGTTTTCTAGGAAACGTTCTAGATGAATGCTTATTAGCCTTTGTCAGTATGTACTTTTGCAAAGTGTCTCTGTGGTGCAATCGGTTAGTGTGTTTGGTTATTAACCAAAGGTTGGTGGTTCAATCCCACCCAGGGATGTTATTGACCTTGTCATCAGATTTTGGTGATCTTTAAGTAGACAAGTCAAAATTTCAAACCCCCTCTTATGGTGTAGGGTACCTGGCGTACTCTGATGTAATCAGAGTTAGATTTGATTAAGTGATTTTATCAAAAAACAGCTAGGAAGCACAATTTAGCAGTGGGTTGCAGAGAAAATGAAATATGCTGGCAGAAAAATCCAATTGAGTGATTAAACAGCTCTTCATTTTCTGGCTTTATTTTTATGCTAACAAATTTGTTCTCTGAAAAGTGTCCACAAAGCCAAGTATCGGATTAACATCTTTGTAGGGATGGTTTTTCACCTATTACTAAATTAAACTTGCTTCATTGGAAAGGCAGCAAGATGCATCCTCATTTCAATATCTACTGAAATAATACAGGTTGACACCAGGAAACATTAACGCCACTGCATCCTTGCTGCTTTCTCATGTGGAAGTCTGTTTAATGTGAAAACAAGGTGATATCTAATTAGCACACAGGTAAGGAATTAAGAAAATCTTTATTTAAGGGTGAAGATGTTTCTCACAAAATCGTTGCCCCAATGCATCATTGAAATTCAAGCTGGAAAGATGATTTTAATATATCACTTGTACATTTTGTATTGCTCTTCTGGTGACAATGTAGTTTGTTTTTGTCAATTACCATTTTAATAATCGGGTAAAGAAAATTAAGTGGATTTTTGAAAGAAAACAATACTGTCAATATACTATTAAAACATATTAAAATGGTAAAAGTTATTGTACTTTAAGTAAAAATAAAAGAGAAAAAATATCAATCCCAGTTTTGGATTACTTTAATTAACAAAAAAAAAATGCATATAGCAGAGGATAGTTTCAATCTGCCTACCTCTGGGTTATGAACCCAGCATGCTTTCATTACAGTACTCTGCTGCACATGTAAGTGCAAGAGATCTTGAAGCACTCACTCATCATGGGAAAGTAACAATGTGTTTCTTCGTTGGTTGATGGAAGAAACATCTTACAAAAACTCTCCAGATTATTGACTTTTTAAAGTTTTTCTAGGAAACGTTCTAGATGAATGCTTATTAGCCTTTGTCAGTATGGACTTTTGCAAAGTGTCTCTGTGGCGCAATTGGTTAGTGTGATTGGTTATTAACCAAAGGGTTGGTGGTTCAATCCCACCCAGGGATGTAATTGACCTTGTTATCAGATTTTGGTGATCTTTAAGTAGACAAGTCAAAATTTCAAAAACCCCTGTTATGGTGTAGGGTACCTGGCCTTCTCTGATGTAATCAGAGTTAGATTTGATTCAGTGATTTTATAAAAACAGCTAGGAAGCACAATTTAGCAGTGGTTTGCAGAGAAAAAGAAATATGCTGGCAAAAAAATCCATTTGAGTGATTAAACAGCTCTTCATTTTCTGGCTTTATTTTTATGCTAACAAATTTGTTCTCTGAAAAGTGTCCACAAAGCCAAGTATCTGATTAACATCTTTGTAGGGATGGTTTTTCACCTATTACTAAATTAAACTTGCTTCATTGGAAAGGCAGCAAGATGCATCCTCATTTCAATATCTACTGAAATAATACAGGTTGACACCAGGAAACATTAACGCCACTGCATCCTTGCCGATGATAACCTCAAGTTGGGTCATTCGGTGCTGCAGAGTCGTACGCACTCTTCCACCCGTTCAAGAGCTTTGGTATAACCCCATGGTTCTTAATGTGACCCCAGCATCCTCTAGGTCGTATGAGAAAATAGGATTTTAATACCTACCGGTAAATCCTTTTCTCTTAGTCTGTAGAGGATGCTGGAGTTCCCTTGTGCTGCCTCAGTTGAATCTCCTTTACTTGACAGAGATGTGCCTGAGCAGCGGCCCTCCCCAGCCCTATCCCAAATCATACTTATTTTGCATAGGAGATACCATGGTCATGAAGATTATTCTCCCAGGGTGAGGTTCATTCATTGCATTCTGGGTATGCTGACCCCTGTGATTTCCCCAAATGTGGGTAACTCGACTGCATTATTTGTGGTAGTGGGGGACTGTGTTTGTGTTTTCCTCTGGTCAGCTCTGGTAAAAGTCAGATTTCTTTGTTTCAGATCTTCCTCTAGCCTTGTTCTTCTTTCGAGAGTTCCCTTGTGCTGCCTCAGTTGGATCTCCTTCACTTGACAGGGGGGTGCCCGAGCAGCGACCCTCCCCAGCTCAAGCCCAACTCCTACTTACCTGCCAGGTGAGATACTATGATCATGAAGGTGTTTCTCCCAGGGCAAGGCTCACCCATTGCACTCTGGGTGTGCTGCCCCTGCGATTTCCCCAAATGTGGGAAACTTGACTGCATAATTTGTGTTTCCCCTGGTCGGCTCTCGTATAATTCAGATCTCTTTGTCTCAGGTCTCTCTCCAGCCTAGTTTGCTGTCTGTTTCCACTTCTTTTTTCTTGAGCCCCTCCCTTTTATACCCTTGTGCACTATCCTGACTTCTCCTCCTGTCTGCTTACTTTGTGCCTTCCAATGCACAATGCAAACTACACACCCTTTTACTTGCCTTACAGAGCAGCTCTGGAGCTGTTACAGTGCCAAGCTGCTGTAAGAAATCAGCTTGAATGCTTCAGGGGCAGGGGCATTGTCAACATGAGCCCCACACCGAAGGAGGGTGGGGGTGTTTAATGCGAACTAAGGGTCATCCAAGCGCCGCAAAAGGCCGCCATGCCCTGCATACCCCTTTTCTCTTTTCATATGCAGATGAGGGTTCCAGCCAACTTTGGCCCACTGCTTGGATGACATCACCGTATGCAAATCCATCTTCTGCAGAACTTCCCCCAGGAATGCTTGTACTAGTTGTTGCATTTGGTTTGTTGTTTGGGGGTGCTTCAGTATTAGGCAGCCTTCTGCCCTCCCATGTTCATCTGAAAATATGTGTTCTCCCTGCAGTTGTTGTCTCCAGATGAGAGTTCCCTTGTGCTGCCTCAGTTGAATCTCCTTTACTTGACAGAGATGTGCCTGAGCAGCGGCCCTCCCCAGCCCTATCCCAAATCATACTTATTTTGCATAGGCGATACCATGGTCATGAAGATTGTTCTCCCAGGGTGAGGTTCATTCATTGCATTCTGGGTATGCTGACCCCTGTGATTTCCCCAAATGTGGGAAACTCGACTGCATTATTTGTGGTAGTGGGGGACTGTGTTTGTGCTTTCCTCTGGTCAGCTCTGGTAAAAGTCAGATTTCTTTGTCTCAGATCTTCCTCTAGCCTTGTTCTTCTTTCGAGAGTTCCCTTGTGCTGCCTCAGTTGGATCTCCTTCACTTGACAGGGGGTGCCCGAGCAGCAATCCTCCACAGCTCTGGCCCAACTCCTACTTACCTGCCAGGAGAGATACTATGATCTTCACTGTTAGGGCAATCAGGATGTGGAATTCCCTGCCAGGGAAGGTGGTAATGGCGGACTCTGTAATTGGATTTAAAAAAGGAATGGATACATTTCTGAATGAAAAAGCTATCCAAGGTTATAATACTTAAAATATCAACATGGTTAATCCGGGGGTAACATGAGTTGTAGTAGCTAACTAGTCATAAAACATTATTCAGCAAGTATGTAGAATCATCACAACTTAAAACAGGTTGAACACGATGGGCAATTTGCCTCTATTCAACCTCAAAAACTATGTTACTATATGTTACTATATTACTATGTTACTGTAGTATACAGAACACCACAATGCAATGAGCAGTGATAGTGAGCACTGATGAGGATACTAGAACTGACACTGAGCAGCAAGATGCAGCACTGGACTATTAGTAATGTACTGTAGTATGCTGAGCACAACAATGCAGCACAAGACAATGAGCAGTGATACTGAGCACTGATGAGGATACTACTGAGAACTGACACTGAGCAGGAGAGACACACTACTAGTATTACTGAGCAGCAATAAGTATCCACTGATACTGAGCACTGATATTGAGATTTCCACTGAGAGAACATAGCCACGTCCTCTCCGCTCTCTCTTCAATGCACGAGTAAAAATGGCGGCAACGCGCAGCTCTTTATATGGAATCCGAATCTCGCGAGAATCCGACAGCGGGATGATGACATTTTCCCTTGTTCAGGTTTTCCGAGTCAGGCGGGAACAACCGAGCCTGCCTCGTACCAGTGTAAACCACGTGGAGTTCGTGGGGAATTCGGTTCTCGGAGAACCGAACCCGCTCCTCTCTACCTTATACCCATCAATTTTTTTTATTTTCAATCTAAGCCCCTGCAGTTTTCTGTAAGCATCTGCTTTGCTATGATGATCAACAAGTCACAAGGGCAAACACTCAGGGCTTGAGGCGTAGATCTTAGGACCAGCTGCTACAAGCATGGCAGAGGTGTCACTATCACTGGTGACACCCAGAGAGGTGGCGAGGGAGATTGTAATGCAGTGCGCGCAGATAAGCAGCGCAATGGTAAAAAGGAGGCATGGTTTCATAGGTAGGGGCGTGGCCTGGTGGCCTGAATCTACATTTTGTTGCTCCGGGTGTCCCGGGGGTTGGGGGCTGCACCGGGGACTAGTGTGTGAGCGGTGCTGGCTCCTGCACAGTGACATGGCATGGCCACTAGAGATGTGCACCGGAAATTTTTCGGGTTTTGTGTTTTGGTTTTGGGTTCGGTTCCGCGGCCGTGTTTTGGGTTCGAACGCGTTTTGGCTAAACCTCACCGAATTTTTTTTGTCGGATTCGGGTGTGTTTTGGATTCGGGTGTTTTTTTCAAAAAACCCTAAAAAACAGCTTAAATCATAGAATTTGGGAGTCATTTTGATCCCAAAGTATTATTAACCTCAATAACCATAATTTCCACTCATTTTCAGTCTATTCTTAACACCTCACACCTCACAATATTATTTTTAGTCCTAAAATTTGCACCGAGGTCGCTGGATGACTAAGCTCAGTGACCCAAGTGGCCGACACAAACACCTGGCCCATCTAGGAGTGGCACTGCAGTGTCACGCATGATGGCCCTTCCAAAAAACACTCCCCAAACAGCACATGACGCAAAGAAAAAAAGAGGCGCAATGAGGTAGCTGTGTGACTAAGCTCAGCGACCCAAGTGGCCGACACAAACACCTGGCCCATCTAGGAGTGGCACTGCAGTGTCACGCAGGATGGCCCTTCCAAAAAACACTCCCCAAACAGCACATGACGCAAAGAAAAAAAGAGGCGCAATGAGGTAGCTGTGTGACTAAGCTCAGCGACCCAAGTGGACGACACAAACACCTGGCCCATCTAGGAGTGTCACTGCAGTGTCACGCAGGATGGCCCTTCCAAAAAACACTCCCCAAACAGCACATGACGCAAAGAAAAAAAGAGGCGCAATGAGGTAGCTGTGTGACTAAGCTCAGCGCCCAAGTGGCCGACACAAACACCTGGCCCATCTAGGAGTGGCACTGCAGTGTCACGCAGGATGGCCCTTCCAAAAAACACTCCCCAAACAGCACATGACGCAAAGAAAAATAAAAGAAAAAAGAGGTGCAAGGTGGAATTGCCTTGGGCCCTCCCACCCACCCTTATGTTGTATAAACAGGACATGCACACTTTAACCAACCCATCATTTCAGTGACAGGGTCTGCCACACGACTGTGACTGAAATGACGGGTTGGTTTGGACCCCCACCAAAAAAGAAGCAATTAATCTCTCCTTGCACAAACTGGCTCTATAGAGGCAAGATGTCCACCTCATCATCCTCCGATTCATCACCGTGTACATCCCCCTCCTCACAGATTATCAATTCGTCCCCACTGGAATCCACCATCTCAGCTCCCTGTATACTTTGTGGAGGCAATTGCTGCTGGTCAATGTCTCCACGGAGAAATTGATTATAATTCATTTTAATGAACATCATCTTCTCCACATTTTCTGGAAGTAACCTTGTACGCCGATTGCTGACAAGGTGAGCGGCGGCACTAAACACTCTTTCGGAGTACACACTTGTGGGAGGGCAACTTAGGTAGAATAAAGCCAGTTTGTGCAAGGGCCTCCAAATTGCCTCTTTTTCCTGCCAGTATACGTACGGACTGTCTGACGTGCCTACTTGGATGCGGTCACTCATATAATCCTCCACCATTCTTTCAATGGTGAGAGAATCATATGCAGTGACAGTAGACGACATGTCCGTAATCGTTGGCAGGTCCTTCAGTCCGGACCAGATGTCAGCATCAGCAGTCGCTCCAGACTGCCCTGCATCACCGCCAGCGGGTGGGCTCGGAATTCTGAGCCTTTCCTCGCACCCCCAATTGCGGGAGAATGTGAAGGAGGAGCTGTTGACCGATCAAGTTCCGCTTGACTTGATAATTTTCTCACCAGCAGGTCTTTGAACCCCTGCAGACTTGTGTCTGCCGGAAAGAGAGATACAACGTAGGTTTTAAATCTAGGATCGAGCACGATGGCCAAAATGTAGTGCTCTGATTTCAACAGATTGACCACCCGTGAATCCTGGTTAAGCGAATGAAGGGCTCCATCCACAAGTCCCACATGCCTAGCGGAATCGCTCTGTCTTAGCTCCTCCTTCAATGTCTCCAGCTTCTTCTGCAAAAGCCTGATGACGGGAATGACCTGACTCAGGCTGGCAGTGTCTGAACTGACTTCACGTGTGGCAAGTTCAAAAGGTTGCAGAACCTTGCACAACGTTGAAATCATTATCCACTGCGCTTGAGACAGGTGCATTCCACCTCCTATATCGTGGTCAGATGTATAGGCTTGAATGGCCTTTTGCTGCTCCTCCATCCTCTGAAGCATATAGAGGGTTGAATTCCACCTCGTTACCACTTCTTGCTTCAGATGATGGCAGGGCAGGTTCAGGCGTTTTTGGTGTTGCTCCAGTCTTCTGTACGTGGTGCCTGTACGCCGAAAGTGTCCCGCAATTCTTGTTGCCACCGACAGCATCTCTTGCACGCCCCTGTCGTTTTTTAAATAATTCTGCACCACCAAATTCAAGGTATGTGCAAAACATGGGACGTGCTGGAATTTGCCCAGATATAATGCACGCACAATATTGCTGGCGTTGTCCGATGCCACAAATCCACAGGAGAGTCCAATTGGGGTAAGCCATTCTGTGATGATCTTCCTTAGTTGCCGTAAGAGGTTTTCAGCTGTGTGCGTATTCTGGAAAGCGGTGATACAAAGCGTAGCCTGCCTAGGAAAGAGTTGGCGTTTGCGAGATGCTGCTACTGGTGCCGCCGCTGCTGTTCTTGCGGCGGGAGTCAATACATCTACCCAGTGGGCTGTCACAGTCATATAGTCCTGAGTCTGCCCTGCTCCACTTGTCCACATGTCCGTGGTTAAGTGGACATTGGGTACAACTGCATTTTTTAGGACACTGGTGAGTCTTTTTCTGAGGTCTGTGTACATTTTCTGTATCGCCTGCCTAGAGAAATGGAACCTAGATGGTATTTGGTACCGGGGACACAGTACCTCAATCAAGTCTATAGTTGGCTCTGAAGTAATGATGGATACCGGAACCACGTTTCTCACTGCCCAGGATGCCAAGGCCTCAGTTATCCGCTTTGCAGCAGGATGACTGCTGTGATATTTCATCTTCCTTGCAAAAGACTGTTGGACAGTCAATTGCTTGGTGGAAGTAGTAAAAGTGGTCTTACGACTTCCCCTCTGGGATGACCATCGACTCCCAGCAGCAACAACAGCAGCGCCAGCAGCAGTAGGCGTTACACTCAAGGATGCATCGGAGGAATCCCAGGCAGGAGAGAACTCGTCAGAATTGTCAGTGACATGGCCTGCAGGACTATTGGCATTCCTGGGGAAGGAGGAAATTGACACTGAGGGAGTTGGTGGGGTGGTTTGCGTGAGCTTGGTTACAAGAGGAAGGGATTTACTGGTCAGTGGACTGCTTCCGCTGTCGCCCAAAGTTTTTGAACTTGTCACTGACTTATGATGAATGCGCTGCAGGTGACGTATAAGGGAGGATGTTCCGAGGTGGTTAACGTCCGTACCCCTACTTATTACAGCTTGACAAAGGCAACACACGGCTTGACACCTGTTGTCCGCATTTCTGTTGAAATACTTCCACACCGAAGAGCTGATTTTTTTGGTATTTTCACCAGGCATGTCAATGGCCATATTCCTCCCACGGACAACAGGTGTCTCGCCGGGTGCCTGACTTAAACAAACCACCTCACCATCAGAATCCTCCTTGTCAATTTCCTCCCCAGCGCCAGCAACACCCATATCCTCCTCATCCTGGTGTACTTCAACACTGACATCTTCAATCTGACTATCAGGAACTGGACTGCGGGTGCTCCTTCCAGCACTTGCAGGGGGCGTGCAAATGGTGGAAGGTGCATGCTCTTCACGTCCAGTGTTGGGAAGGTCAGGCATCGCAACCGACACAATTGGACTCTCCTTGTGGATTTGTGATTTTGAAGAACGCACAGTTCTTTGCTGTGCTTTTGCCAGCTTAAGTCTTTTCATTTTTCTAGCGAGAGGCTGAGTGCTTCCATCCTCATGTGAAGCTGAACCACTAGCCATGAACATAGGCCAGGGCCTCAGCCGTTCCTTGCCACTCCGTGTGGTAAATGGCATATTGGCAAGTTTACGCTTCTCCTCCGACGATTTTTATTTAGATTTTTGAGTCCTTTTTTTACTGATCTTTTGTGTTTTGGATTTTACATGCTCTGTACTATGACATTGGGCATCGGCCTTGGCAGACGACGTTGATGGAATTTCATCGTCTCGGCCATGACTAGTGGCAGCAGCTTCAGCACGAGGTGGAAGTGGATCTTGATCTTTCCCTATTTTTGGAACCTCAACATTTTTGTTCTCCATATTTTAATAGGCACAACTAAAAGGCACCTCAGGTAAACAATGGAGATGGATGGATACTAGTATACTTATGGATGACGAGTGACTGACGACACAGAGGTAGCTACAGCCGTGGACTACCGTACTGCGTCTGCTAGTATAGAGATGATAATTAATGATATAAAAAAAATATATATATAACTACTGTAGGTATATATAATATAATGACGGACCTGGTGGACACTGTCAGCAGACTGCTAAACTACTAGTATGAAGAAGATAGAAAAAAACTTCCACCACAGGTAGGTAGGTATACAATTATGGACGAGCACTGACGACACAGAGATAGCCACAGCCGTGGACTACCGTACTGCGTCTGCTAGTATAGAGATGATAATTAATGATATAAAAAAATATATATATAACTACTGTAGGTATATATAATATAATGACGGACCTGGTGTAATTCAGATCTCTTTGTCTCAGGTCTCTCTCCAGCCTAGTTTGCTGTCTGTTTCCACTTCTCTTTTCTTGAGCCGCTGCCTTCTATGCCCTTGTGCACTCTCCTGACTTCTCCTGTCTGCTTACTTTGTGCCTTCCAACGCACAATGCAAACTACAGGTAGTGCTGCAGGGCCCACACCCTTTCACCTTGCCTTACAGAGCAGCTCTGGAGCTGTTACAGTGCCCAGCTGCAGCAAGAAATCAGCTTGAATGCTTCAGGTGCTGGGGCATAGCCAACAAGAGCCCCACACCGACGGAGGGTGGAGGTGTTTAATGCAAACTAGGGGTCAGCCAAGCGCCGCAAAAGGCCGCCATGCCCTGCATGCCCCTTTTCTCTTTTCATATGCAGACGAGGGTTGAAGCCAACTTTGACCCACTGCTTGGATGACATCACCATATGCAAATCCATCTGCGGCAGGCCTTCCCCCAGGAATGCTTGCACTAGTTGTTGCATTTGGTTTGTTGTTTGGGGGTGCTTCAGTATTAGGCAGCCTTCTGCCCTCCCATGTTCATCTGAAAATATGTGTTCTCCCTGCAGTTGTTGTCCCCAGATGAGAGTTCCCTTGTGCTGCCTCAGTTGAATCTCCTTTACTTGACAGAGATGTGCCTGAGCAGCGGCCCTCCCCAGCCCTATCCCAAATCATACTTATTTTGCATAGGAGATAACATGGTCATGAAGATTGTTCTCCCAGGGTTAGGTTCATTCATTGCATTCTGGGTATGCTGACCTCTGTGATTTCCCCAAATGTGGGAAACTCAACTGCATTATTTGTGGTAGTGGGGGACTGTGTTTGTGCTTTCCTCTGGTCAGCTCTGGTAAAAGTCAGATTTCTTTGTCTCAGATCTTCCTCTAGCCTTGTTCTTCTTTCAAGAGTTCCCTTGTGCTGCCTCAGTTGGATCTCCTTCACTTGACAGGGGGGTGCCCGAGCAGCGACCCTCCCCAGCTCTAGCCCAACTCCTACTTACCTGCCAGGTTAGATACTATGATCATGAAGTTGCTTCTCCCAGGGCAAGGCTCACCCATTGCACTCTGGGTGTGCTGCCCCTGCGATTTCCCCAAATGTGGGAAACTTGACTGCATAATTTGTGTTTCCCCTAGTCGGCTCTCATATAATTCAGATCTCTTTGTCTCAGGTCTCTCTCCAGCCTAGTTTGCTGTCTGTTTCCACTTCTTTTTTCTTGAGCCCTTCCCTTCTACACCCTTGTGCACTATCCTGACTTCTCCTCCTGTCTGCTTACTTTGTGCCTTCCGATGCACAATGCAAACTACAGGTAGTGCTGCAGGGCCCACACCCTTTTACTTGCCTTACAGAGCAGCTCTGGAGCTGTTACAGTGCCAAGCTGCTGAAAGAAATCAGCTTGAATGCTTCAGGGGCTGGGGCATGGCCAACATGAGCCCCACACCGAAGGAGGGTGGGGGTGTTTAATGCGAACTAAGGGTCATCCAAGCGCCGCAAAAGGCCGCCATGCCCTGCATACCCCTTTTCTCTTTTCATATGCAGATGAGGGTTCCAGCCAACTTTGGATCACTGCTTGGATGACATCACTGTATGCAAATCCGTCTTCTGCAGACCTTCCCCCTGGAATGCTTGAACTAGTTGTTGCATTTGGTTTGTTGTTTGGGGGTGCTTCAGTATTAGGCAGCCTTCTGCCCTCCCATGTTCATCTGAAAATATGTGTTCTCCCGGCAGTTGTTGTCCCCAGATGAGAGTTCCTTTGTGCTGCCTCAGTTGAATCTCCTTTACTTGACAGAGATGTGCCTGAGCAGCGGCCCTCCCCAGCCCTTTCCCAAATCATACTTATTTTGCATAGGAGATACCATGGTCATAAAGATTGTTCTCCCAGGGTGAGGTTCATTCATTGCATTCTGGGTATGCTGACCCCTGTGATTTCCCCAAATGTGGGAAACTCAACTGCATTATTTGTGGTAGTGGGGGTCTGTGTTTGTGTTTTCCTCTGGTCAGCTCTGGTAAAAGTCAGATTTCTTTGTCTCAGATCTTCCTCTAGCCTTGTTCTTCTTTCGAGAGTTCCATTGTGCTGCCTCAGTTTGATCTCCTTCACTTGACAGGGGGGTACCCAAGCAGCGACCCTCCCCAGCTCTAGCCCAACTCCTACATACCTGCCAGGTGAGATACTATGATCATGAAGGTGCTTCTCCCAGGGCAAGGCTCACCCATTGCACTCTGGGTGTGCTGCTCCTGCGATTTCCCCAAATGTGGGAAACTTGACTGCATAATTTGTGTTTCCCCTGGTCGGCTCTCGTATAATTCAGATCTCTTTGTCTCAGGTCTCTCTCCAGCCTAGTTTGCTGTCTGTTTCCACTTCTCTTTTCTTGAGCCGCTGCCTTCTATGCCCTTGTGCACTCTCCTGACTTCTCCTGTCTGCTTACTTTGTGCCTTCCAACGCACAATGCAAACTACAGGTAGTGCTGCAGGGCCCACACCCTTTTACTTGCCTTTCAGAGCAGCTCTGGAGCTGTTACAGTGCCCAGCTGCTGCAAGAAATCAGCTTGAATGCTTCAGGGGCTGGGGCATAGCCAACATGAGCCCCACACCGACGGAGGGTGGAGGTGTTTAATGCGAACTAAGGGTCATCCAAGCACCGCAAAAGGCCGCCATGCCCTGCATACCCCTTTTCTCTTTTCATATGCAGATGAGGGTTCCAGCCAACTTTGGCCCACTGCTTGGATGACATCACCGTATGCAAATCCGTCTTCTGCAGACCTTTTCCCAGGAATGCTTGTACTAGTTGTTGCATTTGGTTTGTTGTTTGGGGGTGCTTCAGTATTAGGCAGCCTTCTGCTCTCCCATGTTCATCTGAAAATATGTGTTCTCCCTGCAGTTGTTGTCCCCAGATGAGAGTTCCCTTGTGCTGCCTCAGTTGAATCTCCTTTACTTGACAGAAATGTGCCTGAGCAGCGGCCCTCCCCAGCCCTATCCCAATTCATACTTATTTTGCATAGGAGATACCATTGTCATGAAGATTGTTCTCCCAGGGTGAGGTTCATTCATTGCATTCTGGGTATGCTGACCCCTGTGATTTCCCCAAATGTGGGAAACTCGACTGCATTATTTGTGGTAGTGGGGGACTGTGTTTGTGCTTTCCTCTGGTCAGCTCTGGTAAAAGTCAGATTTCTTTGTCTCAGATCTTCCTCTAGCCTTGTTCTTTTTTCGAGAGTTTCCTTGTGCTGCCTCAGTTGGAGCTCCTTCACTTGACAGGGGGGTGCCCGAACAGCGACCCTCCCCAGCTCTAGCCCAACTCCTACTTACCTGCCAGGTGAGATACTATGATCAGGAAGGTGCTTCTCCCAGGGCAAGGCTCACCCAATGCACTCTGGGTGTGCTGCTCCTACGATTTCCCCAAATGTGGGACACTTGATTACATAATTTGTGTTTCCTCTGGTCGGCTCTCGTATAATTCAGATCTCTTTGTCTCAGGTCTCTCTCCAGCCTAGTTTGCTGTCTGTTTCCACTTCTCTTTTCTTGAGCCGCTCCCTTCTATGCCCTTGTGCACTATCCTGACTTCTCCCGTCTGCTTACTTTGTGCCTTCCAAAGCACAATGCAAACTACAGGTAGTGCTGCAGGGCCCACACCCTTTTACTTGCTTTACAGAGCAGCTCTGGAGCTGTTACAGTGCCCAGCTGCTGCAAGAAATCAGCTTGAATGCTTCAGGGGCTGGGGCATAGCCAACATGAGCCCCACACCGAAGGAAGGTGGAGGTGTTTAATGCGAACTAGGGGTCATCCAAGCGCCGCAAAAGGCCGCCATGCCCTGCACACCCCATTTTTATTTTCATATGCAGACGAGGGTTGAAGCCAACTTTGACCCACTGCTTGGATGACATCACCATATGCAAATCCATCTGCTGCAGGCCTTCCCCCAGGAATGCTTGCACTAGTAGTTGCATTTGGTTTGTTGTTTGGGGGTGCTTCAGTATTAGGCAGCCTTCTGCCCTCCCATGTTCATCTGAAAATATGTGTTCTCCCTGCAGTTGTTGTCCCCAGATGAGAGTTCCCTTGTGTTGCCTCAGTTGAATCTCCTTTACTTGACAGAGATGTGCCTGAGCAGCGGCCCTCCCCAGCCCTATCCCAAATCATACTTATTTTGCATAGGAGATACCATGGTCATGAAGATTGTTCTCCCAGGGTGAGGTTCATTCATTGCACTCTGGGTATGCTGACCCCTGTGATTTCCCCAAATGTGGGAAACTCGACTGCATTATTTGTGGTAGTGGGGGACTGTGTTTGTGCTTTCCTCTGGTCAGCTCTGGTAAAAGTCAGATTTCTTTGTCTCAGATCTTCCTCTAGCCTTGTTCTTCTTTCGAGAGTTCCCTTGTGCTGCCTCAGTTGGATCTCCTTCACTTGACAGGGGGTGCCCGAGCAGCAATCCTCCACAGCTCTAGCCCAACTCCTACTTACCTGCCAGGTGAGATACTATGATCTTCACTGTTAGGGCAATCAGGATGTGGAATTCCCTGCCAGGGAAGGTGGTAATGGCGGACTCTGTAATTGGATTTAAAAAAGGAATGGATACATTTCTGAATGAAAAAGCTATCCAAGGTTATAATACTTAAAATATCAACATGGTTAATCCGGGGGTAACATGAGTTATAGTAGTTAACTAGTCATAAAACATTATTCAGCAAGTATGTAGAATCATCACAACTTAAAACAGGTTGAACACGATGGGCAATTTGCCTCTATTCAACCTCAAAAACTATGTTACTATATGTTACTATATTACTATGTTACTGTAGTATACAGAACACCACAATGTAATGAGCAGTGATAGTGAGCACTGATGAGGATACTAGAACTGACACTGAGCAGCAAGATGCAGCACTGGACTATTAGTAATGTACTGTAGTATGCTGAGCACCACAATGCAGCACAAGACAATGAGCAGTGATACTGAGCACTGATGAGGATACTACTGAGAACTGACACTGAGCAGGAGAGACACACTACTAGTATTACTGAGCAGCAATAAGTAACCACTGATACTGAGCACTGATATTGAGATTTCCACTGAGAGAACATAGCCACGTCCTCTCCGCTCTCTCTTCAATGCACGAGTAAAAATGGCGGCAACGCGCAGCTCTTTATATGGAATCCGAATCTCGCGAGAATCCGACAGCGGGATGATGACATTTTCCCTTGTTCAGGTTTTCCGAGTCAGGCGGGAACAACCGAGCCTGCCTCGGACCAGTGTAAACCACGTGGAGTTCGTCGGGAATTCGGTTCTCGGAGAACCGAACCCGCTCCTCTCTACCTTATACCCATCAATTTTTTTATTTTCAATCTAAGCCCCTGCAGTTTTCTGTAAGCATCTGCTTCGCTATGATGATCAACAAGTCACAAGGGCAAACACTCAGGGCTTGAGGCGTAGATCTTAGGACCAGCTGCTACAAGCATGGCAGAGGTGTCACTATCACTGGTGACACCCAGAGAGGTGGCGAGGGAGATTGTAATGCAGTGCGCGCAGATAAGCAGTGCAATGGTAAAAAGGAGGCATGGTTTCATAGGTAGGGGCGTGGCCTGGTGGCCTGAATCTACATTTTGTTGCTCCGGGTGTCCCGGGGGTTGGGGGCTGCACCCGGGGACTAGTGTGTGTGCGGTGCTGGCTCCTGCACAGTGACAGTGCATGGCCACCGAGCATGACGCCTCCATTCTTGACCATGCTGTAATTGCAGTCGCACTGCAGTTCAGCGTGATCATATAAAATGGTGTAGCCTCCTGCTGGTGCAGACTGTATGTGCGCGCAGGAAGCCGCCACCATTTTTGTGATCACAGCGGCTGAATGTGATGTCATACAGCCGCTGTGACCACGCCCCCTGTGTCTCCTCCGTTGCAGACCCCATTTTGAAGCCTTGCCCCCGCACCGCTCCATCCCTGACTTGGAAATGGAGTGTTGCTGACCCCCCTCTCCCCCCCCCCCCGCCCCGATTGACAGGCAGAGGCGATCGCATTCTCTGCGGGGTGCCGCAGAAAATGCAGGCACATGCGTATGCTCTTAGCAATTTTTGCAGTTGGATCGCTTATTGTGATTGCAATCCAACCTGAATCAGGCCCTATTACCTATCACAATGCGCTGCGGGCAGTACAAAATTGGGTTAATATAGGAGTAAAACTCCCAGACCTGTGCTCCTTAACTGTACCTGGTGGCTAGTGGAGCGGCTGCCCAGTAATCAGTGTCCACGCCAGTGCGCACACGGTCCACCCCCTACGGCCACGCTCCCCTTCATCAGCGGCCTCGTGATCCGGAAGGGCGGTGTGTGTGTGACTGACCTTAGGAAGAAACTGGAGCCTCCGCTGCAGTGACCCAGCAACCAGGGCACGGGAGTATACAGCGCCGCTGGGAGTGATGAAGCTGCAGTAAAGATGTCTATTAGACCTAGCCTGCTGCAGCCCTTGTAGATTCTCATAAAACAAGTTCTTCTTTTCTTGTCAAAATTAATAGCTAAGAATAGGCTGCTTGAGGCAGGCCCCTGTTAAGAGGCCTGCAACTGAAGGCACCAACTACAAACTGAGCTCCCTGTTCATGGAAGCGGGGTTATAGAGGAGAATGCACTGAGCATCTTGGGAACAGTCAAAAGCTTTGAGCCGGTTGGTGCCTCAGATCAAGATCCTACTCTACACCCCAATGTGAATCCTTGTGGAGTCCAGTGTACCCCACAGAAGAAATTAATGTGTCACACCCATTGGCAGCAACCTTAGAATAGCTGCTGACGGGCACAATTGAGAAAGGAAGGGGGGGGGGGACATTTGAATCCAGCACATAGATGCAATTCAAATATGTAATTTGTACCTTCCTATTTTAAAATATAATGGATGAACCTCACCCTGTGAGAACAATCTTCATGATCAAGAGATCTCATATGCAAAATAAGTATGAGTTGGGATAGGGCTGGGGAGGGTGGCTGCTCGGGCAGCCCCTCCCCCGTCAAGTTAAGGAGATTCAACTGAGGACGCACAAGGGAACTCTCGTCTGGGGACAACAACTGCAGGGAGACCACATCTGTTCAGATGAACATGGGAGGGTGGAAGGCTGCCTAATATTGAAGCACCATCAAATATCAAACCATATGCAACAACTAGTACAAGCATTCCAGGGGGAAGGTCTGCAGAAGACGGATTTGCATACGGTGATGTCATCCAAGCAGTGGACCAAAGTTGGCTGGAACCCTCATCTGCATATGAAAAGAGAAAAGGGGCATGCAGGGCATGGCGGCCTTTTGCGGTGCTTGGATGACCCCTAGTTCGCATTAAACACCCCCACCCTCCTTTGGTGTGGGGCTCATGTTGGCCATGCCCCATCCCCTGAAGCATTCAAGCTGATTTCTTGCAGCAGCTGGGCACTGTAACAGCTCCAGAGCTGTTCTGTAAGGCAAGTAAAAGGGTGTGGGCCCTGCAGCACCACCTGTAGTTCGCATTGTGCGTTGGAAGGCACAAAGTAAGCAGACGGGAGGAGAAGTCAGGATAGTGCGCAAGGGCATCCTTTTCTCTTAGTCCGTAGAGGATGCTGGGGTCACATTAAGAACCATGGGGTATAGACGGGATCCGCAAGAGACATGGGCACTTTAAGACTTTCAAAGGGTGTGAACTGGCTCCTCCCTCTATGCCCCTCCTCCAGACTCCAGTTATAGGAACTGAGCCCAGGGAGACGGACATTTCGAGGAAAGGATTTATTGTTAAACTAAGGTGAGCATCTTACCAGCTCACACCTTAAGCATGCCGCAGAACGTGGCATTCAACAGAACACAAGCCAACGGCATGAACAATTGCAGCAAAAAGCTGACCAGAACCATAACACAACATGTGTATAACCACAAGTAATAACTGCAGACACAGTATGGACTGGGACGGGTGCCCAGCATCCTCTACGGACTAAGAGAAAAGGATTTACCGGTAGGTATTAAAATCCTATTTTCTCATACGACCTAGAGGATGCTGGGGTCACATTAAGAACCATGGGGTTATACCAAAGCTCTTGAACGGGTGGGAGAGTGCGTACGACTCTGCAGCACCGAATGACCCAACTTGAGGTTATCATCAGCCAAGGTATCAAACTTGTAAAACTTAGCAAAAGTGTTTACTAAATAGCTGCTCGGCAAAATTGCAATGCCGAGACTCCCCGACCAGCTGCCCAGGATGAACCCACCTTTCTAGTAGAATGGGTCTTCACCTATTTCAGTAACGGCAATCCTGCCGTGGAATGAGCATGCTGAATCTTACCACAGATCCAGCGCATAATGGTCTACATGGAAGCAGGACACCCAATCCTGTTGGGAGCATACAGGACAAACAGAGCCTCTGTTTTCCTAATCTGAACCGTTCTGGTGACATAAATTTTCAAAGTTCTGACCACAGCCAGAGACTTTGACTCAACGAAGGTGTCAGTGGCCAAAGGCACCATGTGGAAAGATGAACCACCTTCGGCAGAAATTGTTGACGTGTCCTCAATTCTGCTCTATCTTCATGAAAGATCAAATAAAGGCTCTTGTGATACTGCATGGTTTGTACTGTTTTCCATGTGCTCCCAGATCTTTCAAGCAAGTAGCATGGTCAAGAAAGTTCTGTTTGAAAAGTAACAACATTTACTGTCATTGTTATAGAATTTGGGAGAAAAAACAAGAAGAAATCTGCACTGTTGACGCACTGGACAGAATGAATGAATCATAAAATATAACCTTTATTAAGTATGTATTAAAATTGGATAAATATTAATATTATTATCCCAAACTGCAGTGAAACATAAAGGTTAAAATCACAGAACTAACATACATGTGCATAAGAAGAATAAAGAGATGTGAAAAAAAGGTTTAAAAAGCGTGTCCGTGTGTGATTATTTTTGAAGGCACAACCCTGGCGGGGTTGTTTATATAGATATATATGTTGCTAATAATCACTTTCTAGCGTAATGTTATTAAATAGCTGTTAGTATCTATGTCGTCAGGTACCACTGGGTCGTATCCTATATACTCCCTTCACTCAATAGGGGTTACCTCCCGGGAAGCCATCCCCATTGGCGAATTTGTGGGGGTGATTGAGTATAACCGGTAAGCTAACCTCCAATTTGTGGGGTGCTTAGGTAGATGGGGATCACTTATTTCTCTGTGTCCCCTAAGACTATATTCCTAAATTCAATACCATAGGGGGATAGCTTTCTATATCGGATAAGGAATCACTTGATAGGGAAATCTCTATGCATCATGGAAAGATCATATTTATTAATATCCAAACTAAAAAAATGATGAATAGCTTTAATTTAGCTGTTTAGATATAGTTAATTGGCGAGATATACCAACAGGTGCGGTTGCCTTAAGGAATATGGCAATTCCAATATAAATAGCAGCCCTCCTTCATATAATCAGCCAGATCTTATTAAATCTGGTCCAGATATAGCCGTTCAGATATACTTAATTGACAACATATATCAATCGGTGGGGTTGCCTTAAGGAATATAGCAATTCCAATTCTCATATAAATAGCAACCTTCCTTCATATATTCAGCCAGATCTTATTTAATCTGATCTAGGCGTAGGCAATAATGCTTTCCTTAGAGGTATAGCCACCTCAATTCTTATTAGGAAGCAAAGTGTCTGTCATAATGGTTTATCCAATTCATCTAAGAAATAATATATTCCATGTGTCAGAGATTCATTACTCTCTATTTACACTGTTAAAGAGTTAATTCTTATTATGTTACAGTGTAATGAAATTATCATATAGGGAGATGTGGCAATTCCATGTGCTATATATATAATAACCCTTAGTGGTCCAGATTCCACAATGAGGAATTTTCTTATAAACCGCTGAAACACACAGCTGTTTGACTGACTTCCAAATATATCTATCTCACTTTGTAACAGTCTTATGATAGAGAAACTGTTACATATTCGGTCACTTAGTTATCTAAAGGTAAACAGACTCAGTGTGAGGGTAATATAATATATCAAATGCGCTGTCAATAATCGTGGTAACTGGTGTAATAATGTGGTATATTGAGTATGCTAGTAAGGCATATAACTGCTCTCCAGCCTTTAAGTGTTACCAATCAATTTGTTACACTGTAAAGGATTTATGGTGTCCTGTTAGGACATGCAGCTGCTAGGCTGACTCAAAGATTTATCCATTTGTAACAATTATGTAACAGTTATATACATGTTACTGGTATTACATAGAAATAGTATGACACAGGCCAGCAGTCCCATGTGTCTAGATTCCACAATAGGAGATTTTCTTTGTCTTATAAACTGCTGGAACACACAGCTGCTAGACTGACTTCAAATATATATATTACTTTGTAACAGTCTTATAGTAAAGAGACTGTTACACACTGTCATTTAGTTATCTCAAGGTTAGCAGATTCTGTGTGAGGATAGTGTTCTGTTAGAACATGCAGCTGCTAGGCTGACTCATAGAAAATGTATCCATTTGTAACAAATGACACATACAGCATTAAATTAATATCTATAGCAGCCCATGTGACATCTCTACTCTTATCATAATTGTCTGGTTATTGCCAATCTGGACAGCAGGAGTGATATATATTCACTAGTCCCAATATCCCATCATATAAATATACCCACACTGATATACTTTCTTATCAAGAGTTATTAGTAGCTATCTGTATGCACTTTAGACATTGTAATTGCTAAGTGACATCATATCTAGTGTATTCCTTTCTTATAGCTCAGCTTCTATTCCCTATTAGTGGAGACTAACAGCTAACATCATAATCATATATTTTTGTTTTATAACATTTCACATGAGTCAAATACACGAGGACACGCCGTGCCCTACACGCGTGTTTCACTGCATCTATGGCAACTTACATTAAAGCTAACAAGAAAGCACACTCGTTCTGTCTTTAAACAGATAAAAGAAACCCCAATAATATGGGGCATGCAAAAATTTAGATAAAACTCAGTTTTGCTCCTCTCCACGGAAATCTTTAGTAAAAGGCGAAAGATTTGTTCGTTCTGAAGAGAAACCAGAGCATGACCAAGATTCCACCTGTCGCCTGAGTGCCATGCCAGCAGTCCTCATTCAGCTCAAAGTGAGCACCCAATATGAAAGAAAGAAGCAGATTTCTCACCAGGCTTCCCCTTGCTATAAGCATGGTTTGTACTCTTTTCCATGTGCTCCCAGATCTTTCAAGCAATTAGTATGGTCAAGAAAGTTCTGCTTGAAAAGAAACAGACATTTACTGTCATTGTTATACAAATAAACTTACATTAAAGCCAACAAGAAAGCTCACTCGTTCTGTCTTTAAACTGATAAAAGAAACCCCAATAATATGGGGCATGCAAAAATTGAGATAAAACTCAGTTTTGCTCCTCTCCACGGATAATCTTTAATAAAAGGCGAAAGATTTGTTCATTCTGAAGAGAAACCAGAGCATGACCAAGATTCCACCTGTCGCCTGAGTGCCATGCCAGCAGTCCTCATTCAGATCAAAGTGAGCGCCCAATTTGAAAGAAAGCAGATTTCTCACCTGGCTTCTCCTTGCTATAAGCATGGTTTGTACTGTATTCCATGTGCTCCCAGATCTTTCAAGCAAGTAGCATGGTCAAGAAAGTTCTGTTTGAAAAGAAACAAACATTTACTGTAATTTCTATGCAAATGAGCTTTCATTAAAGCACACTCATTCTATCTTTAAACCGATAAAAGAAACCCCAAAAAGATGGGGCATGCAAAAATTGAGGTAAAACTCAGTTTTGCTCCTCTCCACGGAAATCTTTAGTAAAAGGCGAAAGATTTGTTCGTTCTGAAGAGAAACCAGAGCATGACCAAGATTTTCATCTGAAAATATGTGTTCTCCCTGCAGTTGTTGTCCCCAGATGAGAGTTCCCTTGTGCTGCCTCAGTTGAATCTCCTTTACTTGACAGAGATGTGCCTGAGCAGCGGCCCTCCCCAGCCCTATCCCAAATCATACTTATTTTGCATAGGAGATACCATGGTCATGAAGATTGTTCTCCCAGGGTGAGGTTCATTCATTGCATTCTGGGTATGCTGACCCCTGTGATTTCCCCAAATGTGGGAAACTCGACTGCATTATTTGTGGTAGTGGGGGACTGTGTTTGTGCTTTCCTCTGGTCAGCTCTGGTAAAAGTCAGATTTCTTTGTCTCAGATCTTCCTCTAGCCTTGTTCTTCTTTCGAGAGTTCCCTTGTGCTGCCTCAGTTGGATCTCCTTCACTTGACAGGGGGTGCCCGAGCAGCAATCCTCCACAGCTCTAGCCCAACTCCTACTTACCTGCCAGGTGAGATACTATGATCTTCACTGTTAGGGCAATCAGGATGTGGAATTCCCTGCCAGGGAAGGTGGTAATGGCGGACTCTGTAATTGGATTTAAAAAAGGAATGGATACATTTCTGAATGAAAAAGCTATCCAAGGTTATAATACTTAAAATATCAACATGGTTAATCCGGGGGTAACATGAGTTATAGTAGCTAACTAGTCATAAAACATTATTCAGCAAGTATGTAGAATCATCACAACTTAAAACAGGTTGAACACGATGGGCAATTTGCCTCTATTCAACCTCAAAAACTATGTTACTATATGTTACTATATTACTATGTTACTGTAGTATACAGAAAACCAAAATGCAATGAACAGTGATAGTGAGCACTGATGAGGATACTAGAACTGACACTGAGCAGCAAGATGCAGCACTGGACTATTAGTAATGTACTGTAGTATGCTGAGCACCACAATGCAGCACAAGACAATGAGCAGTGATCTGAGCACTGATGAGGATACTACTGAGAACTGACACTGAGCAGGAGAGACACACTACTAGTATTACTGAGCAGCAATAAGTAACCACTGATACTGAGCACTGCTATTGAGATTTCCACTGAGAGAACATAGCCACGTCCATTCCGCTCTCTCTTCAATGCACGAGTAAAAATGGCGGCAACGCGCAGCTCTTTATATGGAATCCGAATCTCGCGAGAATCCGACAGCGGGATGATGACATTTTCCCTTGTTCAGGTTTTCCGAGTCAGGCGGGAACAACCGAGCCTGCCTCGGACCAGTGTAAACCACGTGGAGTTCGTGGGGAATTCGGTTCTCGGAGAACCGAACCCGCTCCTCTCTACCTTATACCCATCAATTTTTTTATTTTCAATCTAAGCCCCTGCAGTTTTCTGTAAGCATCTGCTTCGCTATGATGATCAACAAGTCACAAGGGCAAACACTCAGGGCTTGAGGCGTAGATCTTAGGACCAGCTGCTACAAGCATGGCAGAGGTGTCACTATTACTGGTGACACCCAGAGAGGTGGCGAGGGAGATTGTAATGCAGTGCGCGCAGATAAGCAGCGCAATGGTAAAAAGGAGGCATGGTTTCATAGGTAGGGACGTGGCCTGGTGGCCTGAATCTACATTTTGTTGCTCCGGGTGTCCCGGGGGTTGGGGACTGCACCCGGGGACTAGTGTGTGAGCGGTGCTGGCTCCTGCACAGTGAAAAGGCATGGCCACCCAGCATGACGCCTCCCTTCTTGACCATGCTGTAATTGCAGTCGCACTGCAGTTCAGCGTGATCATAAAAAATGGTGTAGCCTCCTGCTGGTGCAGACTGTATGTGCGCGCAGGAAGCCGCCACCATTTTTGTGATCACAGCGGCTGAATGTGATGTCATACAGCCGCTGTGACCACGCCCCCTGTGTCTCCTCCATTGCAGACCCCATTTTGAAGCCTTGCACCCGCACCGCTCCATCCCTCACTTGGAAATGGAGTGTTGCTGACCCACCTATCCACCCCCCCCCCCCGCCCCGATTGACAGGCAGAGGCGATCGCATTCTCTGCGGGGTGCCGCAGAAAATGCAGGCACATGCGTATGCTCTTAGCAATTTTTGCAGTTGGATCGCTTATTGTGATTGCAATCCAACCTGAATCAGGCCCTATTACCTATCACAATGCGCTGCGGGCAGTACAAAATTGGGTTAATATAGGAGAAAAACCCCCAGACCTGTGCTCCTTAACTGTACCTGGTGGCTAGTGGAGCGGCTGCCCAGTAATCAGTGTCCACGCCAGTGCGCACACGGTCCACCCCCTACGGCCACGCTCCCCTTCAACAGCGGCCTCGTGATCCGGAAGGGTGGTGTGTGTGTGACTGACCTTAGGATGAAACCGGAGCCTCCGCTGCAGTGACCCAGCAACCAGGGCACGGGAGTATACAGCGTCGCTGGGAGTGATGAAGCTGCAGTAAAGATGTCTATTAGACCTAGCCTGCTGCAGCCCTTGTAGATTCTCATAAAACAAGTTCTTCTTTTCTTGTCAAAATTTATAGCTAAGAATAGGCTGCCTGAGGCAGGCCCCTGTTAAGTGGCCTGCTACTGAAGGCACCAACTACAAACTGAGCTCCCTGTTCATGGAAGCGGGGTTATAGAGGAGAATGCACTGAGCATCTTGGGAACAGTCAAAAGCTTTGAGCCGGTTGGTGCCTCAGATCAAGATCCTACTCTACACCCCAATGTGAATCCTTGTGGAGTCCAGTGTACCCCACAGAAGAAATTAATGTGTCACACCCATTGGCAGCAACCTTAGAATAGCTGCTGACGGGCACAATTGAGAAAGGAAGGGGGGGGGGGGACATTTGAATCCAGCACATAAATGCAATTCAAATATGTAATTTGTACCTTCCTATTTTAAAATATAATGGATGAACCTCACCCTGTGAGAACAATCTTCATGATCAAGAAATCTCATATGCAAAATAAGTATGAGTTGGGATAGGGCTGGGGAGGGTGTCTGCTCTGGCAGCCCCTCCCCCGTCAAGTTAAGGAGATTCAACTGAGGAAGCACAAGGGAACTCTCGTCTGGGGACAACAACTGCAGGGAGACCACATCTTTTCAGATGAACATGGGAGGGCGGAAGGCTGCCTAAAATACTGAAGCACCATCAAATATCAAACCATATGCAACATCTAGTACAAGCATTCCTGGGGGAAGGTCTGCAGCAGACGGATTTGCATACAGTGATGTTATCCAAGCAGTGGGCCAAAGTTGGCTGGAACCCTCATCTGCATATGAAAAGAGAAAAGGGGCGTGCAGGGCATGGCGGCCTTTTGCAGTGCTTGGATGACCCCTAGTTCTCATTAAACACCCCCACCCTCCTTTGGTGTGGGGCTCATGTTGGCCATGCCCCATCCCCTGAAGCATTCAAGCTGATTTCTTGCAGCAGCTGGGCACTGTAACAGCTCCAGAGCTGTTCTGTAAGGCAAGTAAAAGGGTGTGGGCCCTGCAGCACCACCTGTAGTTCGCATTGTGCGTTGGAAGGCACAAAGTAAGCAGACGGGAGGAGAAGTCAGGATAGTGCGCAAGGGCATCCTTTTCTCTTAGTCCGTAGAGGATGCTGGGGTCACATTAAGAACCATGGGGTATAGACGGGATCCGCAAGAGACATGGGCACTTTAAGACTATCAAAGGGTGTGAACTGGCTCCTCCCTCTATGCCCCTCCTCCAGACTCCAGTTATAGGAACTGTGCCCAGGGAGACGGACATTTCGAGGAAAGGATTTATTGTTAAACTAAGGTGAGCATCTTACCAGCTCACACCTTAAGCATGCCGCAGAACGTGGCATTCAACAGAACACAAGCCAACGGCATGAACAATTGCAGCGTGGCCTAAGTAAAAGGGGGTGTGACTTCGCGGGAGGACCCGCGATCGCGAGTCACGCCCCCGTTTTCGGCACTGAGGGGGCATGCCCAGCGCTCTGTGAGCCGCTGGCATGCCACCTCTCCCTCTGACTTCAGTGAATAGACGCTGTGCGCATGCGCACAGCGTCTATTCACCGCTGCTCTGCTAAGCAGGGCAGCGACAGACAGAGCCTCCCAACTGTCCTCCCCACCGCGGGACACTGCGGCCCGCAGGTGGGACAGCGGGACAGTCCCCAAAAAACGGGACTGTCCCGCGAAAATCGGGACAGTTGGGAGGTATGATATGGGGCATGCAAAAATTGAGATAAAACTCAGTTTTGCTCCTCTCCACGGAAATCTTTAATAAAAGGCGAAATATTTGTTAGTTCTGAAGAGAAACCAGAGCATGACCAAGATTCCACCTGTCGCCTGAGTGCCATGCCAGCAGTTCTCATTCAGCTGAAAGTGAGCACCCAATTTGAATGAAAGAAAGCAGATTTCTCACCAGGCTTACCCTTGCTATAAACATGGTTTGTACTCTTTTCCATGTGCTCCCAGATCTTTCAAGCAATTAGTGTGGTCAAGAAAGTTCTGTTTGAAAAGAAACAAACATTTACTGTAATTTCTATGCAAATGAGCTTACATTAAAGCACACTCGTTCTATCTTTAAACAGATAAAATAAAACCCCAATAAGATGGGGCAAGGAAAAAATGAGATAAAACTCAGTTTTGCTCCTCTCCACGGAAATCTTTAGTAAAAGGCGAAAGATTTGTTCGTTCTGAAGAGAAACCAGAGCATGACCAAGATTCCACCTGTCGCCTGAGTGCCATGCCAGCAGTTCTTATTCAGCTCAAAGTGAGCACCCAATTTGAAAGAAAGAAAGCAGATTTCTCACCAGGCTTCCCCTAGCTATAAACATGGTTTGTATTTTTTTCCATGTGTTCCCAGATCTTTCAAGCAATTAGTATAGTCAAGAAAGTTCTGTTTGAAAAGAAACAAACATTTACTGTCATTTCTATGCAAATGAGCTTACATTAAAGCACACTCGTTCTATCTTTAAACCGATAAAATAAAACCCCAATAAGATGGGGCATGCAAAATTTGAGATAAAACTCAGTTTTGCTCCTCTCCACGGAAATCTTTAGTAAAAGGCGAAAGATTTGTTCGTTCTGAAGAGAAACCAGAGCATGACCAAGATTCCACCTGTCGCCTGAGTGCCATGCCAGCCAGGGCCGGCTCCAGGCCTACTAGCACCCTGAGCGAGAAAATGTAAAAGTGCCCCCCCCCCCATGCGCGCGCCGAAGGCGCGCGCGCCCTTGGAAAAGTGGGCGTGGCCTCTTGAAAAAGTGGGCGTGGTCTCGTCCCCCAGCAGTGCCAGCTACACATGACATGCCCTCCAGCAGTGCCAGCTACACGTGCTAGTGTTCACTTTTTAGGGCAGGTTGCTGATCACAGGGAGGGCACATTTTTAAGTTAGGTGGGCAAAATGATGTACATACTGTAATGCTTGTTGTTCCCATTTCCACACGCTAAACCATGGACAGTGCGCGCCGAAGGCGCGCAGCAAAAATTTAGGGGAGTTACTTCGTGGGGAAGGTGCGTAGCCACATTATAGTGGCAATTCACATTACACCACACAGTAGTGCAGCTAATACACATTGCACCAGGTAGAACCTCCTATAAGAGCACGTTAGACACATTGCGCCAGGTAGAGCACTGAGACACACTGCCCAGCCACAGACGCCTAGCGGGAACACTACATGATATGCCCCCCAGCAGTGCCAGCTACACATGACATGCCCCCCAGCAGTGCCAGCTACACGTGACATGCCCCCCAGCAGTGCCAGCTACATAAATGGCCACACAGTTCCAGATGGATAAATGCCCCCACAGCGCAGATATGCCCCCACAGTGCCACATACATTAATGCCCTCACAGTGCAAGATATGCCCCCACAGTGCAAGAAATGTCCCCACAGTGCAAGAAATGCCCCCACAGTGCAAGAAATGCCCCCACGGTGCCAGATACATAAATGCCCCCACGGTGCCAGATACATAAATGCCCCCACGGTGCCAGATACATAAATGCCCCCACGGTGCCTGATACATAAATGCCCCCACGGTGCCAGATACATAAATGCCCCCACGGTGCCAGATACATAAATGCCCCCACGGTGCCAGATACATAAATGTCCCCACGGTGCCTGATACATAAATGCCCCCACGGTGCATGATACATAAATGCCCCCACGGTGCATGATACATAAATGCCCCCACGGTGCCTGATACATAAATGCCCCCACGGTGCCTGATACATAAATGCCCCCACAGAGCCAGATAAATGCCCCCACAGTGCCAGATATGTCCCCACAGTGCCAGATATGCCCCCACAGTGCCAGATATGCCCCCACGGTGCCAGAAATGCCCCCACAGTGCCAGATAAATGCCCCCAGTGCCAGATAAATGCCCCCACAGTGCCAGATAAATGCCCCCACAGTGCCAGAAATGCCCCCACAGTGCCAGAAATGCCCCCACAGTGCCAGAAATGCCCCCACAGTGCCAGATATGCCCCCACAGTGCCAGATATGCCCCCACAGTGCCTGATATGTCCCCACAGTGCCAGAAATGCCCCCATAGTGCCAGAAATGCCCCCACAGTGCCAGATAAATGCCCCCACAGAGCCAGATAAATGCCCCCACAGAGCCAGATAAATGCCCCCACAGAGCCAGATAAATGCCCCCACAGTGCCAGAAATGCCCCCACAGTGCCAGAAATGCCCACACAGTGCCAGAAATGCCCCCACAGTGCCAGAAATGTCCCCACAGTGCCTGATATGCCCCCACAGGGCCAGATATGTCCCCACAGTGCCAAATATGCCCCCACAGAGCCAGATATGCAATGCCCCCACAGTGCCAGAAATGCCCCCACAGTGCCAGAAATGCCCCCCACAGAGCCAGAAATGCCCCCACAGTGCCAGAAATGCCCCCACATAACCAAAAATGCCCCCTGTGTGCCAGAAATGCCCCCACAGTGCGGATCTCCCCCCCCCCAAAAAAAAAAAATACCTGCGGCGCTGGGGAGGAGTACTGCTGTCCGCCTGTGTGGGAGCGCTGGCGGGCGGGAGGCCGGGCGAGTGAGCCTGAGCCTGGGTCCGGGCTGGCGGGCGGGTGGGCGGCCACTTGTGCAGGCGGGCTATGCGCGCGCCGGCGTCTGACGTTAGATACCGGCGCCGCGCAGCGCGCATACACAGCGCGACCGCCAAATGCTGCAGCAGCACACACACAGGGCCGGCTCCAGCATCGAATATGGCGGCGCCAGCGCGTGGCGCCCATTAAGGGTGGCGCCCTGCGCGGCCGCTCTATTCGAACATGCCTAGAGCCGGCCCTGATGCCAGCAGTCCTCATTCAGCTCAAAGTGAGCACCCAATTTGAAAGAAAGAAAGCAGATTTCTCACCAGGCTTCCCCTTGCTATAAGCATGGTTTGTACTCTTTTCCATGTGCTCCCAGATCTTTCAAGCAATTAGTATGGTCAAGAAAGTTCTGCTTGAAAAGAAACAGACATTTACTGTCATTGTTATACAAATAAACTTACATTAAAGCTAACAAGAAAGCACACTCGTTCTGTCTTTAAACTGATAAAAGAAACCCCAATAATATGGGGCATGCAAAAATTGAGATAAAACTCAGTTTTGCTCCTCTCCACGGAAATCTTTAATAAAAGGCGAAATATTTGTTAGTTCTGAAGAGAAACCAGAGCATGACCAAGATTCCACCTGTCGCCTGAGTGCCATGCCAGCAGTCCTCATTCAGATCAAAGTGAGCGCCCAATTTGAAAGAAAGCAGATTTCTCACCTGGCTTCTCCTTGCTATAAGCATGGTTTGTACTGTATTCCATGTGCTCCCAGATCTTTCAAGCAAGTAGCATGGTCAAGAAAGTTCTGTTTGAAAAGAAACAAACATTTACTGTAATTTCTATGCAAATGAGCTTTCATTAAAGCACACTCATTCTATCTTTAAACTGATAAAAGAAACCCCAAAAAGATGGGGCATGCAAAAATTGAGGTAAAACTCAGTTTTGCTCCTCTCCACGGAAATCTTTAGTAAAAGGCGAAAGATTTGTTCGTTCTGAAGAGAAACCAGAGCATGACCAAGATTTTCATCTGAAAATATGTGTTCTCCCTGCAGTTGTTGTCCCCAGATGAGAGTTCCCTTGTGCTGCCTCAGTTGAATCTCCTTTACTTGACAGAGATGTGCCTGAGCAGCGGCCCTCCCCAGCCCTATCCCAAATCATACTTATTTTGCATAGGAGATACCATGGTCATGAAGATTGTTCTCCCAGGGTGAGGTTCATTCATTGCATTCTGGGTATGCTGACCCCTGTGATTTCCCCAAATGTGGGAAACTCGACTGCATTATTTGTGGTAGTGGGGGACTGTGTTTGTGCTTTCCTCTGGTCAGCTCTGGTAAAAGTCAGATTTCTTTGTCTCAGATCTTCCTCTAGCCTTGTTCTTCTTTCGAGAGTTCCCTTGTGCTGCCTCAGTTGGATCTCCTTCACTTGACAGGGGGTGCCCGAGCAGCAATCCTCCACAGCTCTAGCCCAACTCCTACTTACCTGCCAGGTGAGATACTATGATCTTCACTGTTAGGGCAATCAGGATGTGGAATTCCCTGCCAGGGAAGGTGGTAATGGTGGACTCTGTAATTGGATTTAAAAAAGGAATGGATACATTTCTGAATGAAAAAGCTATCCAAGGTTATAATACTTAAAATATCAACATGGTTAATCCGGGGGTAACATGAGTTATAGTAGCTAACTAGTCATAAAACATTATTCAGCAAGTATGTAGAATCATCACAACTTAAAACAGGTTGAACACGATGGGCAATTTGCCTCTATTCAACCTCAAAAACTATGTTACTATATGTTACTATATTACTATGTTACTGTAGTATACAGAAAACCAAAATGCAATGAACAGTGATAGTGAGCACTGATGAGGATACTAGAACTGACACTGAGCAGCAAGATGCAGCACTGGACTATTAGTAATGTACTGTAGTATGCTGAGCACCACAATGCAGCACAAGACAATGAGCAGTGATACTGAGCACTGATGAGGATACTACTGAGAACTGACACTGAGCAGGAGAGACACACTACTAGTATTACTGAGCAGCAATAAGTAACCACTGATACTGAGCACTGATATTGAGATTTCCACTGAGAGAACATAGCCACGTCCATTCCGCTCTATCTTCAATGCACGAGTAAAAATGGCGGCAACGCGCAGCTCTTTATATGGAATCCGAATCTCGCGAGAATCCGACAGCGGGATGATGACATTTTCCCTTTTTCAGGTTTTCCGAGTCAGGCGGGAACAACCGAGCCTGCCTCGGACCAGTGTAAACAACGTGGAGTTCGTGGGGAATTCGGTTCTCGGAGAACCGAACCCGCTCCTCTCTACCTTATACCTATCAATTTTTTTATTTTCAATCTAAGCCCCTGCAGTTTTCTGTAAGCATCTGCTTCGCTATGATGATCAACAAGTCACAAGGGCAAACACTCAGGGCTTGAGGCGTAGATCTTAGGACCAGCTGCTACAAGCATGGCAGAGGTGTCACTATCACTGGTGACACCCAGAGAGGTGGCGAGGGAGATTGTAATGCAGTGCGCGCAGATAAGCAGCGCAATGGTAAAAAGGAGGCATGGTTTCATAGGTAGGGGCGTGGCCTGGTGGCCTGAATCTACATTTTGTTGCTCCGGGTGTCCCGGGGGTTGGGGGCTGCACCCGGGGACTAGTGTGTGAGCGGTGCTGGCTCCTGCACAGTGAAAGGGCATGGCCACCCAGCATGACGCCTCCCTTCTTGACCATGCTGTAATTGCAGTCGCACTGCAGTTCAGCGTGATCATAAAAAATGATGTAGCCTCCTGCTGGTGCAGACTGTATGTGCGCGCAGGAAGCCGCCACCATTTTTGTGATCACAGCGGCTGAATGTGATGTCATACAGCCGCTGTGACCACGCCCCCTGTGTCTCCTCCGTTGCAGACCCCATTTTGAAGCCTTGCCCCCGCACCGCTCCATCCCTGACTTGGAAATGGAGTGTTGCTGACCCACCTATCCCCCCCCCCCCCGCCCCGATTGACAGGCAGAGGCGATCGCATTCTCTGCGGGGTGCCACAGAAAATGCAGGCACATGCGTATGCTCTTAGCAATTTTTGCAGTTGGATCGCTTATTGTGATTGCAATCCAACCTGAATCAGGCCCTATTACCTATCACAATGCGCTGCGGGCAGTACAAAATTGGGTTAATATAGGAGAAAAACCCCCAGACCTGTGCTCCTTAACTGTACCTGGTGGCTAGTGGAGCGGCTGCCCAGTAATCAGTGTCCACGCCAGTGCGCACACGGTCCACCCCCTACGGCCACGCTCCCCTTCATCAGCGGCCTCGTGATCCGGAAGGGTGGTGTGTGTGTGACTGACCTTAGGATGAAACCGGAGCCTCCGCTGCAGTGACCCAGCAACCAGGGCATGGGAGTATACAGCGCCGCTGGGAGTGATGAAGCTGCAGTAAAGATGTCTATTAGACCTAGCCTGCTGCAGCCCTTGTAGATTCTCATAAAACAAGTTCTTCTTTTCTTGTCAAAATTTATAGCTAAGAATAGGCTGCCTGAGGCAGGCCCCTGTTAAGTGGCCTGCTACTGAAGGCACCAACTACAAACTGAGCTCCCTGTTCATGGAAGCGGGGTTATAGAGGAGAATGCACTGAGCATCTTGGGAACAGTCAAAAGCTTTGAGCCGGTTGGTGCCTCAGATCAAGATCCTACTCTACACCCCAATGTGAATCCTTGTGGAGTCCAGTGTACCCCACAGAAGAAATTAATGTGTCACACCCATTGGCAGCAACCTTAGAATAGCTGCTGACGGGCACAATTGAGAATGGAAGGGGGGGGGGGGGACATTTGAATCCAGCACATAAATGCAATTCAAATATGTAATTTGTACCTTCCTATTTTAAAATATAATGGATGAACCTCACCATGTGAGAACAATCTTCATGATCAAGAGATCTCATATGCAAAATAAGTATGAGTTGGGATAGGGCTGGGGAGGGTGGCTGCTCGGGCAGCCCCTCCCCCGTCAAGTTAAGGAGATTCAACTGAGGAAGCACAAGGGAACTCTCGTCTGGGGACAACAACTGCAGGGAGACCACATCTTTTCAGATGAACATGGGAGGGCGGAAGGCTGCCTAATACTGAAGCACCATCAAATATCAAACCATATGCAACATCAAGTACAAGCATTCCTGGGGGAAGGTCTGCAGCAGACGGATTTGCATACAGTGATGTTATCCAAGCAGTGGGCCAAAGTTGGCTGGAACCCTCATCTGCATATGAAAAGAGAAAAGGGGCGTGCAGGGCATGGCGGCCTTTTGCAGTGCTTGGATGACCCCTAGTTCTCATTAAACACCCACACCCTCCTTTGGTGTGGGGCTCATGTTGGCCATGCCCCATCCCCTGAAGCATTCAAGCTGATTTCTTGCAGCAGCTGGGCACTGTAACAGCTCCAGAGCTGTTCTGTAAGGCAAGTAAAAGGGTGTGGGCCCTGCAGCACCACCTGTAGTTCGCATTGTGCGTTGGAAGGCACAAAGTAAGCAGACGGGAGGAGAAGTCAGGATAGTGCGCAAGGGCATCCTTTTCTCTTAGTCCGTAGAGGATGCTGGGGTCACATTAAGAACCATGGGGTATAGACGGGATCCGCAAGAGACATGGGCACTTTAAGACTATCAAAGGGTGTGAACTGGCTCCTCCCTCTATGCCCCTCCTCCAGACTCCAGTTATAGGAACTGTGCCCAGGGAGACGGACATTTCGAGGAAAGGATTTATTGTTAAACTAAGGTGAGCATCTTACCAGCTCACACCTTAAGCATGCCGCAGAACGTGGCATTCAACAGAACACAAGCCAACGGCATGAACAATTGCAGCAAAAAGCTGACCAGAACCATAACACAACATGTGTATAACCACAAGTAATAACTGCAGACACAGTATGGACTGGGACGGGTGCCCAGCATCCTCTACAGACTAAGAGAAAAGGATTTACCGGTAGGTATTAAAATCCTATTTTCTCATACGACCTAGAGGATGCTGGGGTCACATTAAGAACCATGGGGTTATACCAAAGCTCTTGAACGGGTGGAAGAGTGCGTACGACTCTGCAGCACCGAATGACCCAACTTGAGGTTATCATCGGCAAGGATGCAGTGGCGTTAATGTTTCCTGGTGTCAACCTGTATTATTTCAGTAGATATTGAAATGAGGATGCATCTTGCTGCCTTTCCAATGAAGCAAGTTTAATTTAGTAATAGGTGAAAAACCATCCCTACAAAGATGTTAATCAGATACTTGGCTTTGTGGACACTTTTCAGAGAACAAATTAGTTAGCATAAAAATAAAGCCAGAAAATGAAGAGCTGTTTAATCACTCAATTGGATTTTTCTGCCAGCATATTTCATTTTCTCTGCAACCCACTGCTAAATTGTGCTTCCTAGCTGTTTTTTGATAAAATCACTTAATCAAATCTAACTCTGATTACATCAGAGTAGGCCAGGTACCCTACACCATAAGAGGGGGTTTGAAATTTTGACTTGTCTACTTAAAGATCACCAAAATCTGATGACAAGGTCAATAACATCCCTGGGTGGGATTGAACCACCAACCCTTTGGTTAATAACCAAACACACTAACCGATTGCACCACAGAGACACTTTGCAAAAGAACATACTGACAAAGGCTAATAAGCATTCATCTAGAACAATTCCTAGAAAACTTTAAAAAGTCAATAATCTGGAGAGATTTTGTAAGATGTTTCTTCCATCAACCAATGAAGAAACGCATTGGTACTTTCCCATGATGAGTGAGTGCTTCAGGATCTCTTGCACTTACATGTGCAGCAGAGTACTGCAATGGAAGCATGCTGGGCCCATAACCCAGAGGTAGGCAGATTGAAACTATCCTCTGCTATATGCATTTTTTTTTGTTAAAGTAATCCAAAACTGGGATTGATATTTTTGCTCTTTTATTTTTACTTAAAGTACAATAAATTTTACCATTTTAATTTGTTTTAATAGTATATTGACAGTATTGTTTTCTTTCAAAAATCCACTTAATTTTCTTTACCCTATTATTAAAATGGTAATTGACAAAAACAAACTACATTGTCACCAGAAGAGCAATACAAAATGTACAAGTGATATATTAAAATCATCTTTCCAGCTTGAATTTCAATGATGCATTGGGGCAACGATTTTGTGAGAAACATCTTCACCCTTAAATAAAGATTTTCTTAATTCCTTACCTGTGTGCTAATTAGATATCACCTTGTTTTCACATTAAACAGACTTCCACATGAGAAAGCAGCAAGGATGCAGTGGCGTTAATGTTTCCTGGTGTCAACCTGTATTATTTCAGTAGATATTGAAATGAGGATGCATCTTGCTGCCTTTCCAATGAAGCAAGTTTAATTTAGTAATAGGTGAAAAACCATCCCTACAAAGATGTTAATCAGATACTTGGCTTTGTGGACACTTTTCAGAGAACAAATTTGTTAGCATAAAAATAAAGCCAGAAAATGAAGAGCTGTTTAATCACTCAATTGGATTTTTTTGCCAGCATATTTCTTTTTCTCTGCAAACCACTGCTAAATTGTGCTTCCTAGCTGTTTTTATAAAATCACTGAATCAAATCTAACTCTGATTACATCAGAGAAGGCCAGGTACCCTACACCATAACAGGGGTTTTTGAAATTTTGACTTGTCTACTTAAATATCACCAAAATCTGATCACAAGGTCAATTACGTCCCTGGGTGGGATTGAACCACCAACCTTTTGATTAATAGCTGAACACACTAACCGATTGCGCCACAGAGACACTTTGCAAAAAGAATATACTGACAAAGACTAATAAGCATTCATCCAGAACGTTTCCTAGAAAAACTTTAAAAAGTCAATAATCTGGAGAGTTTTTGTAAGATGTTTCTTCCAGCAACCAATGAAGAAACACATTGGTACTTTCGCATGATGAGTGAGTGCTTCAGGATCTCTTGCACTTACATGTGCAGCAGAGTACTGCAATGGAAGCATGCTGGGCCCATAACCCAGAGGTAGGCAGATTGAAACTATCCTTTGCTATATGCATTTTTTTTTTGTTCATTAAAGTAATCCAAAACTGGGATTGATATTTTAGCTTTTATTTTTACTTAAAGTACAATAACTTTTACCATTTTAATTTGTTTTAATAGTATATTGACAGTATTGTTTTCTTTCAAAAATCCACTTAATTTTCTTTACCCTATTATTAAAATGGTAATTGACAAAAACAAACTACATTGTCACCAGAAGAGCAATACAAAATGTACAAGTGATATATTAAAATCATCTTTCCAGCTTGAATTTCAATGATGCATTGGGGCAATGATTTTGTGAGAAACATCTTTACCCTTAAATAAAGATTTTCTTAATTCCTTACCTGTGTGCTAATTAGATATCACCTTGTTTTCACATTAAACAGACTTCCACATGAGAAAGCAGCAAGGATGCAGTGGCGTTAATGTTTCCTGGTGTCAACCTGTATTATTTCAGTAGATATTGAAATGAGGATGCATCATCTTGCTGCCTTTCCAATGAAGCAAGTTTAATTTAGTAATAGGTGAAAAACCATCCCTACAAATATGTTAATCAGATACTTGGCTTTGTGGACACTTTTCAGAGAACAAATTTGTTATCATAAAAATAAAGCCAGAAAATGAAGAGCTGTTTAATCACTCAATTGTATTTTTCTGCCAGCATTTTTCTTTTTCTCTGCAACCCACTGCTAAATTGTGCTTCCTAGCTGTTTTTTTATAAAATCACTTAATCAAATCTAACTCTGATTACATCAGAGAAGGCCAGGTACCCTACACTATAAGAAGGGGTTTGCAATTTTGACTTGTCTACTTAAATATCACCAAAATCTGATCACAAGGTCAATTACGTCCCTGGGTGGGATTGAACCACCAACCTTTTGATTAATAGCTGAACACACTAACCGATTGCGCCACAGAGACACTTTGCAAAAAGAATATACTGACAAAGACTAATAAGCATTCATCTAGAACGTTTCCTAGAAAAACTTTAAAAAGTCAATAATCTGGAGAGTTTTTGTAAGATGTTTCTTCCAGCAACCAATGAAGAAACACATTGGTACTTTCGCATGATGAGTGAGTGCTTCAGGATCTCTTGCACTTACATGTGCAGCAGAGTACTGCAATGGAAGCATGCTGGGCCCATAACCCAGAGGTAGGCAGATTGAAACTATCCTTTGCTATATGCATTTTTTTTTTGTTCATTAAAGTAATCCAAAACTGGGATTGATATTTTAGCTTTTATTTTTACTTAAAGTACAATAACTTTTACCATTTTAATTTGTTTTAATAGTATATTGACAGTATTGTTTTCTTTCAAAAATCCACTTAATTTTCTTTACCCTATTATTAAAATGGTAATTGACAAAAACAAACTACATTGTCACCAGAAGAGCAATACAAAATGTACAAGTGATATATTAAAATCATCTTTCCAGCTTGAATTTCAATGATGCATTGGGGCAATGATTTTGTGAGAAACATCTTTACCCTTAAATAAAGATTTTCTTAATTCCTTACCTGTGTGCTAATTAGATATCACCTTGTTTTCACATTAAACAGACTTCCACATGAGAAAGCAGCAAGGATGCAGTGGCGTTAATGTTTCCTGGTGTCAACCTGTATTATTTCAGTAGATATTGAAATGAGGATGCATCTTGCTGCCTTTCCAATGAAGCAAGTTTAATTTAGTAATAGGTGAAAAACCATCCCTACAAATATGTTAATCAGATACTTGGCTTTGTGGACACTTTTCAGAGAACAAATTAGTTAGCATAAAAATAAAGCCAGAAAATGAAGAGCTGTTTAATCACTCAATTGGATTTTTCTGCCAGCATATTTCTTTTTCTCTGCAACCCACTGCTAAATTGTGCTTCCTAGCTGTTTTTATAAAATCACTGAATCAAATCTAACTCTGATTACATCAGAGAAGGCCAGGTACCCTACACCATAACAGGGGGTTTGAAATTTTGACTTGTCTGCTTAAAGATCACCAAAATCTGATAACAAGGTCAATTAAGTCCCTGGGTGGGATTGAACCACCAACCTTTTGGTTAATAGCCTTACACACTAACTGATTGCGCCACAGCGACACTTTGCAAAAGTACTTACTGACAAAGGCTAATAAGCATTCATCTAGAACGATTCCTAGAAACATTTTAAAAAGTCAATAATGTGGAGAGTTTTTGTAAGATGTTTCTTCCATCAACCAATGAAGAAACACATTGGTACTTTCCCATGATGAGTGAGTGCTTCAGGATCTCTTGCACTTACATGTGCAGCAGAGTACTGTAATGGAAGCATGCTGGGTCCATAACCCAGAGGTAGGCAGATTGAAACTATCCTCTGCTATATGCATTTTTTTTTGTTCATTAAAGTAATCCAAAACTGGGATTGATATTTTAGCTTTTATTTTTACTTAAAGTACAATAACTTTTACCATTTTAATTTGTTTTAATAGTATATTGACAGTATTGTTTTCTTTCAAAAATCCAATTAATTTTCTTTACCCGATTATTAAAATGGTAACTGACAAAAACAAACTACATTGTCACCAGAAGAGCAATACAAAATGTACAAGTGATATATTAAAATCATCTTTCCAGCTTGAATTTCAATGATGCATTGGGGCAACGATTTTGTGAGAAACATCTTCACCCTTAAATAAAGATTTTCTTAATTCCTTACCTGTGTGCTAATTAGATATCACCTTGTTTTCACATTAAACAGACTTCCACATGAGAAAGCAGCAAGGATGCAGTGGCGTTAATGTTTCCTGGTGTCAACCTGTATTATTTCAGTAGATATTGAAATGAGGATGCATCTTGCTGCCTTTCCAATGAAGCAAGTTTAATTTAGTAATAGGTGAAAAACCATCCCTACAAAGGTGTTAATCAGAGACTTGGCTTTGTGGACACTTTTCAGAGAACAAATTTGTTATCATAAAAATAAAGCCAGAAAATGAAGAGCTGTTTAATCACTCAATTGTATTTTTCTGCCAGCATTTTTCTTTTTCTCTGCAACCCACTGCTAAATTGTGCTTCCTAGCTGTTTTTTTTATAAAATCACTTAATCAAATCTAACTCTGATTACATCAGAGAAGGCCAGGTACCCTACACCATAAGAGGGGGTTTGCAATTTTGACTTGTCTACTTAAATATCACCAAAATCTGATCACAAGGTCAATTACGTCCCTGGGTGGGATTGAACCACCAACCTTTTGATTAATAGCTGAACACACTAACCGATTGCGCCACAGAGACACTTTGCGAAAAGAATATACTGACAAAGACTAATAAGCATTCATCTAGAACGTTTCCTAGAAAAACTTTAAAAAGTCAATAATCTGGAGAGTTTTTGTAAGATGTTTCTTCCAGCAACCAATGAAGAAACACATTGGTACTTTCGCATGATGAGTGAGGGCTTCAGGATCTCTTGCACTTACATGTGCAGCAGAGTACTGCAATGGAAGCATGCTGGGCCCATAACCCAGAGGTAGGCAGATTGAAACTATCCTTTGCTATATGCATTTTTTTTTTGTTCATTAAAGTAATCCAAAACTGGGATTGATATTTTAGCTTTTATTTTTACTTAAAGTACAATAACTTTTACCATTTTAATTTGTTTTAATAGTATATTGACAGTATTGTTTTCTTTCAAAAATCCACTTAATTTTCTTTACCCTATTATTAAAATGGTAATTGACAAAAACAAACTACATTGTCACCAGAAGAGCAATACAAAATGTACAAGTGATATATTAAAATCATCTTTCCAGCTTGAATTTCAATGATGCATTGGGGCAATGATTTTGTGAGAAACATCTTTACCCTTAAATAAAGATTTTCTTAATTCCTTACCTGTGTGCTAATTAGATATCACCTTGTTTTCACATTAAACAGACTTCCACATGAGAAAGCAGCAAGGATGCAGTGGCGTTAATGTTTCCTGGTGTCAACCTGTATTATTTCAGTAGATATTGAAATGAGGATGCATCTTGCTGCCTTTCCAATGAAGCAAGTTTAATTTAGTAATAGGTGAAAAACCATCCCTACAAATATGTTAATCAGATACTTGGCTTTGTGGACACTTTTCAGAGAACAAATTAGTTAGCATAAAAATAAAGCCAGAAAATGAAGAGCTGTTTAATCACTCAATTGGATTTTTCTGCCAGCATATTTCTTTTTCTCTGCAACCCACTGCTAAATTGTGCTTCCTAGCTGTTTTTATAAAATCACTGAATCAAATCTAACTCTGATTACATCAGAGAAGGCCAGGTACCCTACACCATAACAGGGGGTTTGAAATTTTGACTTGTCTGCTTAAAGATCACCAAAATCTGATAACAAGGTCAATTAAGTCCCTGGGTGGGATTGAACCACCAACCTTTTGGTTAATAGCCTTACACACTAACTGATTGCGCCACAGCGACACTTTGCGAAAGTACTTACTGACAAAGGCTAATAAGCATTCATCTAGAACGATTCATAGAAACATTTTAAAAAGTCAATAATGTGGAGAGTTTTTGTAAGATGTTTCTTCCATCAACCAATGAAGAAACACATTGGTACTTTCCCATGATGAGTGAGTGCTTCAGGATCTCTTGCACTTACATGTGCAGCAGAGTACTGTTATGAAAGCATGCTGGGTCCATAACCCAGAGGTAGGCAGATTGAAACTATCCTCTGCTATATGCATTTTTTTTTTGTTAATTAAAGTAATCCAAAACTGGGATTGATATTTTTGCTCTTTTATTTTTACTTAAAGTACAATAACTTTTACCATTTTAATTTGTTTTAATAGTAAATTGACAGTATTGTTTTCTTTCAAAAATCCAATTAATTTTCTTTACCCGATTATTAAAATGGTAACTGACAAAAACAAACTACATTGTCACCAGAAGAGCAATACAAAATGTACAAGTGATATATTAAAATCATCTTTCCAGCTTGAATTTCAATGATGCATTGGGGCAACGATTTTGTGAGAAACATCTTCACCCTTAAATAAAGATTTTCTTAATTCCTTACCTGTGTGCTAATTAGATATCACCTTGTTTTCACATTAAACAGACTTCCACATGAGAAAGCAGCAAGGATGCAGTGGCGTTAATGTTTCCTGGTGTCAACCTGTATTATTTCAGTAGATATTGAAATGAGGATGCATCTTGCTGCCTTTCCAATGAAGCAAGTTTAATTTAGTAATAGGTGAAAAACCATCCCTACAAAGGTGTTAATCAGAGACTTGGCTTTGTGGACACTTTTCAGAGAACAAATTTGTTAGCATAAAAATAAAGCCAGAAAATGAAGAGCTGTTTAATCACTCAATTGGATTTTTTTGATAGCATATTTCTTTTTCTCTGCAACCCACTGCTAAATTGTGCTTCCTAGCTGTTTTTATAAAATCACTGAATCAAATCTAACTCTGATTACATCAGAGAAGGCCAGGTACCCTACACCATAACAGGGGTTTTCGAAATTTTGACTTGTCTACTTAAAGATCAACAAAATCTGATAACAAGGTCAATTATGTCCCTGGGTGGGATTGAACCACCAACCTTTTGGTTAATAGCTGTACACACTAACTGATTGCGCCACAGCGACACTTTGCAAAAGAACATACTGACAAAGGCTAATAAGCATTCATCTAGAACGTTTCCTATAAAAACTTTAAATAGTCAATAATCTGGAGAGTTTTTGTAAGATGTTTCGTCCATCAACCAATGAAGAAACACATTGGTACTTTCCCATGATGAGTGAGTGCTTCAGGATCTCTTGCACTTACATGTGCAGCAGAGTACTGTTATGAAAGCATGCTGGGTCCATAACCCAGAGGTAGGCAGATTGAAACTATCCTCTGCTATATGCATTTTTTTTTTGTTAATTAAAGTAATCCAAAACTGGGATTGATATTTTTGCTCTTTTATTTTTACTTAAAGTACAATAACTTTTACCATTTTAATTTGTTTTAATAGTATATTGACAGTATTGTTTTCTTTCAAAAATCCAATTACTTTTCTTTACCCGATTATTAAAATGGTAATTGACAAAAACAAACTACATTGTCACCAGAAGAGCAATACAAAATGTACAAGTGATATATTAAAATCATCTTTCCAGCTTGAATTTCAATGATGCAATGGGGCAACGATTTTGTGAGAAACATCTTCACCCTTAAATAAAGATTTTCTTAATTCCTTACCTGTGTGCTAATTAGATATCACTTTGTTTTCACATTAAACAGACTTCCACATGAGAAAACAGCAAAGATGCAGTGGCGTTAATGTTTCCTGGTGTCAACCTGTATTATTTCCGTAGATATTGAAATGAGGATGCATCTTGCTGCCTTTCCAATGAAGCAAGTTTAATTTAGTAATAGGTGAAAAACCATCCCTACAAAGATGTTAATCAGATACTTGGCTTTGTGGACACTTTTCAGAGAACAAATTTGTTAGCATAAAAATAAAGCCAGAAAATGAAGAGCTGTTTAATCACTCAATTGGATTTTTCTGCCAGCATTTTTCTTTTTCTCTGCAACCCACTGCTAAATTGTGCTTCCTAGCTGTTTTTTTTATAAAATCACTTAATCAAATCTAACTCTGATTACATCAGAGAAGGCCAGGTACCCTACACCATAAGAGGGGTTTTGCAATTTTGACTTGTCTACTTAAATATTACCAAAATCTGATCACAAGGTCAATTACGTCCCTGGGTGGGATTGAACCACCAACCTTCTGATTAATAGCTGAACACACTAACCGATTGCGCCACAGAGACACTTTGCAAAAAGTACATACTGACAAAGACTAATAAGCATTCATCTAGAACGTTTCCTAGAAAAACTTTAAAAAGTCAATAATCTGGAGAGTTTTTGTAAGATGTTTCTTCCAGCAACCAATGAAGAAACACATTGGTACTTTCGCATGATGAGTGAGTGCTTCAGGATCTCTTGCACTTACATGTGCAGCAGAGTACTGCACTGGAAGCATGCTGGGCCCATAACCCAGAGGTAGGCAGATTGAAACTATCCTTTGCTATACATTTTTTTTTGTTCATTAAAGTAATCCAAAACTGGGATTGATATTTTAGCTTTTATTTTTACTTAAAGTACAATAACTTTTACCATTTTAATTTGTTTTAATAGTATATTGACAGTATTGTTTTCTTTCAAAAATCCAATTAATTTTCTTTACCCGATTTTTAAAATGGTAATTGACAAAAACAAACTACATTGTCACCAGAAGAGCAATACAAAATGTACAAGTGATATATTAAAATCATCTTTCCAGCTTGAATTTCAATGATGCATTGGGGCAACGATTTTGTGAGAAACATCTTCACCCTTAAATAAAGATTTTCTTAATTCCTTACCTGTGTGCTAATTAGATATCACCTTGTTTTCACATTAAACAGACTTCCACATGAGAAAACAGCAAAGATGCAGTGGCGTTAATGTTTCCTGGTGTCAACCTGTATTATTTCCGTAGATATTGAAATGAGGATGCATCTTGCTGCCTTTCCAATGAAGCAAGTTTAATTTAGTAATAGGTGAAAAACCATCCCTACAAAAATGTTAATCAGATACTTGGCTTTGTGGACACTTTTCAGAGAACAAATTTGTTATCATAAAAATAAAGCCAGAAAATGAAGAGCTGTTTAATCACTCAATTGGATTTTTCTGCCAGCATTTTTCTTTTTCTCTGCAACCCACTGCTAAATTGTGCTTCCTAGCTGTTTTTTTTATAAAATCACTTAATCAAATCTAACTCTGATTACATCAGAGAAGGCCAGGTACCCTACACCATAAGAGGGGGTTTGCAATTTTGACTTGTCTACTTAAATATCACCAAAATCTGATCACAAGGTCAATTATGTCCCTGGGTGGGATTGAACCACCAACTTTTTGATTAATAGCTGAACACACTAACCAATTGCGCCACAGAGACACTTTGCAAAAAGTACATACTGACAAAGACTAATAAGCATTCATCTAGAACGTTTCCTAAAAAAACTTTAAAAAGTCAATAATCTGGAGAGTTTTTGTAAGATGTTTCTTCCAGCAACCAACGAAGAAACACATTGGTACTTTCGCATGATGAGTGAGTGCTTCAGGATCTCTTGCACTTACATGTGCAGCAGAGTACTGCAATGGAAGCATGCTGGGCCCATAACCCAGAGGTAGGCAGATTGAAACTATCCTTTGCTATATGCATTTTTTTTTGTTCATTAAAGTAATCCAAAACTGGGATTGATATTTTAGCTTTTATTTTTACTTAAAGTACAATAACTTTTACCATTTTAATTTGTTTTAATAGTATATTGACAGTATTGTTTTCTTTCAAAAATCCAATTAATTTTCTTTACCCGATTATTAAAATGGTAATTGACAAAAACAAACTACATTGTCACCAGAAGAGCAATACAAAATGTACAAGTGATACATTAAAATCATCTTTCCAGCTTGAATTTCAATGATGCATTGGGGCAACTATTACGTGAGAAACATCTTCACCCTTAAATAAAGATTTTCTTAATTCCTTACCTGTGTGCTAATTAGATATCACCTTGTTTTCACATTAAACAGACTTCCACATGAGAAAGCAGCAAGGATGCAGTGGCGTTAATGTTTCCTGGTGTCAACCTGTATTATTTCAGTAGATATTGAAATGAGGATGCATCTTGCTGCCTTTCCAATGAAGCAAGTTTAATTTAGTAATAGATGAAAAACCATCCCTACAAATATGTTAATCAGATACTTGGCTTTGTGGACACTTTTCAGAGAACAAATTAGTTAGCATAAAAATAAAGCCAGAAAATGAAGAGCGGTTTAATCACTCAATTGGATTTTTCTGCCAGCATATTTCTTTTTCTCTGCAACCCACTGCTAAATTGTGCTTCCTAGCTGTTTTTATAAAATCACTGAATCAAATCTAACTACATCAGAGAAGGCCAGGTACCCTACACCATAACAGGGGGTTTGAAATTTTGACTTGTCTACTTAAAGATCACCAAAATCTGATAACAAGGTCAATTAAGTCCCTGGGTGGGATTGAACCACCAACCTTTTGGTTAATAGCCTTACACACTAACTGATTGCGCCACAGCGACACTTTGCAAAAGTACATACTGACAAAGGCTAATAAGCATTCATCTAGAACGATTCCTAGAAACATTTTAAAAAGTCAATAATGTGGAGAGTTTTTGTAAGATGTTTCTTCCATCAACCAATGAAGAAACACATTGGTACTTTCCCATGATGAGTGAGTGCTTCAGGATCTTTTGCACTTACATGTGCAGCAGAGTACTGTAATGGAAGCATGCTGGGTCCATAACCCAGAGGTAGGCAGATTGAAACTATCCTCTGCTATATGCATTTTTTTTTGTTAATTAACGTAATCCAAAACTGGGATTGATATTTTTGCTCTTTTATTTTTACTTAAAGTACAATAACTTTTACCATTTTAATTTGTTTTAATAGTATATTGACAGTATTGTTTTCTTTCAAAAATCCACTTAATTTTCTTTACCCGATTATTAAAATGGTAATTGACAAAAACAAACTACATTGTCACCAGAAGAGCAATACAAAATGTACAAGTGATATATTAAAATCATCTTTCCAGCTTGAATTTCAATGATGCATTGGGGCAACGATTTTGTGAGAAACATCTTCACCCTTAAATAAAGATTTTCTTAATTCCTTACCTGTGTGCTAATTAGATATCACCTTGTTTTCACATTAAACAGACTTCCACATGAGAAAACAGTAAAGATGCAGTGGCGTTAATGTTTCCTGGTGTCAACCTGTATTATTTCCGTAGATATTGAAATGAGGATGCATCTTGCTGCCTTTCCAATGAAGCAAGTTTAATTTAGTAATAGGTGAAAAACCATCCCTACAAAGATGTTAATCAGATACTTGGCTTTGTGGACACTTTTCAGAGAACAAATTTGTTAGCATAAAAATAAAGCCAGAAAATGAAGAGCTGTTTAATCACTCAATTGGATTTTTCTGCCAGCATTATTCTTTTTCTCTGCAACCCACTGCTAAATTGTGCTTCCTAGCTGTTTTTTTATAAAATCACTTAATCAAATCTAACTCTGATTACATCAGAGAAGGCCAGGTACCCTACACCATAACAGGGGGTTTGCAATTTTGACTTGTCTACTTAAATATCACCAAAATCTGATCACAAGGTCAATTATGTCCCTGGGAGGGATTGAACCACCAACCTTTTGATTAATAGCTGAACACACTAACCGATTGCGCCACAGAGACACTTTGCAAAAAGTACATACTGACAAAGACTAATAAGCATTCATCTAGAACGTTTCCTAGAAAAACTTTAAAAAATCAATAATCTGGAGAGTTTTTGTAAGATGTTTCTTCCAGCAACCAATGAAGAAACACATTGGTACTTTCGCATGATGAGTGAGTGCTTCAGGATCTCTTGCACTTACATGTGCAGCAGAGTACTGCAATGAAAGCATGCTGGGCCCATAACCCAGAGGTAGGCAGATTGAAACTATCCTTTGCTATATGCATTTTTTTTTTTTGTTCATTAAAGTAATCCAAAACTGGGATTGATATTTTAGCTTTTATTTTTACTTAAAGTACAATAACTTTTACCATTTTAATTTGTTTTAATAGTATATTGACAGTATTGTTTTCTTTCAAAAATCCACTTAATTTTCTTTACCCTATTATTAAAATGGTAATTGACAAAAACAAACTACATTGTCACCAGAAGAGCAATACAAAATGTACAAGTGATATATTAAAATCATCTTTCCAGCTTGAATTTCAATGATGCATTGGGGCAACGATTTTGTGAGAAACATCTTCACCCTTAAATAAAGATTTTCTTAATTCCTTACCTGTGTGCTAATTAGATATCACCTTGTTTTCACATTAAACAGACTTCCACATGAGAAAGCAGCAAGGATGCAGTGGCGTTAATGTTTCCTGGTGTCAACCTGTATTATTTCAGTAGATATTGAAATGAGGATGCATCTTGCTGCCTTTCCAATGAAGCAAGTTTAATTTAGTAATAGGTGAAAAACCATCCCTACAAATATGTTAATCAGATACTTGGCTTTGTGGACACTTTTCAGAGAACAAATTAGTTAGCATAAAAATAAAGCCAGAAAATGAAGAGCTGTTTAATCACTCAATTGGATTTTTCTGCCAGCATATTTCTTTTTCTCTGCAACCCACTGCTAAATTGTGCTTCCTATCTGTTTTTATAAAATCACTTAATCAAATCTAACTCTGATTACATCAGAGAAGGCCAGGTACCCTACACCATAACAGGGGGTTTGAAATTTTGACTTGTCTACTTAAAGATCACCAAAATCTGATAACAAGATCAATTAAGTCCCTGGGTGGGATTGAACCACCAACTTTTTGGTTAATAGCCTTACACACTAACTGATTGCGCCACAGTGACACTTTGCAAAAGTACTTACTGACAAAGGCTAATAAGCATTCATCTAGAACGATTCCTAGAAACATTTTAAAAAGTCAATAATGTGGAGAGTTTTTGTAAGATGTTTCTTCCATCAACCAATGAAGAAACACATTGGTACTTTCCCATGATGAGTGAGTGCTTCAGGATCTCTTGCACTTACATGTGCAGCAGAGTACTGTAATGGAAGCATGCTGGGTCCATAACCCAGAGGTAGGCAGATTGAAACTATCCTCTGCTATATGCATTTTTTTTTTGTTAATTAAAGTAATCCAAAACTGGGATTGATATTTTTGCTCTTTTATTTTTACTTAAAGTACATTAACTTTTACCATTTTAATTTGTTTTAATAGTATATTGACAGTATTGTTTTCTTTCAAAAATCCAATTAATTTTCTTTACCCGATTATTAAAATGGTAATTGACAAAAGCAAACTACATTGTCACCAGAAGAGCAATACAAAATGTACAAGTGATATATTAAAATCATCTTTCCAGCTTGAATTTCAATGATGCATTGGGGCAACGATTTTGTGAGAAACATCTTCACCCTTAAATAAAGATTTTCTTAATTCCTTACCTGTGTGCTAATTAGATATCACCTTGTTTTCACATTAAACAGACTTCCACATGAGAAAGCAGCAAGGATGCAGTGGCGTTAATGTTTCCTGGTGTCAACCTGTATTATTTCAGTAGATATTGAAATGAGGATGCATCTTGCTGCCTTTCCAATGAAGCAAGTTTAATTTAGTAATAGGTGAAAAACCATCCCTACAAAGATGTTAATTAGATACTTGGCTTTGTGGACACTTTTCAGAGAACAAATTTGTTAGCATAAAAATAAAGCCAGAAAATGAAGAGCTGTTTAATCACTCAATTGGATTTTTTTGCCAGCATATTTCTTTTTCTCTGCAACCCACTGCTAAATTGTGCTTCCTAGCTGTTTTTATAAAATCACTGAATCAAATCTAACTCTGATTACATCAGAGAAGGCCAGGTACCCTACACCATAACAGGGGTTTTCGAAATTTTGACTTGTCTACTTAAAGATCAACAAAATCTGATAACAAGGTCAATTACGTCCCTGGGTGGGATTGAACCACCAACCTTTTGGTTAATAGCCGTACACACTAACTGATTGCGCCACAGCGACACTTTGCAAAAGTACTTACTGACAAAGGCTAATAAGCATTCATCTAGAATGTTTCCTAGAAAAACTTTAAAAAGTCAATAATCTGGAGAGTTTTTGTAAGATGTTTCTTCCATCAACCAACGAAGAAACACATTGGTACTTTCCCATGATGAGTGAGTGCTTCAGGATCTCTTGCACTTACATGTGCAGCAGAGTACTGCATTGGAAACATGCTGGGCCCATAACCCAGAGGTAGGCAGAATGAAACTATCCTCTGCTATATGCATTTTTTATTGTTAATTAAAGTAATCCAAAACTGGGATTGATATTTTTGCTCTTTTATTTTTACTTAAAGTACAATAACTTTTACCATTTTAATTTGTTTTAATAGTATATTGACAGTATTGTTTTCTTTCAAAAATCCACTTAATTTTCTTTACCCTATTATTATAATGGTAATTGACAAAAACAAACTACATTGTCACCAGAAGAGCAATACAAAATGTACAAGTGATATATTAAAATCATCTTTCCAGCTTGAATTTCAATGATGCATTGGGGCAACGATTTTGTGAGAAACATCTTCACCCTTAAATAAAGATTTTCTTAATTCCTTACCTGTGTGCTAATTAGATATCACCTTGTTTTCACATTAAACAGACTTCCACATGAGAAAACAGCAAAGATGCAGTGGCGTTAATGTTTCCTGGTGTCAACCTGTATTATTTCCGTAGATATTGAAATGAGGATGCATCTTGCTGCCTTTCCAATGAAGCAAGTTTAATTTAGTAATAGGTTAAAAACCATCCCTACAAAGATGTTAATCAGATACTTGGCTTTGTGGACACTTTTCAGAGAACAAATTAGTTAGCATAAAAATAAAGCCAGAAAATGAAGAGCTGTTTAATCACTCAATTGGATTTTTCTGCCAGCATATTTCTTTTTCTCTGCAACCCACTGCTAAATTGTGCTTCCTAGCTGTTTTTTTTATAAAATCACTTGATCAAATCTAACTCTGATTACATCAGAGAAGGCCAGGTACCCTACACCATAAGAGGGGGTTTGAAATTTTGACTTGTCTACTTAAAGATCACCAAAATCTGATAACAAGGTCAATTACATCCCTGGGTGGTATTGAACCACCAATCCTTTGATTAATAACCAAACACACTAACCGATTGCGCCACAGAGACACTTTGCAAACTTACATACTGACAAAGGCTAATAAGCATTCATCTAGAACGTTTCCTAGAAAAACTTTAAAAAGTCAATAATCTGGAGAGTTTTTGTAAGATGTTTCTTCCATCAACCAACGAAGAAACACATTGGTACTTTCCCATGATGAGTGAGTGCTTCAGGATCTCTTGCACTTACATGTGCAGCAGAGTACTGCATTGGAAACATGCTGGGCCCATAACCCAGAGGTAGGCAGATTGAAACTATCCTCTGCTATATGCATTTTTTATTGTTAATTAAAGTAATCCAAAACTGGGATTGATATTTTTGCTCTTTTATTTTTACTTAAAGTACAATAACTTTTACCATTTTAATTTGTTTTAATAGTATATTGACAGTATTGTTTTCTTTCAAAAATCCACTTAATTTTCTTTACCCTATTATTATAATGGTAATTGACAAAAACAAACTACATTGTCACCAGAAGAGCAATACAAAATGTACAAGTGATATATTAAAATCATCTTTCCAGCTTGAATTTCAATGATGCATTGGGGCAACGATTTTGTGAGAAACACCTTCACCCTTAAATAAAGATTTTCTTAATTCCTTACCTGTGTGCTAATTAGATATCACCTTGTTTTCACATTAAACAGACTTCCACATGCGAAAGCAGCAAGGATGCAGTGGCGTTAATGTTTCCTGGTGTCAACCTGTATTATTTCAGTAGACATTGAAATGAGGATGCATCTTGCTGCCTTTCCAATGAAGCAAGTTTAATTTAGTAATAGGTGAAAAACCATCCCTACAAAGATGTTAAACAGAGACTTGGCTTTGTGGACACTTTTCAGAGAACAAATTTGTTAGCATAAAAATAAAGCCAGAAAATGAAGAGCTGTTTAATCACTCAATTGGATTTTTTTGCCAGCATATTTCTTTTTCTCTGCAACTCACTGCTAAATTGTGCTTCCTAGCTGTTTTTATAAAATCACTAAATCAAATCTAACTCTGATTACATCAGAGAAGGCCAGGTACCCTACACCATAACAGGGGGTTTGAAATTTTGACTTGTCTACTTAAAGATCACCAAAATCTGATAACAAGGTCAATTAAGTCCCTGGGTGGGATTGAACCACCAACCTTTTGGTTAATAGCCTCACACACTAACTGATTGCGCCACAGCGACACTTTGCAAAAGTACTTACTGACAAAGACTAATACGCATTCATCTAGAACGATTCCTAGAAACATTTTAAAAAGTCAATAATGTGGAGAGTTTTTGTAAGATGTTTCTTCCATCAACCAATGAAGAAACACATTGGTACTTTCCCATGATGAGTGAGTGCTTCAGGATCTCTTGCACTTACATGTGCAGCAGAGTACTGTAATGGAAGCATGCTGGGTCCATAACCCAGAGGTAGGCAGATTGAAACTATCCTCTGTTATATGCATTTTTTTTGTTAATTAAAGTAATCCAAAACTGGGATTGATATTTTTGCTCTTTTATTTTTACTTAAAGTACAATAACTTTTACCATTTTAATTTGTTTTAATAGTATATTGACAGTATTGTTTTCTTTCAAAAATCCAATTAATTTTCTTTACCCGATTATTAAAATGGTAATTGACAAAAGCAAACTACATTGTCACCAGAAGAGCAATACAAAATGTACAAGTGATATATTAAAATCATCTTTCCAGCTTGAATTTCAATGATGCATTGGGGCAACGATTTTGTGAGAAAAATCTTCACCCTTAAATAAAGATTTTCTTAATTCCTTACCTGTGTGCTAATTAGATATCACCTTGTTTTCACATTAAACAGACTTCCACATGAGAAAGCAGCAAGGATGCAGTGGCGTTAATGTTTCCTGGTGTCAACCTGTATTATTTCAGTAGATATTGAAATGAGGATGCATCTTGCTGCCTTTCCAATGAAGCAAGTTTAATTTAGTAATAGGTGAAAAACCATCCCTACAAAGATGTTAATCAGATACTTGGCTTTGTGGACACTTTTCAGAGAACAAATTTGTTAGCATAAAAATAAAGCCAGAAAATGAAGAGCTGTTTAATCACTCAATTGGATTTTTTTGCCAGCATATTTCTTTTTCTCTGCAACCCACTGCTAAATTGTGCTTCCTAGCTGTTTTTATAAAATCACTGAATCAAATCTAACTCTGATTACATCAGAGAAGGCCAGGTACCCTACACCATAACAGCGGTTTTCGAAATTTTGACTTGTCTACTTAAAGATCAACAAAATCTGATAACAAGGTCAATTATGTCCCTGGGTGGGGTTGAACCAACAACCTTTTGGTTAATAGCCATACACACTAACTGATTGAGCCACAGCGACACTTTGCAAAAGTACTTACTGACAAAGGCTAATAAGCATTCATCTAGAACGTTTCCTATAAAAACTTTAAATAGTCAATAATCTGGAGAGTTTTTGTAAGATGTTTCTTCCATCAACCAATGAAGAAACACATTGGTACTTTCCCATGATGAGTGAGTGCTTCAGGATCTCTTGCACTTACATGTGCAGCAGAGTACTGTAATGGAAGCATGCTGGGTCCATAACCCAGAGGTAGGCAGATTGAAACTATCCTCTGCTATATGCCTTTTTTTTGTTAATTAAAGTAATCCAAAACTGGGATTGATATTTGTGCTCTTTTATTTTTACTTAAAGTACAATAACTTTTACCATTTTAATTTGTTTTAATAGTATATTGACAGTATTGTTTTCTTTCAAAAATCCAATTAATTTTCTTTACCCGATTATTAAAATGGTAATTGACAAAAACAAACTACATTGTCACCAGAAGAGCAATACAAAATGTACAAGTGATATATTAAAATCATCTTTCCAGCTTGAATTTCAATGATGCATTGGGGCAACGATTTTGTGAGAAACATCTTCACCCTTAAATAAAGATTTTCTTAATTCCTTACCTGTGTGCTAATTAGATATCACCTTGTTTTCACATTAAACAGACTTCCACATGAGAAAACAGCAAAGATGCAGTGGCGTTAATGTTTCCTGGTGTCAACCTGTATTATTTCCGTAGATATTGAAATGAGGATGCATCTTGCTGCCTTTCCAATGAAGCAAGTTTAATTTAGTAATATGTGAAAAACCATCCCTACAAAGATGTTAATCAGACACTTGGCTTTGTGGACACTTTTCAGAGAACAAATTAGTTAGCATAAAAATAAAGCCAGAAAATGAAGAGCAGTTTAATCACTCAATTGGATTTTTCTGCCAGCATATTTCTTTTTCTCTGCAACCCACTGCTAAATTGTGCTTCCTAGCTGTTTTTTTATAAAATCACTTAATCAAATCTAACTCTGATTACATCAGAGAAGGCCAGGTACCCTACACCATAAGAGGGGGTTTGAAATTTTGACTAGTCTACTTAAAGATCACCAAAATCTGATAACAAGGTCAATTACATCCCTGGGTGGGATTGAACCACCAACCCTTTGATTAATAACCAAACACACTAACCGATTGCGCCACAGAGACACTTTGCAAACTTACATACTGACAAAGGCTAATAAGCATTCATCTAGAACGTTTCCTAGAAAAACTTTAAAAAGTCAATAATCTGGAGAGTTTTTGTAAGATGTTTCTTCCATCAACCAACGAAGAAACACATTGGTACTTTCCCATGATGAGTGAGTGCTTCAGGATCTCTTGCACTTACATGTGCAGCAGAGTACTGCATTGGAAACATGCTGGGCCCATAACCCAGAGGTAGGCAGATTGAAACTATCCTCTGCTATATGCATTTTTTATTGTTAATTAAAGTAATCCAAAACTGGGATTGATATTTTTGCTCTTTTATTTTTACTTTAAAGTACAATAACTTTTACCATTTTAATTTGTTTTAATAGTATATTGACAGTATTGTTTTCTTTCAAAAATCCACTTAATTTTCTTTACCCTATTTTTATAATGGTAATTGACAAAAACAAACTACATTGTCACCAGAAGAGCAATACAAAATGTACAAGTGATATATTAAAATCATCTTTCCAGCTTGAATTTCAATGATGCATTGGGGCAACGATTTTGTGAGAAACATCTTCACCCTTAAATAAAGATTTTCTTAATTCCTTACCTGTGTGCTAATTAGATATCACCTTGTTTTCACATTAAACAGACTTCCACATGCGAAAGCAGCAAGGATGCAGTGGCGTTAATGTTTCCTGGTGTCAACCTGTATTATTTCAGTAGACATTGAAATGAGGATGCATCTTGCTGCCTTTCCAATGAAGCAAGTTTAATTTAGTAATAGGTGAAAAACCATCCCTACAAAGGTGTTAATCAGAGACTTGGCTTTGTGGACACTTTTCAGAGAACAAATTTGTTAGCATAAAAATAAAGCCAGAAAATGAAGAGCTGTTTAATCACTCAATTGGATTTTTTTGCCAGCATATTTCTTTTTCTCTGCAACTCACTGCTAAATTGTGCTTCCTAGCTGTTTTTATAAAATCACTGAATCAAATCTAACTCTGATTACATCAGAGAAGGCCAGGTACCCTACACCATAACAGGGGGTTTGAAATTTTGACTTGTCTACTTAAAGATCACCAAAATCTGATAACAAGGTCAATTACGTCCCTGGGTGGGATTGAACCACCAACCTTTTGGTTAATAACCATACACACAGACTGATTGCGCCACAGCGACACTTTGCAAAAGTACATACTGACAAATGCTAATAAGCATTCATCTAGAACGTTTCCTAGAAACATTTTAAAAAGTCAATAATGTGGAGAGTTTTTGTAAGATGTTTCTTCCATCAACCAATGAAGAAACACATTGGAACTTTCCCATGATAAGTGAGTGCTTCAGGACCTCTTGCACTTACATGTGCAGCAGAGTACTGTAATGGAAGCATGCTGTGTCCATAACCCAGAGGTAGGCAGATTGAAACTATTCTCTGCTATATGCATTTTTTTTTTGTTAATTAAAGTAATCCAAAACTGGGATTGATATTTTTGCTCTTTTATTTTTACTTAAAGTACAATAACTTTTACCATTTTAATTTGTTTTAATAGTATATTGACAGTATTGTTTTCTTTCAAAAATCCAATTAATTTTCTTTACCCGATTATTAAAATGGTAATTGACAAAAACAAACTACATTGTCACCAGAAGAGCAATACAAAATGTACAAGTGATATATTAAAATCATCTTTCCAGCTTGAATTTCAATGATGCATTGGGGCAACGATTTTGTGAGAAACATCTTCACCCTTTAATAAAGATTTTCTTAATTCCTTACCTGTGTGCTAATTAGATATCACCTTGTTTTCACATTAAACAGACTTCCACATGAGAAAGCAGCAAGGATGCAGTGGCGTTAATGTTTCCTGGTGTCAACCTGTATTATTTCAGTAGATATTGAAATGAGGATGCATCTTGCTGCCTTTCCAATGAAGCAAGTTTAATTTAGTAATAGGTGAAAAACCATCCAAGAGCTGTTTAATCACTCAATTGGATTTTTTTGCCAGCATATTTCTTTTTCTCTGCAACCCACTGCTAAATTGTGCTTCCTAGCTGTTTTTATAAAATCACTGAATCAAATCTAACTCTGATTACATCAGAGAAGTCTAAATACCTAACACCATAACAGGGGGTTTGAAATTTTGACTTGTCTACTTAAAGATCACCAAAATCTGATAACAAAGTCAATTACATCCCTGGGTGGGATTGAACCACCAACCTTTTGGTTAATAGCCATACACACTAACTGATTGCGCCACAGCGACACTTTGCAAAATTACATACTGACAAAGGCTAATAAACAATCATCTAGAACGTTTCCTAGAAAAACTTTAAAAAGTCAATAATCTGGAGTGTTTTTGTAAGATGTTTCTGCCATCAACCAATGAAGAAACACATTGGTACTTTCCCATGATGAGTGAGTGCTTCAGGATCTCTTGCACTTACATGTGCAGCAGAGTACTGCAATGGAAGCATGCTGGGCCCATAACCCAGAGGTAGAAAGATTGAAACTATCCTCTGCTATATGCATTTTTTTTGTTAATTAAAGTAATCCAAAACTGGGATTGATATTTTTGCTCTTTTATTTTTACTTAAAGTACAATAACTTTTACCATTTTAATTTGTTTTAATAGTATATTGACAGTATTGTTTTCTTTCAAAAATTCACTTAATTTTCTTTTCTGTGTGCTAATTAGATATCACCTTGTTTTCACATTAAATAGACTTCCACATGAGAAAGCAGCAAGGATGCAGTGGCGTTAATGTTTCCTGGTGGTAGTGGGGTACTGTGTTTGTGCTTTCCTCTGGTCAGCTCTGGTAAAAGTCAGATTTCTTTGTCTCAGATCTTCCTCTAGCCTTGTTCTTCTTTCGAGAGTTCCCTTGTGCTGCCTCAGTTGGATCTCCTTCACTTGACAGGGGGGTACCCGAGCAGCGACCCTCCCCAGCACTAGCCCAACTCCTACTTACCTGCCAGGTGAGATACTATGATCAGGAAGGTGCTTCTCCCAGGGAAAGGCTCACCCATTGCACTCTGGGTGTGCTGCTCCTGCGATTTCCCCAAATGTGGGAAACTTGACTGCATAATTTGTGTTTCCCCTGGTCGGCTCTCGTATAATTCAGATCTCTTTGTCTCAGGTCTCTCTCCAGCCTAGTTTGCTGTCTGTTTCCACTTCTCTTTTCTTAAACCGCTCCCTTCTATTCCCTTGTGCACCTTAATTAAATCTAACTCTGATTACGTCAGAGAAGGCCAGGTACCCTACACCATAAGAGGGGGTTTGAAATTTTGACTTGTCTACTTAAAGATCACCACAATCTGATCACAAGGTCAATTACATCACTGGGTGGGAACCTTTTGGTTAATAGCCCATGTAAGTGCAAGAGATCCTGAAGCACTCACTCATCATGGGAATGTACCAATGTGTTTCTTACAAAAATTCTCCAGATTATTGACTTTTTAAAGTTTTTCTAGGAAACGTTCTAGATGAATGCTTATTAGCCTTTGTCAGTATGTACTTTTGCAAAGTGTCGCTGTGGCGCAATCAGTTAGTGTGTATGGCTATTAACCTAAAGGTTGGTGATTCAATCCCACCCAGGGACGTAATAGACCTTGTTATCAGATTTTGGTGATCTTTAAGTAGACAAGTCAAAATTTCAAACCCCCTCTTATGGTGTAGGGTACCCGGCCTTCTCTGATGTAATCAGAATTAGATTTGATTAAGTGATTTTATAAAAAACAGCTAGGAAGCACAATTTAGCAGTGGGTTGCAGAGAAAAAAAATTATGCTGGCAGAAAAGTCCAATTGAGTGATTAAACAGCTCTTCATTTTCTGATTTTATGTTTATGCTAACAAATTTGCTCTCTGAAAAGTGTCCACAAAGCCAAGTCTCTGATTAACACCTTTGTAGGAATGGTTTTTCACCTATTACTGAATTAAACTTGCTTCATTGGAAAGGCAGCAAGATGCATCCTCATTTCAATGTCTACTGAAATAATACAGGTTGACACCAGGAAACATAAACGTCACTGCATCCTTGCTGCTTCCTCATGGGGAAGTCTGTTTAATGTGAAAACAAGGTGATATCTAATCAGCACACAGGTAAGGAATTAAGAAAATCTTTCTTTATGGGTGAAGATGTTTCTCACAAAATTGTTGCACCAAGGCATCATTGAAATTCAAGCTGGAAAGATGATTTTAATATATCACTTGTACATTTTGTACTGCTCTTCTGGTGACAATGTAGATTGTTTTTGTCAATTACCATTTTAATAATCGGGTAAAGAAAATTAATTGGATTTTTGAAAGAAAACAATACTGTCAATATACTATTAAAACAAATTAAAACAGTAAAAGTTATTGTACTTTAAGTAAAAATAAAAGAGCCAAAATATCAATCCCAGTTTTGGATTACTTTAATTAACAAAAAAAATGCATATAGCAGAGGACAGTTGCAATCTGCCTACCTCTGGGTTATAGGCCCAGCATGCTTCCATTGTAGTCCTTTGCTGCACATGTAAGTGCAAGAGATCCTGAAGCACTCACTCATCATGGGGAAGTACCAATGTGTTTCTTCATTGGTTGATGGAAGGAACATCTTACAAAAACTCTCCAGATTATTGACTTTTTAAAGTTTTTCTAGGAAACGTTCTAGATGAATGCTTATTAACCTTTGTCAGTATGTACTTTTGCAAAGTGTCTCTGAGGCGCAAACAGTTAGCGTGTTCAGTTGTTAACCAAAAGGTTGGTGGTTCAATCCCACCTAGGGACGTAATTGACCTCGTTATCAGATTTTGGTGATCTTTAAGTAGACAAGTAAAAATTTCAAACCACCTCTTATGGTGTAGGGTACCTGGCCTTCTCTCATGTAATCAGAGTTAGATTTGATTAAGTGATTTTATAAAAAAAACAGCCACGAAGCACAATTTAGCAGTGGGTTGCAGAGAAAAAGAAATATGCTGGCAGAAAAATCCAATTGAGTGATTAAACAGCTCTTCATTTTCTGGCTTTATTTTTATGCTAACAAATTTGTGCTCTGAAAAGTGTCCACAAAGCCAAGTATCTGATTAACACCTTTGTAGGGATGGTTTTTCACCTATTATTAAATTAAACTTGCTTCATTGGAAAGGCAGCAAGTGATGTCATCCAAGCAGTGGGTCAAAGTTGGCTTCAAACCTCGTCTGCTTATGAAAAGAGAAAAGGGGTATGCAGGGCATGGCGGCCTTTTGCGGTGCTTGGATGACCCCTAGTTCGCATTAAATAATGCAGTCGAGTTTCCCACATTTGGGGAAATCACAGGGGTCAGCATACCCAGAATGCAATGAATGAACCGCACCCTGGGAGAACAGTCTTCATGACCATGGTATCTCCTATGCAAAATAAGTATGATTTGGGATAGGGCTGGGGAGGGCCGCTGCTCAGGCACATCTCTGTCAAGTAAAGGAGATTCAACTGAGGCAGCACAAGGGAACTCTCATCTGGGGACAACAACTGCAGGGAGAACACATATTTTCAGATGAACATGGGAGGGCAGAAGGCTGCCTAATACTGAAGCACCCCCAAACAACAAACCAAATGCAACAACTAGTGCAAGCATTCCTGGGGGAAGGCCTGCAGCAGATGGATTTGCATATGGCGATGTCATCCAAGCAGTGGGTCAAAGTTGGCTTCAACCCTCGTCTGCATATGAAAAGAGAAAAGGGGCGTGCAGGGCATGGCGGCCTTTTGCGGCACTTGGATGACCCCTAGTTTGCATTAAACACCTCCACCCTCCGTCGGTGTGGGGCTCATGTTGGCTATGCCCCAGCCCCTGAAGCATTCAAGCTGATTTCTTGCAGCAGCTGGGCACTGTAACAGCTCCAGAGCTGCTCTGTAAGGCAAGTAAAAGGGTGTGGGCCCTGCAGCACTACCTGTAGTTCGCATTGTGCGAGACCCCTAGTTCGCATTAAACACCCCCACCCTCCTTCGGTGTGGGGCTCATGTTGGCCATGCCCCAGCCCCTGAAGCATTCACGCTGATTTCTTGCAGCAGCTGGGCACTGTAACAGCTCAAGAGCTGCTCTGTAAGGCAAGTAAAAGGGTGTGGGCCCTGCAGCACTACCTGTAGTTTGCATTGTGCATTGGAAGGCACAAAGTAAGCAGACGGGAGGAGAAGTCAGGATAGTGCACAAGGGTATAGACGGGAGGGGCTCAAGAAAAAAGAAGTGGAAACAGACAGCAAACTAGGCTTCCAATGCACAATGCAAACTACAGGTAGTGCTGCAGGGCCCACACCCTTTTACTTGCCTTACAGAGCAGCTCTGGAGCTGTTTAATCACTCAATTGGATTTTTCTGCCAGCATAATTTTTCTCTTACGTCCTAGAGGATGCTGGGGACTCCGTAAGGACCATGGGGGATAGACGGGCTCCGCAGGAGACATGGGCACTTAAAGAAAGACTTTAGATCTGGGTGTGCACTGGCTCCTCCCTCTATGCCCCTCCTCCAGACCTCAGTTTACTACTGTGCCCAGAGGAGACTGGGTGCTTTTCAGGGAGCTCTCCTGAGTTTCCTGACAGAAAGTATATTTGTTAGATTTTTTTATTTTCAGGGAGCCTGCTGGCAACAGACTCCCTGCATCGAGGGGCGGAGGGGAGAGATGCACACCTACTTCTGTGAGTTGATAGGCTCTGCTTCTTAGGCTACTGTACAGCATTAGCTCCAGAGGGATCGGTACGCAGGTCTCACCCTCGCCGTCCGTCCCAGAGCCGCGCCGCCGTCCCCCTCGCAGAGCCGGAAGATAGAAGCCGGGTGAGTATGAGAAGAAAAGAAGACTTCAGAGGCGGCGGAAGACTTCATGATCTTCACTGAGGTAACGCACAGCAGTAAAGCTGTGCTCCATTGCTCCCATACACCTCACACACGGCAGTCAGTGTAAGGGTGAAGGGCTCAGGGGGGACGCCCTGGGCAGCAATATAGACCTCTCTTTGGCAAAATAAATATATATGCAGCTAGGCACTGTATATATATATAAGAGCCCCCGCCATTTTTTTACTATATTTGAGCGGGACAGAAGCCCGTCGCTGAGGGGGTGGGGCTTCTCCCTCAGCACTCACCAGCACCATTTTCTCCACAGCACCGCTGAGGGGAAGCTCCACGGACTCTCCCCTGCTTATACCACGGTAGAAAGAGGGTCTTAAAGAAGAGGGGGGCACATAATTAGGCGCATATATATATGGAAATACAGCGCTACTGGGTAAACATAAAATTATTGTGTTTTTTTCCTGGGTCATATAGCGCTGGGGTGTGTGCTGGCATACTCTCTCTCTCTGTCTCTCCAAAGGGCCTTGTTGGGGAACTGTCCTCAGATAAGAGGATTCCCTGAGTGTATGGTGTGTCGGTACACGTGTGTCGACATGTCTGAGGTAGAAGGCTCTCCTAGAGAGGAGCAGGAGCAAATTAATGTGGTGTCTCCATCGACAACGCCGACACCTGACTGAATGGATATGTGAAATGTTTTAAGTGCTAATGTAAACTTATTACACAAGAGATTAGACAAAGCAGAAGCTAGGGAACAGTCAGGGAGTCAACCCATGCCTGTCCCTATGTCGCAGGGACCTTCGGGGTCTCAAAAGCGCCCACTATCCCAAATAGTTGACACAGATACCGACACGGATTCTGACTCCAGTGTCGACTACGATGATGCAAAGTTACAGCCAAAATTGGCTAAATGTATTCGATATATGATTATTGCAATAAAAGATGTTTTGCACATCACAGAGTCCCCTGTCCCTGACACGAGGGTACACATCTATAAGGGAAAGAAACCTGAGATAACCTTTCCCCCCTCACATGAGTTGAACGAATTATGTGAAAAAGCTTGGGAATCTCCAGACAAAAAGCTGCAGATTCCCAAAAGGATTCTTATGGCGTATCCTTTCCCGCCAATGGACAGGATACGGTGGGAATCCTCCCCTAGGGTGGATAAAGCATTGACACGCTTATCCAAAAAGGTAGCGCTGCCATCCCAGGATACGGCTACCATCAGGGACCATGCTGACCGCAAGCAGGAGGTTACCCTAAAGTCCATTTACACACATTCTGGTACCTTACTCAGACCGGCAATTGCGTCGGCCGGGGTTGTAGCGCGGTGGCAGCATGGACAGATACCTTATCAGCAGAGATTGAGACCCTAGATAAGGATGCTATGTTATTGACCATAGGGCATATAAAAGATGCTGTCCTATATATAAGAGATGCTCAAAGTGACATTAGTCTACTGGGTTCTAGAATAAACGCTATGTCAATTTCTGCTAGACGAGTCCTATGGACCCGGCAATGGACAGGTGATGCCGACTCAAAAAGGTATATGGAGGTTTTACCTTACAGGGGTGAGGAATTGTTTGGGGAAGGTCTCTCGGACCTAGTCTCCACAGCTACAGCTGGTAAATCAAATTTTTTGCCTTATATTCCCTCACAGCCTAAGAAAGCACCACATTATCAAATGCAGTCCTTTCGATCACAGAGAAACAAGAAAGTACGAGGTGTGTCCTTTCTTGCCAGAGGTAAGGGCAGAGGGAAGAAGCTGCACAACACAGCTAGTTCCCAGGAACAGAAGTCCTCCCCGGCCTCTACAAAATCCACCGCATGACGCTGGGGCTCCGCTAAAGGAGTCCGCCCAGTTGGGGGCACGTCTTCGAGTTTTCAGCCACATCTGGGTTCATTCGCAGGTGGATCCCTAGGCAATAGAAATTGTTTCTCAGGGTTACAAGCTGAAATTCGAAGAGGTGCCTCCTCGCCGGTTTTTCAAATCGGCCCTACCATCTTCTCCCCAGGAAAGGGAGATAGTGTTAAATGCAATTCACAAATTGTATCTTCAACAGGTGGTGGTCAAGGTTCCCCTGCTTCAACAAGGAAATGGAAATTATTCGACCCTGTTTGTAGTCCCAAAACCGGACGGTTTGGTCAGACCCATATTAAATTTAAAATCCCTGAACCTATACTTGAAAAGGTTCAAGTTCAAGATGGAATCGCTAAGAGCGGTCATCGCCAGCCTAGAAGGGGGGGATTTTATGATATCTCTGGACATAAAGGATGCATACCTTCATGTACTCATTTATCCACCTCATCAGGCGTACCTAAGATTTGCGGTACAGTATTGTAATTACCAATTTCAGACGTTGCCGTTTGGTCTCTCCAGAATTTTCTCCGAGAATTTTCACCAAGGTAATGACGGAAATTATGGTGCTCCTGCGAAAGCAAGGTGTCACAATTATCCCGTACTTGAACGATCTCCTCATAAAAGCGAGATCAAGAGAGCAGTTGCTGAACAGCGTATAACTTTCACTGAAGGTGTTACAGCAACACGGCTGGATTCTCAATATCCCGAAGTCGCAGTTGGTTCCTACGACTCGTCTGACTTTGCTTGGGCATTATTCTGGATACGGACCAGAAAAGGGTTTATCTTCCGATAGAAAAGGCCCAGGAACTCATGACTCTGGTCAGGAACCTATTGAAACCAAAACAGGTGTCAGTGCATCACTGCACTCGAGTCCTGGGAATGATGGTGGCATCATACGAGGCCATTCCCTTCGGCAGGTTCCATGCGAGGATCTTGCAATGGGACCTACTGGACAAGTGGTCCGGGTCACATCTACAGATTCATCAGTTGATCACCCTGTCCCCCAGGGCCAGGGTATCTCTCCTGTGGTGGCTGCAGAGTGCTCACCTTCTAGAGGGCCGCAGGTTCGGCATTCAGGACTGGATCCTGGTGACCACGAACGCGAGCCTCCGAGGTTGGGGAGCAGCCACACAGGGAAGAAATTTCCAAGGTCTTTGGTCAAGTCAGGAGACTTGTCTTCACATCAACATCCTGGAGCTAAGGGCCATATACAACGCCCTATGTCAAGCGGAGACCTTACTTCGCGACCAACCAGTTCTGATCCAGTCAGACAACGTCACCGCACTAGTTCATGTAAACCGCCAAGGCGGCACAAGGAGCAGAGTGGCGATGGCGGAAGCCACCAGAATTCTTCGCTGGGCGGAGAATCATGTAAGCTGTCAAAGTCAGAAAAATATCACGATGCACACTGCCATATTTGCACCTCATATGTGTCCCTGCTGCGCATGCGTGCGCTCTCCCGTGCGTGCGCATACTCGCTGTTGCGGGCACCCGCAGGCGCACGGTATGCGCATTTACGGTAGAGATTGTGTGCGTCTAGCGGGCGACTCTTTCGTTACATATTTTCACCATATAATGCATTTTGTAGATTATGGTCCCTTTGATAGAGTCTGAAAGTTTAGTTAATGTAGTATGTTCCTGGACAGAGAGATCCCTCATTGTTTGATACGAAGGGTCAGACAGGAGTAATACAGTGGTGTTTAGTATCCATCGGAAGAGTATTTAATTAGCAATATTCCGGTGTTGGTTTGAAGCGGATCAATCGCTCGTGCGAATAGTTATGGACATAAGAAGTTTATGAACATTTACTGTATTTGCACTTACTTATCCATGCGGCGGGAAACCCAGTTTCCCTCCCACCTGAGCTGTTGGAAATAGTCACAGCCCACCTGTATGAATCAACCTATGACCTTTTGTTATAATGCGAAGACGAATTCCTGTGTCCAATGAACAATGAGATTGTAGGGACCATTGAATTGTATTGTGTGTGGGGCATAAATAGACAGGCCGATCACATCCAGCACTCACTCTTCATCGGTTATCATTGCTGAAAATCGGGAGCTGGATGTCCAGAGGCGCATGCGATCGTTTCCTTTGTGCGTAAGTTTTCTCCGTAATCATATTGTCTTTTCTTGTTATTATGGGCCATATCTTTCTCTCTCTCTCTTCTCTTTCTCTCATTTTCTCTTAAACGTACTTGTATTGTATTTACTGTGTAGTTACCTGGTTAGTTAGTCTATGTTATATTGTAGTGTATGACTTGTATTGTATTAATTCTTTTGCAAGTATAACATTCATAATATATATATTAGGCGTTGGACCCTAAGCACGGTATTTGTGTATTTCTTATAGTGTTAAGTATTCTCAGAGCGTCGGTGACGCTCGAACAGCTTTTGAGTTAATAAGGTTATACAGTGTTGCATTTACACCCTATCTCTACACTAAGGTTTTACAGCAAATTACATTGTTTGTGGTTTAGACATAAAGGTTTAACATTGTGAGCGTCGGCGCCGCTCGTGATCTCCTCGTGGTCTCGAGCGTCCGCTACGCTGATAGCGTAGCATTACGGTAGTCGCTCACCTATAAGTGTGCCCGATACCAACAGCGTATTCTCGTGAGCGTCTGTATCGCTTGAGCAGCCCGCTCCCGATACAGCGTCCGTTACGCTATAGCGAACCATTACGTTAGTCAGCAGCCAATAGCGTGCCTGCCTGTGATCTCTTGGCCGTGAGCGAACGTGACGCTTGAGCGTCTCGACCACGGCTAAGCGATTGTTACGCAACGAGCGTACCCTTACGGTACTCCATACGCAAATAGCGTACAGTGTTCTTAGACCTCACAAAGGGTTTTAAATAAGATAAATATTTAGCTTTATCAATTGGCGGCTCGTCCTGTCCTTCACATATCTCTGCTAGGTAATTTCAGCAGACATTATCCATCAGCAAAGGGCGGGAGATCATATTCTTCGCAGTGCTGACGGGATAAGCGTCTGTTTCGCTTAGTAAAGGGTGCTGAAGGAATCCGGGAACCGGAGGTAAGAACAACACACTAGTGTCTTTTAAAACTGTTTATTTCTATCTTGCGTACGCACACACGCATATCTGCATTTCTTTTTCATTCGTGTATTTTCATATATCACTCTCCTGTTTGCCATTTTATAATTGATAAAACGTGCTAAGAGAGATTTGTCGCTATTTCATAGTTAAAGTGTAAAAGTAATGCGTTAAGGGATAAAGTGTAAAGCACACACGCAGCTCTACCTAAAGGTAAAAGGAGAGATTGGTGTGTTGCACGGTAGACGACTGAGGATCATCTACATTGATAAAACGTGTTAGTTGTGTTACGGTGGACATTGGTTTTGTATACACGTGTCTCTAACAAAAGGCTGAGACTCGCGTACGCAAAGGCCGACGCACGCAGCGTAAATTATGCAACGGAGCGTCTGGGTACGCCCACGTAACTCAAATCACACGATAGTGTTGATTTTTAAATAGCACAATAAGCGATAAATAGCGCAATAAGCGATAAATATCGCAACAGGCGATAAATAGCGCAACAAGCGATAAATAGCGCAACAGGCGATAAATAGCGCAAATCTATTTTAAATCCGAAATTTAAATTAACAGATCCTTCTCCAAATTTACAACACATCTGGTCTAAAGAAAAATTTCTGCGCAGAAATAGAAATAGAAACAAAAGTGTGTATGTGGTGAGTGAGTGTTTGTTTTTACAATTTTGGGGATTGAACCACAGAAATCATCGAGTTCTCGTGAAGTACATACGTGTAAGTGACATACGTGGTGGCTAGGGAGGCATCTCTGGTTAAACATAAAATTTGAGCATTAGAGTGTAGCAGACCAGGAGGTCATACTGTAACAGACCAGGAGGTCAGACCAGGAGGTCGCATAACAGACCAGGAGGTCCAAGTACAGCAGACAAGGAAGTCCGCTATAGAGACAAGGCACAACACCAAGAAGGGTTGGTGCGACACCCATATAGGCCATAAAAAGCTCAGGCTGAAGGAATTCGCAGCTGCTGAATGTCGATTCCACTGGTCGCTCCGTACATAAGATTAGTTGCTTATGTGCTGAACGATTGTACCGCACGTAATTGTGTGCATTAAGTTAGTCTGACCAGTACCATTTGTGTACAAACCCGGTCATAAAACTATTTGTACATTCTGACGTTATTTGTGTAATTTTTTATTTTCTGAAGGGAAGTTCGCTGGTCACTCAGGAATTGTCCAACAACCAATAGTTACTGGAAAGAGTAAGTGTTCTTCGGATATCTCTCGCATGTTCCAGTAAATAGAGGTTCATAGGGGCCCTGGGTCGAGTACGCCAGCGCTATATCAGTGTGTGGGCGTATTGGTCGGCGTGGGCGAGTGAGTGAGGTGCTCGGTAAACTTCACCGTCAACCTATCTTTTAATATTTTGGTTTTTTGTAAGGGTTCGCTGAAGACCCTGAGATAAAGGTCAGAGGTAGAGCAAGCAACACCTGCAAATTATGGGGGCCAGTTGTTCAGGAAGGGGGCGATCAACCTCGGTTCGGGTTGATTCAGTAAACCGACCAGTCGGGTCGGCAAGGTATGTAATGTGTGAAAAATATGGTTTACATACAGAAATTTTATGTGATGAATGGGAGAGAATGACAGTACATGACGGGGAGAAATTCCCAAGAGTAGGTAGCTTCAGCCCAGAAGTGTTAATGAATTTAAGGAGGAGGATATGTCTCATTAAATCAACAAAGAGACAAATCCAACATTATGATTATTTGCAGCTATGGCAACAGGAGGGTGAAATACAGAGAGGATTGGCTCTGGCGGCGGGATCTGGCCCTATCAGGAAACTGATAGCCACGGCCCCGCCGCCACCATACATATCAGGAGAGAAATTGGTTGCGGAGAATGACGCATCAGGGGGTAACAAACAGGCACTTAGCAACTGTATAAATGTTAAGGATAATGTTAATAAGTTAACCAATGCAAGCATTAACCCGTGCAAGTTGTACCCTGTTTTGAACTTTCCCCAGGAGTGTGATCAAGAGGACGAATCGGCAACAATATCGGCGCTCTCTCTAGCAGCCACTATATCAGAAACGACAGTAGGCACGGCCCAACCCATAAGATTAGTAACAAAGCCCCCTAGCGGAGGGACAGGTGAGGTCGTATCAACGGGTAAGTACGGCACCTTACACTATGCTGAAACCATTTCACCACAGGCTGTAGAATCTACACAGAATGATGTTAGTAGACTTAATCCTGTTAGGGTAATAGCTGTTCCAAATGGGAAAACTGACACATCAGGAGTCACTCCTATCAGGAACATTGCCATGTATATCCCATTTTCCAGAATGGAATTAAGGACCATAGTGTCTGAATTCCCTGACCCCAGAAAAGACTTAGTTGCTAGCCAAAAATACATCAGAGACCTAGGAAACACTTTAGAGCCCAATAACAAAGACTGGCAGATATTGCTGAGGGCATGTTTACCCTCCAATGTCGACTCAGCTCAATTTTTAGCTGACTGTGGATTGGATCTGGATGTACCTCTTACAGATGTGTACAACAAAGATAACGTAAAAAGAATAAATTTACAGTTAAAGGAGTATTTCCCAGCTGTAGCCAAATGGAATAGAATTTTTTCCATTAAACAAAAAGAGACAGAAACAGCTGCTGATTATTTTCACCGGGCATTATTAGAAATGGCAAAGTACACTGGCATAGAGGACATTAGGACCAATGCAAACCATCAAGAAGTAGCAGTATCTGTGCTAATGGATGGTTTAAAAGAAGCATTAAAGACAAGGGTACAGACCACGCAACCATGTTGGCGAGGTCTGTCAGTGGCTACTTTGAGAGAGGCTGCTATTGATCACGACCGGAATATCACCAGACACAGGGAGTCGCAAGGTGATAAGTTAATGTCAGTAAGTATACAGGCCCTGACCACAAAACAGCCTGTGTTTATATCACCAAACCCTGTGGGTAAGTCAAATGTGGTAACATGTTATTTTTGTCATAAACAGGGACACATAGCACGAGACTGTAGAGCGAAAAATTCGCAAAGATCTTACCAACCCCCTAGACAACGACACGACACACGACATTGGGAGCAAGGTCCGCAGAGACGGAGTTATGAGCCACATGCAGGAGAAACAAAAAGATACCCCCCGAACAGAGACTGGCAAACTCCTGGCAGTTCCCATTTAACCCCTTCACAAGTAGTTGCTGCCAGCGGGATTCAGGGAGGTCACCATACCCAATAGGGGTGTAGCCATACCTGTAATCTGCAGCCAGTAAAATTGATTGCAAGCCTTGGGAGTGAACCTGAAATTGCAATCAATGTAGCTGGTAAATCATTAAACTTTCTTGTAGACACAGGGGCGGCCAAATCAGAGATAAATTCGACAGTGGGCATGAGAACCACTGGTAAGACAATTCCAGCCATAGGGGTAACGGGAGTAGTCCAGCACTACCCTGTTAGCAAACCAGCCGAGATTACAGTAGGGCCTTTACATACCAAGCATTCCTTTTTGCTGGCTGCATCGGCACCGACTAATCTCCTGGGAAGAGACTTATTGTGTAAAATGGGGTGCGTCATTTATTGTACTCCTGAAGGTGTATTCTTGGACATACCTGAGAATCACGCTCAGGAAGTGCGAGACATGTTAGACTCCCCATCAAACTTAATGTCACATACCATTATGACAAATAGGACTCCATCCAAAGTAGAAGAAATGACATCCCAGATACCAGAGTCACTTTGGACTAAAGATGGACAGGACACTGGATTAATGGCAAACGTAGCTCCAGTAGTTGTACAAGTAAAAGATGGTAGGATAGCTCCAAAAATCCCACAGTACCCTCTGAAGCCAGAGGTGGAGTTAGGAGTGTATCCCGTAATAGAGCGCTTGCTACAACAGGGTATTCTGGTAAGAACGTCCAGCACTGCCAATAGTCCCATCTTCCCTGTGAAAAAGAGTGGGGGGAGGGGTTACCGGCTAGTGCAGGATCTAAGGGGGATCAACAAAATAGTTGAGAGTCAGTTCCCCGTAGTGCCAAATCCAGCTGTCATCCTTATGCAAATCCCTCCCACTGCGAAATTTTTCACTGTTATTGACCTCTGCTCCGCTTTCTTTTCGGTACCTCTGCACCCTGACAGCCAATATTTGTTTGCATTCACATACAGAGGAGTCCAATACACATGGACTCGATTACCACAAGGTTTCATAGACAGTCCAAGTATATTTTCCCAGGCTTTGCATGATTGTTTACAGTCTTTCCAACCAGAGAGTGGATCAGTATTAATACAGTACGTGGATGATCTACTACTGTGTTCTGATTCATTGGAAGCATCCCTGAAGGATACGAAACAGCTCCTGTTTCATCTTTCAGACACAGGACACAAGGTTTCCAAAGACAAGTTGCAATTATGCCAAACTAAGGTAAAATATTTGGGACACTGTCTAACACAAGGACTGAGACACCTGACCACTGATAGAATTCAAGCAATTAGAGACATGACTCTGCCAAAAACCCAGCAACAGATCAGAACATTTTTAGGAATGTGTGGGTATTGCCGTAACTGGATCCCAGGGTTTTCCATTCTAGCGTTACCTCTGCAGGAGATGGTCTCCTCAAACAAACCTGATCGGATTTCGCATACAGACGAGTCCGAGATGGCATTTGAGAGACTTAAACAGTGCCTAACGCAGGCACCAGCATTAGGTATGCCAGACTATGGGAAACCCTTTGAGCTGTACGGAACAGAAAGTGCTGGTTGCGCGGCAGGCGTCTTAACCCAAAAGCACGGTGATGCCAGCAGGCCAGTAGCATACTACAGCACTCAGCTAGACACGGTAGCGCGATCCCTCCCCACATGCTTGCGAAGCGTCGCTGCGATAGCATTGCTAGTAACGAAAAGCGAAGATGTAGTGCTAGGTCACAACCTCACAATTCATACACCACATGCAGTGTCAGCCTTGCTAAATTCTGCCCAAACCAGGCACGTCTCATCAGCGCGGTTTACAAGATGGGAATTGGCACTAATGGCCCCCGTAAACATCACCATAAGGAGATGCAGTGCATTAAATCCTGCAACATATCTCCCAGGTGTGCCTGGACAGGCACAAAGGGTGGAGGATGAAAGTGGTGGGGAAGGAGAATTTAACACACAGGAGGACACACATGATTGTATGGAATATTTGACCCAAAATTTTACCGCAAGGCCTGACATCAGTGACAACCCGCTGGAAAATGTAGATCTAACTTTCTACACGGACGGTAGTTGTCACAGACAGTCAGACTCGGGAGACTTGTGTACTGGATACGCAGTCGTAGATGACCAAGGCACCATAGAAGCGGAACCGCTAGGCCCACCTCACTCAGCCCAGGTTGCTGAACTGGTCGCCCTAACCAGAGCATGTGAATTGGCTAAGGGCAAATCAGCCAATATCTACACCGACTCTAGATACGCATTCGGGGTAGTCCATGATTTCGGAGCCCTATGGCGCCTCAGAAATTTCATGACGGCAGCTGGTACACCGGTAGCGCATGCAGCTCACATCAAAAGGCTTCTAACAGCGATACAGGAACCCGACAGAGTGGCTGTTATCAAGTGTAAAGCACACACATATAGCCAGGACCCAGTATCACTTGGTAACAGCCGAGCAGACGAAGCAGCTAAGTTAGCAGCTGGTACCCCCAGACAGACAGACACCACACAACTGATGGTATTTAATACCATCAACACACAGAAGTTGTGTGAAATGCAAAATTTGTGTTCCACACAGGAAAAGGCAGTCTGGAAGGCGAAGGGATATGGCCAGGAGTCCTCAGGACTCTGGACGGATGGACAAGGTAAACCGGTGGCCCCCAGAGCATATCTTCCATGTTTAGCTGAGGCAGCTCACGGGCTGACTCATCTGGGCAAGGAAGGAATGTGCAAGTTGGTAAGAGCATATTGGTGCGCCCCAGGATTTTCATCTCATGCAAGTAAGAGAGCAATGTCATGCCTTACCTGTTTGAGAAAGAATATCGGAAAGGCAATACCAACAGAACCATCTCATATCCCACCTGCAGGCGGTCCTTTCCAGGCAATACAGATTGACTTCATTCAATTACCCCCTTGTCGAAATTTGAAATATGTACTTGTTTGTATAGATGTGTTCTCAAATTGGGTTGAAGCATTCCCGGCGGCCACAAATACCGCTATGTTTACTGCTAAGAAAATTGTGCAGGAATTTGTATGTAGATATGGTATCCCTAGAATTATCGAAAGTGATAGGGGTACCCATTTTACAGGTGATGTCTTTCAAGGAATGTGTAAGTTGATGGGAATTGATAGCAAGCTGCACACTCCATACCGTCCACAGGCGAGTGCGAAGGTGGAAAGAGTGAATAGCACTATTAAAAATAATTTGAGCAAAGTTATGGCAGAAACAGGATTGACATGGCCAGAAGCTTTACCCATTGTACTGTACAGCATCAGAACCACTCCCAGGTCCCCTCTTAATCTGTCCCCTTTTGAAATCTTGTTTGGTCGACAACCGCATGTTATGATTAACCCTCAGGATGATTTGAAGTGTAACAATGAAGTGACTGTAAAGTACCTGGTTAATATGAGTTAACAGCTAAGGAATCAAAATAATAATTTGAAGTTGGTGATTCCTGATTTACCAGATAGTAATTGTCATGACATTGAACCTGGGGAGTATGTAATGATACAAAATTTTCTACGCTCAGGTTGCCTTATTGACAGATGGGAAGGACCATACCAAGTCTTATTGACTAGCACTACAGCATTGAAAGTTGCCGAGAGAGAGACTTGGGTTCATTCGTCCCATTGTAAGAAGGTTGCTGATCCAGAGAGGTCCCGTGATAAGGAACAGACGGTAGAGGACGTTGTATCACTGGAGTGTCTGTTCCAGGAGGACTGAGGCGGCACCTGAGCATTGAAAATCACAAGATCAAAAGCAGTTGTCGATTCCCTGTTCCCTTTTATTGTTTTTCTCCAACTTCCCATCCCCTCTCCCTCAAATTATTTTCCCCCCCTTCTCATTCTTCTTCGTTTCCTCCTATAAGATGGACTTGCCCCAAGAGACTGTGATCCGGATTTTCCTGTTGACCATGATGTTGACCAGAGCAGTCTGTTCCGGCGAGAGTACCATGGAGGTCGAGAGAGGTTCTGGAATGGGTTCTGATGACAGAGATGGAGGCGTAGTTTTCCGAGAACAACATAATCAACAAGCAAAGGCGAGTATCAGAAAACGATCCGATAGCATTGACAATAGAAGGAATTGTGAAGGATTGTTAGCTGAAGAAAACTGTATCTGTAGGCTCTGTGACAACGTAGTCGAGGATGGGTGCATTAAGAAATGCCAATCCAGTTTTAATATCCACATGGACCGGCATCCCTTGAGTGACTATCACTCCTTAGTGGGTAGCGTGTTAAATCAAACAGATTGTTGGGTATGCTCTCAAGTACCTCAAGGTCATAGCAAATCAGGACTAGTACCATTTCCTTTAACGATAGGGGAGGTACTTGAGCTAAGTGGTGGGAGACCGGTGGACAGGAGGTTTAATATCTCCAGTCCTCCTAGTTTGAAGCTCCACCAATATCATGTGGATAGATCCCTCATATGTTTTAACATTTCCAATCCCCGAAAGCCGGGAAATTGGGAAGTGTCATGGAGTAACCAAACCATGACCTTTTCATATAGAGCAGATAGAATGCCGACAGATACAGAGCTTATACGCCACATAGCCAGTAGAGGAAAATCTTTCCGGTATAGGTATACCCTAGGAAGTAGGATTACGAGAGTTGGAGAGGTATCACCAGGATACTGTGCACATATCGTACAAGCTGATACGTGTACTAGACAGATGGGAGAATTAGGGTTAGGAGATTTCACATGGAAAATGTGTAATATGGTTATGTCCTACTCCGTCCCATATGTTCTCCCCGATGATGCATATTTCATATGCGGGAGGAAGGCGTATAAGTGGCTTGCCCCAAACTCTGAAGGATTGTGTTATATTGGAAAAGTATTGCCTGAGGTAATGACTGTATCACATGCCAAAATGAAAGACATACACCGTGTTGCCCAAACTCCTTATACTCACACCCATTACGAGCACGTAGTTAAACGGCACCTGATAGAAAGAACAGAGCACCCGGCCTCTGACATGATCCATGAATCCACCGGGATTCAGTTTCTACTTGCGTTAGACCTCACTCGCACCGCCAGAGGAGTGTTGAATTATAAATACATATCTGCGCTCGCAAATTTGTTAGACAATATCACAGAAATGTATGATGACACGTTTAGGTATACTGGAAGAGAACTTCAAGCTTATAAAACAGAACTAGTTCAGCATAGAATGATTCTCAATTATCTCACAGCAGTAACAGGTGGATATTGTGTCACACTGGCAACGCAGTACGGCGTGAAATGCTGCACATATATAACGAATAGTACCGAGGACCCGGTCGAGGTCATAGACCAAAAGATGGACGATATTCTCCAATTGAAGTGGGAATTTCGCAGGAGACACAATCTCACCCTTGCTGCTGTGAGTAATGAGCTGACTAGTTGGGTGTCATGGTTGAACCCGCGAAATTGGTTCTCCGGTTTAGGAGAATGGGCTCAAGGAGTTATAATGGATGTAGGGAAGTTTCTCCTATGTATCTTAGGTGTTATCATAACGATTGGCTTGATATTTAGATGCGGTCAGGCTTTAACGAAGTGCAAACGAAGTACCAGGGTGATGAGTTTAAGGAGTGAGGAAATTGTAATGCGATTTCTACGGTCCGTTTCTTTCACCTGTTTTTCCGTTTTCCTCTGAGGTAAAAAGACCCACTTGGACGAGGAATTTGATGAGCCGATATACAGACAACAGATGGATTAAAGAAGAAGTTTTGACAACCTTATACACAGATTTTTGATGAACTATGCCATAGATCCCCAGTTTCCCTAGAAATTTTAAAATTACTCTAGCCCAACACTTTTGTAAATCTATGGACATTGACAAAGCTTTTTGCTCGCACCTTATGGGCAAAAGCACAAAGAAGACTGCATTCAACAGACACCAAACAAGACCTCAATCGACGAATGATCATTAACCTGACATAGAATACCACTGCATTTACCGTAACTATGTATTTTCTTCATCTCTACAACCTTCAGGTAATTACACACATAGTATAGGGAATACAGGCACAGATATCAGCAATCACATATTCCCCCATTCATGTATCATCAACTAAAATGTGCTCCCCATTTTTGTTACAACCAAAATCCGAAAAAAGCTCGGTAAAGTTTGACAGCCCATCCACAGACCCGTACCACGGGAAAAGAAGGAATTCAAATGTATACTTCGCAATACCTCAAAGCTTGATTTAAAACACGTACGGCACGATGATACATGACCCCCCAAACATGGATTCATACACACATGCTTCTGCTATCTCACTAGGTCATACCCTTTTCCTACCTTCTCCTCTCCTCCCCTACCCAACCATGTAAATGTATTAACCCCTGACATATATTTTTCTCTTTTTGAAATGTTTTAGGAAGTGGCAGTTATTGTTGACTGCCAAAGGGTGGACTGTCAAAGTCAGAAAAATATCACGATGCACACTGCCATATTTGCACCTCATATGTGTCCCTGCTGCGCATGCGTGCGCTCTACCGTGCGTGCGCATACTCGCTGTTGCGGGCACCCGCAGGCGCACGGTATGCACATTTACGGTAGAGATTGTGTGCGTCTAGCGGGCGACTCTTTCGTTACATATTTTCACCATATAATGCATTTTGTAGATTATGGTCCCTTTGATAGATTCTGAAAGTTTAGTTAATGTAGTATGTTCCTGGACAGAGAGATCCCTCATTGTTTGATACGAAGGGTCAGACAGGAGTAATACAGTGGTGTTTAGTATCCATCGGAAGAGTATTTAATTAGCAATATTCCGGTGTTGGTTTGAAGCGGATCAATCGCTCGTGCGAATAGTTATGGACATAAGAAGTTTATGAACATTTACTGTATTTGCACTTACTTATCCATGCGGCGGGAAACCCAGTTTCCCTCCCACCTGAGCTGTTGGAAATAGTCACAGCCCACCTGTATGAATCAACCTATGACCTTTTGTTATAATGCGAAGACGAATTCCTGTGTCCAATGAACAATGAGATTGTAGGGACCATTGAATTGTATTGTGTGTGGGGCATAAATAGACAGGCCGATCACATCCAGCACTCACTCTTCATCGGTTATCATTGCTGAAAATCGGGAGCTGGATGTCCAGAGGCGCATGCGATCGTTTCCTTTGTGCGTAAGTTTTCTCCGTAATCATATTGTCTTTTCTTGTTATTATGGGCCATATCTTTCTCTCTCTCTCTTCTCTTTCTCTCATTTTCTCTTAAACGTACTTGTATTGTATTTACTGTGTAGTTACCTGGTTAGTTAGTCTATGTTATATTGTAGTGTATGACTTGTATTGTATTAATTCTTTTGCAAGTATAACATTCATAATATATATATTAGGCGTTGGACCCTAAGCACGGTATTTGTGTATTTCTTATAGTGTTAAGTATTCTCAGAGCGTCGGTGACGCTCGAACAGCTTTTGAGTTAATAAGGTTATACAGTGTTGCATTTACACCCTATCTCTACACTAAGGTTTTACAGCAAATTACATTGTTTGTGGTTTAGACATAAAGGTTTAACATTGTGAGCGTCGGCGCCGCTCGTGATCTCCTCGTGGTCTCGAGCGTCCGCTACGCTGATAGCGTAGCATTACGGTAGTCGCTCACCTATAAGTGTGCCCGATACCAACAGCGTATTCTCGTGAGCGTCTGTATCGCTCGAGCAGCCCGCTCCCGATACAGCGTCCGTTACGCTATAGCGAACCATTACGTTAGTCAGCAGCCAATAGCGTGCCTGCCTGTGATCTCTTGGCCGTGAGCGAACGTGACGCTTGAGCGTCTCGACCACGGCTAAGCGATTGTTACGCAACGAGCGTACCCTTACGGTACTCCATACGCAAATAGCGTACAGTGTTCTTAGACCTCACAAAGGGTTTTAAATAAGATAAATATTTAGCTTTATCAAAGCGCACTGTCAGCAGTGTTCATTCCGGGAGTGGACAACTGGGATGCAGACTTCCTCAGCAGACACGACCTACATCCAGGAGAGTGGGGACTCCATCAGGAAGTCTTCGCACAGATTGCAAGTCGGTGGGGACTGTTCCAGATAGACATGATGGCGTCCCGCCTTAACAAAAAGCTACAGAGGTATTGCAACAGGTCAAGAGACCCTCGGGCAGTAGCTGTAGACGCCCTAGTGACACCGTGGGTGTTCCGGTCGGTCTATGTATTTCCTCCTCTACCTCTCATACCCAAGGTGTTGATAATAGTAAGAAAAAGAGGAGTAAGAACAATTCTCATTGTTCCAGATTGGCCGCGAAGGACCTGGTATCCAGATCTGCAGGAAATGCTCACAGAAGATCCGTGGCCACTTCCTCTAAGACAGGACCTGTTGCCACAGGGGCCCTGTCTGTTCCAAGACTTACCGCGGCTGCGTTTGACGGCATGGCGGTTGAACGCCGGATCCTAGCGGAAAAGGGTATTCCAGATGAGGTCATTCCTACGCTAATAAAGGCTAGGAAGGACGTGACATCTAAACATTATCACTGTATATGGCGAAAATATGTTTCTTTGTGTGAGGCCAGGAATGCTCATACGTAAGAATTCCACCTGGGCCACTTCCTTCACTTCCTACAAACTGGAGTGAATTTGGGCCTAAAATTAGGCTCTATTAAGGTTCAGATTTTGGCCTTATCCATTTTCTTTCAAAAGGAATTGGCCTCTCTTCCTGAAGTAAGTACAAACTTTTGTGAAGGGAGTACTGCATATTCAGCCTCCTTTTGTACCTCCGGTGGTCCCTTGGGACCTTAACGTGGTGTTAAGGTTATGGTTTGAACCACTTAAAATGGTGGAGTTTAAATATCTCACTTGGAAGGTGGTCATGTTATTAGCCTTGGCTTCCGCTAGGCGAGTGTCGGAATTAGCAGCTTTATCACATAAAATCCCCTATCTGGTTTTCCATATGGATAGAGCGGAATTGCAGACCCGTCCTCAATTCCTGCTAAAAGTGGACTCATCCTTTCATATGAACCAACCTATTGTGGTGCCTGTGGCTACGCGTGACTTGGAGGATTCCGAGTCCCTTGATGTGGTCAGGGCTTTGAAAATTTACGTGGCCAGAACGGCTAGAGTCAGAAAAACAGAAGCACTGTTTGTCCTGTATGCAGCCAACAAGATTGGCACCCCTGCTTCAAATCAGACTATTGCTCTCTGGATCTGTAACACGATTCAGCAGGCGCATTCTATGGCGGGATTGCCGTTGCCTAATTCAGTCAAGGCCCATTCCACTAGGAAGGTGGGCTCTTCTTGGGCAGCTGCCCGGGGGTCTCGGCACTACAGCTGTGCCGAGCTGCTACTTGGTCGGGTTCAAACACCTTTGCAAAGTTCTATAAGTTTGATACCCTGGCTGAGGAGGACCTCCTGTTTGCTCAATCGGTGCTGCAGAGTCATCCGCAGGAGCCCGTTTGGGAGCTTTGGTATAATCCCCATGGTCCTTACGGAGTCCCCAGCATCTTTTAGGACGTAAGAGAAAATAAGATTTTAAACCTACCGGTAAATCTTTTTCTCGTAGTCCGTAGAGGATGCTGGGTGCCCGTCCCAAGTGCGGACTACTTCTGCAAGACTTGTATATAGTTATTGCTTACATAAGGGTTATATGTTAGTTTTCATCGGTCTTGGACTGATGCTATGTTGTTTTCATACTGTTAACTGGGTAGTATATCACAAGTTATACGGTGTGATTGGTGTGGCTGGTATGAATCTTGACCTTGGATTAACAAAAATCCTTTCCTCGTACTGTCCGTCTCCTCTGGGCACAGTTTCTCTAACTGAGGTATGGAGGAGGGGCATAGAGGGAGGAGCCAGTGCACACCCAGATCTAAAGTCTTTCTTAAAGTGCCCATGTCTGCTGCGGAGCCCGTCTATCCCCCATGGTCCTTACGGAGTCCCCATCATCCTCTACGGACTACGAGAAAAAAAATTTACCGGTAGGTTTAAAATGTTATTTTTTTCTCTGCAACCCACTGCTAAATTGTGCTTCCTAGCTGTTTTTTATAAAATCACTTAATTAAATCTAACTCTGATTACGTCAGAGAAGGCCAGGTACCCTACACCATAAGAGGGGGTTTGACATTTTGACTTGTCTACTTAAAGATCACCAAAATCTGATCACAAGGTCAATTACATCCCTGGGTGGGATTGAACCACCAACCTTTTGGTTAATAGCCCATGTAAGTGAAAGAGATCCTGAAGCACTCACTCATCATGGGAAAGTACCAATGTGTTTCTTACAAAAATTCTCCAGATTATTGACTTTTTAAAGTTTTTCTAGGAAACGTTCTAGATAAATGCTTATTAGCCTTTGTCAGTATCTACTTTTGCAAGGTGTCTATGTGGCGCAATCGGTTAGCATGTTTGGCTATTAACCAAAAGGTTGGTGGTTCAATCCCACCCAGGGATGTAAATAACCTTGTAATCAGATTTTGGTGATCTTTAAATAGACAAGTCAAAATTTCAAACCCCCTCTTATGGTGTAGGGTACCTGGCCTTCTCTGATGTAATCAGAGTTAGATTTGATTAAGTGATTTTATAAAAAAACAGCTAGGAAGCACAATTTAGCAGTGGGTTGCAGAGAAAAAAAATTATGCTGGCAGAAAAGTCCAATTTAGTGACGAAACAGCTCTTCATTTTCTGATTTTATGTTTATGCTAACAAATTTGCTCTCTGAAAAGTGTCCACAAAGCCAAGTCTCTGATTAACACCTTTGTAGGGATGGTTTTTCACCTATTACTGAATTAAACTTGCTTCATTGGAAAGGCAGCAAGATGCATCCTCATTTCAATGTCTACTGAAATAATACAGGTTGACACCAGGAAACATAAACGTCACTGCATCCTTGCTGCTTCCTCATGGGGAAGTCTGTTTAATGTGAAAACAAGGTGATATCTAATCAGCACACAGGTAAGTAATTAAGAAAATCTTTCTTTATGGGTGAAGATGTTTCTCACAAAATTGTTGCACCAAAGCATCATTGAAATTCAAGCTGGAAAGATGATTTTAATATATCACTTGTACATTTTGTACTGCTCTTCTGGTGACAATGTAGTTTGTTTTTGTCAATTACCATTTTAATAATAGGGTAAAGAAAATTAAGTGGATTTTTGAAAGAAAACAATACTGTCAATATACTATTAAAACAAATTAAAATGGTAAAAGTTATTGTACTTTAAGTAAAAATAAAAGAGCCAAAATATCAATCCCAGTTTTGGATTACTTTAATTAACAAAAAACAATGCATATAGCAGAGGATAGTTTCAATCTGCCTACCTCTGGGTTATGGGCCCAGCATGCTTCCGTTGCAGTACTCTGCTGCTCATGTAAGTGCAAGAGATCCTGAAGCACTCACTCATCATGGGAAAGTACCAATGTGTTTCTTACAAAAACTCTCCAGATTATTGACTTTTTAAAGTTTTTCTAGGAAACGTTCTAGATGAATGCTTATTAGCCTTTGTCAGTATATACTTTTACGAGGTGTCTCTGTGGTGCAATCGGTTAGCATGTTTGGCTATTAACCAAAAGGTTGGTGGTTCAATCCCACCCATGGATGTAATTGACCTTGTGATTAGATTTTGGTAATCTTTAAGTAGACAAGTCAAAATGTCAAACTCCCTCTTATGGTGTAGGGTACCTGGCCTTCTCTGATGTAATCAGAGTTAGATTTGATTAAGTGATTTTATAAAAAACAGCTAGGAAGCACAATTTAGCAGTGGGTTGCAGAGAAAAAAAACTATGCTGGCAGAAAAGTCCAATTGAGTGATTAAACAGCTCTTCATTTTCTGATTTTATGTTTATGCTAACAAATTTGCTCTCTGAAAAGTGTCCACAAAGTAAAGTCTCTGATTAACACCTTTGTAGGAATGGTTTTTCACCTATTACTGAATTAAACTTGCTTCATTGGAAAGGCAGCAAGATGCATCCTCATTTCAATGTCTACTGAAATAATACAGGTTGACACCAGGAAACATAAACGTCACTGCATCCTTGCTGCTTCCTCATGGGGAAGTCTGTTTAATGTGAAAACAAGGTGATATCTAATCAGCACACAGGTAAGGAATTAAGAAAATCTTTCTTTATGGGTGAAGATGTTTCTCACAAAATTGTTGCACCAAAGCATCATTGAAATTCAAGCTGGAATGATGATTTTAATATATCACTTGTACATTTTATACTGCTCTTCTGGTGACAATGTAGTTTGTTTTTGTCAATTACCATTTTAATAATAGGGTAAAGAAAATTAAGTGGATTTTTGAAAGAAAACAATACTGTCAATTTACTATTAAAACAAATTAAAATGGTAAAAGTTATTGTACTTTAAGTAAAAATAAAAGAGCCAAAATATCAATCCCAGTTTTGGATTACTTTAATTAACAAAAAACAATGCATATAGCAGAAGATAGTTTCAATCTGCCTACATCTGGGTTATGGGCCCAGCATGCTTCCGTTGCAGTACTCTGCTGCTCATGTAAGTGCAAGAGATCCTGAAGCACTCACTCATCATGGGAAAGTAGCAATGTGTTTCTTACAAAAACTCTCCAGATTATTGACTTTTTAAAGTTTTTCTAGGAAACGTTCTAGATGAATGCTTATTAGCCTTTGTCAGAATGGACTTTTACGAGGTGTCTCTGTGGTGCAATCGGTTAGCATGTTTGGCTATTAACCAAAAGGTTGGTGGTTCAATCCCACCCAGGGATGTAATTGACCTTGTGATCAGATTTTGGTGATCTTTAAATAGACAAGTCAAAATTTCAAACCCCCTCTTATGGTGTAGGGTACCTGGCCTTCTCTGATGTAATCAGAGTTAGATTTGATTGAGTGATTTTATAAAAAACAGCTAGGAAGCACAATTTAGCAGTGGGTTGCAGAGAAAAAAAAATTATGCTGGCAGAAAAGTCCAATTGAGTGATTAAACAGCTCTTCATTTTCTGACTTTATTTTTATGCTAACAAATTTGCTCTCTGAAAAGTGTCCACAAAGCCAAGTCTCTGATTAACACCTTTGTAGGAATGTTTTTTCACCTATTACTGAATTAAACTTGCTACATTGGAAAGGCAGCAAGATGCATCCTCATTTCAATGTCTACTGAAATAATACAGGTTGACACCAGGAAACATAAACGTTACTGCATCCTTGCTGCTTTCTCATGTGGAAGTCTGTTTAATGTGAAAACAAGGTAATATCTAATCAGCACACAGATAAGGAATTAAGAAAATCTTTCTTTATGGGTGAAGATGTTTCTCACAAAATTGTTGTCCCAATGCATCATTGAAATTCAAGATGGAAGATGATTTTAATATATCACTTGTACATTTTGCATTGCTCTTCTGGTGACAATGTAGTTTGTTTTTGTCAATTACCATTTCAGTAATAGGGTAAAGAAAATTAAGTGGATTTTTTAAAGAAAACAATGCTGTCAATATACTATTAAAACAAATTAAAATGATAAAAGTTATTGTACTTTAAGTAAAAATAAAAGAGCCAAAATATCAATCCCAGTTTTTGATTACTTTAATTATAAAAAAAAATGCACATAGCAGAGGATAGTTTCGATTAATCGACCTCTGGGTTATGCGCCCAGCATCCTTCCATTGCACTACTCTGCTGCTCATGGAAGTCCGAGAGATCCTGAAGACTAAATTGATTAAAGGCCTAAAAGTACTGGACTATAAGGAAAGACTTACTAGGCTGAATATGTATACACTAGAAAAGAGGTGCCTAAGAGGAGATATTATTAATATCTTCAAATATGTAAAGATACATAACAAAGAGTTATCAGAGGAATTATTTATTAAAAGAACACGTGGTCACTCGCTGCGACTGGAGGAAAGTTCAGAACGCAATGGAGGAAAGGTTTCTTCACTGTTAGGGCAATCAGGATGTGGAATTCCCTGCCAGGGAAGGTGGTAATGGCGGACTCTGTAATTGGATTTAAAAAAGGAATGGATACATTTCTGAATGAAAAAGCTATCCAAGGTTATAATACTTAAAATATCAACATGGTTAATCCGGGGGTAACATGAGTTATAGTAGCTAACTAGTCATAAAACATTATTCAGCAAGTATGTAGAATCATCACAACTTAAAACAGGTTGAACACGATGGGCAATTTGCCTCTATTCAACCTCAAAAACTATGTTACTATATGTTACTATATTACTGTAGTATACAGAACACCACAATGCAATGAGCAGTGATAGTGAGCACTGATGAGGATACTAGAACTGACACTGAGCAGCAAGATGCAGCACTGGACTATTAGTAATGTACTGTAGTATGCTGAGCACCACAATGCAGCACAAGACAATGAGCAGTGATACTGAGCACTGATGAGGATACTACTGAGAACTGACACTGAGCAGGAGAGACACACTACTAGTATTACTGAGCAGCAATAAGTAACCACTGATACTGAGCACTGATATTGAGATTTCCACTGAGAGAACATAGCCACGTCCTCTCCGCTCTCTCTTCAATGCACGAGTAAAAATGGCGGCAACGCGCAGCTCTATATATAATATCCGAATCTCGCGAGAATCCGACAGCGGGATGATGACATTTTCCCTTGTTCAGGTTTTCCGAGTCAGGCGGGAACAACCGAGCCTGCCTCAGACCAGTGTAAACCACGTGGAGTTCGTGGGGAATTCGGTTCTCGGAGAACCGAACCCGCTCCTCTCTACCTTATACCCATCAATTTTTTTTATTTTCAATCTAAGCCCCTGCAGTTTTCTGTAAGCATCTGCTTCGCTATGATGATCAACAAGTCACAAGGGCAAACACTCAGGGCTTGAGGCATAGATCTTTGGACTAGCTGCTACAAGCATGGCAGAGGTGTCACTATCACTGGTGACACCCAGAGAGGTGTCGAGGGAGATTGTAATGCAGTGCGTGCAAATAAGCAGCGCAATGGTAAAAAGGAGGCATGATTTCATAGGTAGGGGCGTGGCCTGGTGGCCTGAATCTACATTTTGTTGCTCCGGGTGTCCCGGGGGTTGGGTGCTGCACCCGGGGACTAGTGTGTAAGCGGTGCTGGCTCCTGCACAGTGACAGGGCATGGCCACCCAGTATGACACCTCCCTTCTTGACCATGCTGTAATTGCAGTCGCACTGCAGTTCAGCGTGATCATAAACAATGGTGTAGCCTCCTGCTGGTGCAGACTGTATGTGCGCGCAGGAAGCCGCCACCATTTTTGTGATCACAGCGGCTGAATGTGATGTCATACAGCCGCTGTGACCACGCCCCCTGTGTCTCCTCCATTGCAGACCCCATTTTGAAGCCTTGCCCCCGCACTGCTCCATCCCTGACTTGGAAATGGAGTGTTGCTGACCCCACTCTCCCCCCCTGCCCCGATTGACAGGCAGAGGCGATCGCATGCAGGCACATGCGTATGCTCTTAGCAATTTTTGCAGTTGGATCGCTTATTGTGATTGCAATCCAACCTGAATCAGGCCCTATTACCTATCACAATGCGCTGCGGGCAGTACAAAATTGGGTTAATATAGGAGAAAAACCCCCAGACCTGTGCTCCTTAACTGTACCTGGTGGCTAGTGGAGCGGCTGCCCAGTAATCAGTGTCCACCCCAGTGCGCACACGGCCCACCCCCTACGGCCACGCTCCCCTTAATCAGCGGCCTCGTGATCCGGAAGGGCGGTGTGTGTGTGTGACTGACCTTAGGAAGAAACCGGAGCCTCCGCTGCAGTGACCCAGCAACCAGGGCACGGGAGTATACAGCGCCGCTGGGAGTGATGAAGCTGCAGTAAAGATGTCTTTTAGACCTAGCCTGCTGCAGCCCTTGTAGATTCTCATAAAACAAGTTCTTCTTTTCTTGTCAAAATTAATAGCTAAGAATAGGCTGCCTGAGGCAGGCCCCTGTTAAGTGGCCTGCTACTGAAGGCACCAACTACAAACTGAGCTCCCTGTTCATGGAAGCGGGGTTATAGAGGAGGATGCGCTGAGCATCTTGGGAACAGTCAAAAGCTTTGAGCCGGTTGGTGCCTCAGATCAAGATCCTACTCTACACCCCAATGTGAATCCTTGTGGAGTCCAGTGTACCCCACAGAAGAAATTAATGTGTCACACCCATTGGCAGCAACCTTAGAATAGCTGCTGACGGGCACAATTGAGAAAGGAAGGGGGGGGGGGCATTTGAATCCAGCACATAGATGCAATTCAAATATGTAATTTGTACCTTCCTATTTTAAAATATAATGGATGAACCTCACCCTGTGAGAACAATCTTCATGATCAAGAGATCTAATATGTAAAATAAGTATGAGTTGGGATAGGGCTGGGGAGGGTGGCAGCTCGGGCAGCCCCTCCCCCGTCAAGTTAAGGAGATTCAACTGAGGAAGCACAAGGGAACTCTCGTCTGGGGACAACAACTGCGGGGAGACCACATCTTTTCAGATGAACATGGGAGGGCGGAAGGCTGCCTAATACTGAAGCACCATCAAATATCAAACCATATCCAACAACTAGTACAAGCATTCCTGGGGGAAGGTCTGCAGCAGACGGATTTGCATACGGTGATGTCATCCAAGCAGTGGGCCAAAGTTGGCTGGAACCCTCATCTGCATATAAAAAGAGAAAAGGGGCATGCAGGGCATGGCGGCCTTTTGCAGTGCTTGGATGACCCCTAGTTTGCATTAAACACCCCCACCCTCCTTTGGTGTGGGGCTCATGTTGGCCATGCCCCATCCCCTGAAGCATTCATGCTGATTTCTTGCAGCAGCTGGGCACTGTAACAGCTCCAGAGCTGCTCTGTAAGGCAAGTAAAAGGGTGTGGGCCCTGCAGCACCACCTGTAGTTCGCATTGTGCGTTGGAAGGCACAAAGTAAGCAGACGGGAGGAGAAGTCAGGATAGTACACAAGGGCATCCTTTTCTCTTAGTCCGTAAAGGATGCTGGGGTCACATTAAGAACCATGGGGTATAGACGGGATCCGCAAGAGACATGGGCACTTTAAGACTTTCAAAGGGTGTGAACTGGCTCCTCCCTCTATGCCCCTCCTCCAGACTCCAGTTATAGGAACTGTGCCCAGGGAGACGGACATTTCGAGGAAAGGATTTATTGTTAAACTAAGGTGAGCATCTTACCAGCTCACACCTTAAGCATGCCGCAGAACGTGGCATTCAACAGAACACAAGCCAACGGCATGAACAATTGCAGCAAAAAGCTGACCAGAACCGTAACACAACATGTGTATAACCACAAGTAATAACTGCAGACACAGTATGGACTGGGACGGGTGCCCAGCATCCTCTACGTACTAAGAGAAAAGGATTTACCGGTAGGTATTAAAATCCTATTTTCTCATACGACCTAGAGGATGCTGGGGTCACATTAAGAACCATGGGGTTATACCAAAGCTCTTGAACGGGTGGGAGAGTGCGTACGACTCTGCAGCACCGAATGACCCAACTTGAGGTTATCATCAGCCAAGGTATCAAACTTGTAAAACTTAGCAAAAGTGTTTACTAAATAGCTGCTCGGCAAAGTTGCAATGCTGAGACTCCCCGACCAGCTGCCCAGGATGAACCCACCTTTCTAGTAGAATGGGTCTTCACCTAATTCAGTAACGGCAATCCTGCCGTGGAATGAGCATGCTGAATCTTACCACAGATTCAGCGCATAATGGTCTGCATGGAAGCAGGACACCCAATCCTGTTGGGAGCATACAGGACAAACAGAGCCTCTGTTTTCCTAATCTGAACCGTTCTGGTGACATAAATTTTCAAAGTTCTGACCACAGCCAGAGACTTTGACTCAACGAAGGTGTCAGTGGCCAAAGGCACCATGTGGAAAGATGAACCACCTTTGGCAGAAATTGTTGACGTGTCCTCAATTCTGCTCTATCTTCATGAAATATCAAATAAAGGCTCTTGTGATACTGCATGGTTTGTACTGTTTTCCATGTGCTCCCAGATCTTTCAAGCAAGTAGCATGGTCAAGAAAGTTCTGTTTGAAAAGAAACAAACATTTACTGTCATTGTTATGCAAATAAACTTACATTAAAGCTAACAAGAAAGCACACTCGTTCTGTCTTTAAACTGATAAAAGAAACCCCAATAATATGGGGCATGCAAAAATTGAGAAAACTCAGTTCTCCTCTCCACGGAAATCTTTAATAAAAGGCGAAATATTTGTTAGCTCTGAAGAGAAACCAGAGCATGACCAAGATTCCACCTGTCGCCTGAGTGCCATGCCAGCAGTTCTCATTCAGCTCAAAGTGAGCACCCAATTTGAATGAAAGAAAGCAGATTTCTCACCAGGCTTCCCCTTGCTATAAACATGGTTTGTACTCTTTTCCATGTGCTCCCAGATCTTTCAAACAATTAGTGTGGTCAAGAAAGTTCTGTTTGAAAAGAAACAAACATTGACTGTCATTTCTATGCAAATGAGCTTACATTAAAGCACACTCGTTCTATCTTTAAACCGATAAAATAAAACCCCAATAAGATGGGGCATGCAAAAATTGAGATAAAACTCAGTTTTGCTCCTCTTCACGGAAATCTTTAGTAAAAGGCGAAAGATTTGTTCGTTCTGAAGAGAAACCACAGCATGACCAAGATTCTACCTGTCGCCTGAGTGCCATGCCAGCAGTCCTCATTCAGCTCAAAGTGAGCACCCAATTTGAAAGAAAGAAAGAAAGCAGATTTCTCACCAGGCTTCCCCTTGCTATAAACATGGTTTGTACTCTTTTCCATGTGCTCCCACATCTTTCAAGCAATTAGTATAGTCAAGAAAGTTATGTTTGAAAAGAAACAAACATTTACTGTCATTTCTATGCAAATGTGCTTACATTAAAGCACACTCGTTCTATCTTTAAACTGATAAAAGAAACCCCAATAAGACGGGGCATGCAAAAATTGAGATAAAACTCAGTTTTGCTCCTCTCCACGGAAATCTTTAGTAAAAGGCGAAAGATTTGTTCGTTCTGAAGAGAAACCAGAGCATGACCAAGATTCCACCTGTCGCCTGAGTGCCATGCCAGCAGTCCTCATTCAGCTCAAAGTGAGCACCCAATTTGAAAGAAAGAAAGCAGATTTCTCACCAGGCTTCCCCTTGCTATAAGCATGGTTTGTACTCTTTTCCATGTGCTCCCAGATCTTTCAAGCAATTAGTATGGTCAAGAAAGTTCTGCTTGAAAAGAAACAGACATTTATTGTCATTGTTATGCAAATAAACTTACATTAAAGCTAACAAGAAAGCACACTCGTTCTGTCTTTAATCCGATAAAAGAAACCCCAATAATATGGGGCATGCAAAAATTGAGATAAAACTCAGTTTTGCTCCTCTCCACGGAAATCTTTAGTAAAAGGCGAAAGATTTGTTCGTTCTGAAGAGAAACCAGAGCATGACCAAGATTCCACCTGTCGCCTGAGTGCCGTGCCAGCAGTCCTCATTCAGATCAAAGTGAGCGCCCAATTTGAAAGAAAGCAGATTTCTCACCTGTCTTCTCCTTGCTATAAGCATGGTTTGTACTGTATTCCATGTGCTCCCAGATCTTTCAAGCAAGTAGCATGGTCAAGAAAGTTCTGTTTGAAAAGAAACAAACATTTACTGTCATTTCTATGCAAATGAGCTTACATTAAAGCACACTCATTCTATCTTTAAACCGATAAAAGAAACCCCAAAAAGATGGGGCATGCAAAAATTGAGATAAAACTCGGTTTTGCTCCTCTCCACGGAAATCTTTAGTAAAAGGCGAAAGATTTGTTCGTTCTGAAGAGAAACCAGAGCATGACCAAGATTTTTATCTGAAAATATGTGTTCTCCCTGCAGTTGTTGTCCACAGATGAGAGTTCCCTTGTGCTGCCTCAGTTGAATCTCCTTTACTTGACAGGGGGATGCTCGAGCAGCGACCCTCCCCAGCTCTAGCCCAACTCCTACTTACCTGCCAGGTGAGATACTATGATCATGAAGGTGCTTCTCCCAGGGCAAGGCTCACCCATTGCACTCTGGGTGTGCTGCTTCTGCGTTTTCCCAAAATGTGGGAAACTTGACTGCATAATTTGTGTTTCCCCTGGTCGGCTCTCGTATAATTCAGATCTCTTTGTCTCAGGTCTCTCTCCAGCCTAGTTTGCTGTCTGTTTCCACTTCTCTTTTCTTGAGCCGCTCCCTTCTATGCCCTTGCGCACTATCCTGACTTCTACCGTCTGCTTACTTCGTGCCTTCCAACGCACAATGCAAACTACAGGTAGTGCTGCAGGGCCCACACCCTTTTACTTGCCTTACAGAGCGTCTCTGGAGCAGTTACAGTGCCCAGCTGCTGCAAGAAATCAGCTTGAATGCTTCAGGGGCTGGGGCATAGCCAACATGAGCCCCACACCGAAGGAGGGTGGAGGTGTGTAATGCGAACTAGGGGTCATCCAAGCGCCGCAAAAGGCCGCCATGCCCTGCACGCCCCTTGTCTCTTTTCATATGCAGACGAGGGTTGAAGCCAACTTTGACCCACTGTTTGGATGACATCACCATATGCAAATCCATCTGCTGCAGGCCTTCCCCCAGGAATGCTTGCACTAGTTGTTGCATTTGGTTTGTTGTTTGGGGGTGCTTCAGTATTAGGCAGCCTTCTGCCCTCCCATGTTCATCTGAAAATATGTGTTCTCCCTGCAGTTGTTGTCCCCAGATGAGAGTTCCCTTGTGCTGCCTCAGTTGAATCTCCTTTACTTGACAGAGATGTGCCTGAGCAGCGGCCCTCCCCAGCCCTATCCCAAATCATACTTATTTTGCATAGGCGATACCATGGTCATGAAGATTGTTCTCCCAGGGTGAGGTTCATTCATTGCATTCTGGGTATGCTGACCCCTGTGATTTCCCCAAATGTGGGAAACTCGACTGCATTATTTGTGGTAGTGGGGGACTGTGTTTGTGCTTTCCTCTGGTCAGCTCTGGTAAAAATCAGATTTCTTTATATCAGATCTTCCTCTAGCCTTGTTCTTCTTTCGAGAGTTCCCTTGTGCTGCCTCAGTTGGATCTCTTTCACTTGAGAGGGGGGTGCCCGAGCAGCGACCCTCCCCAGCTCTAGCCCAACTCCTACTTACCTGCCAGGTGAGATACTATGATCATGAAGGTGCTTCTCCCAGGGCAAGGCTCACCCATTGCACTCTGGTTGTGCTGCCCCTGCGATTTCCCCAAATGTGGGAAACTTGACTGCATAATTTGTGTTTCCCTTGGTCATCTCTCGTATAATTCAGATCTCTTTGTCTCAGGTCTCTCTCCAGCCTAGTTTGCTGTCTGTTTCCACTTCTCTTTTCTTGAGCCGCTCCCTTCTATGCCCTTGCGCACTATCCTGACTTCTCCCGTCTGCTTACTTCGTGCCTTCCAACGCACAATGCAAACTACAGGTAGTGCTGCAGGGCCCACACCCTTTTACTTGCCTTACAGAGCAGCTCTGGAGCAGTTACAGTGCCCAGCTGCTGCAAGAAATCAGCTTGAATGCTTCAGGGGCTGGGGCATAGCCAACATGAGCCCCACACCGAAGGAGGGTGGAGGTGTGTAATGCGAACTAGGGGTCATCCAAGCGCCGCAAAAGGCCGCCATGCCCTGCACGCCCCTTTTCTCTTTTCATATGCAGACGAGGGTTGAAGCCAACTTTGACCCACTGCTTGGATGGCATCACCATATGCAAATCCATCTGCTGCAGGCCTTCCCCCAGGAATGCTTGCACTGGTTGTTGCATTTGGTTTGTTGTTTGGGGGTGCTTCAGTATTAGGCAGCCTTCTGCCCTCCCATGTTCATCTGAAAATATGTGTTCTCCCTGCAGTTGTTGTCCCCAGATGAGAGTTCCCTTGTGCTGCCTCAGTTGAATCTCCTTTACTTGAAAGAGATGTGCCTGAGCAGCGGCCCTCCCCAGCCCTATCCCAAATCATACTTATTTTGCATAGGAGAGACCATGGTCTTGAAGATTGTTCTCCCAGGGTGAGGTTCATTCATTGCATTCTGGGTATGCTGACCCCTGTGATTTCCCCAAATGTGGGAAACTCAACTGCATTATTTGTGGTAGTGGGGGACTGTGTTTGTGCTTTCCTCTGGTCAGCTCTGGTAAAAGTCAGATTTCTTTGTTTCAGATCTTCCTCTAGCCTTGTTCTTCTTTCGAGAGTTCCCTTGTGCTGCCTCAGTTGGATCTCCTTCACTTGACAGGGGGGTGCCCGTGCAGCGACTCTCCCCAGCTCTAGCCCAACTTCTACTTACCTGCCAGGTGAGATACTATAATCATGAAGGTGCTTCTCCCAGGGCAAGGCTCACCCATTGCACTCTGGATGTGCTGCCCCTGCGATTTCCCCAAATGTGGGAAACTTGACTGCATAATTTGTGTTTCCCCTGGTCGGCTCTCGTATAATTCAGATCTCTTTGTCTCAGGTCTCTCTCCAGCCTAGTTTGCTGTCTGTTTCCACTTCTCTTTTCTTAAGCCGCTCCATTCTATGGCCTTGCGCACTATCCTTACTTCTCCCGTCTGCTTACTTTGTGCCTTCCAATGCACAATGCAAACTACAGGTAGTGCTGCAGGGCCCACACCCTTTTACTTGCCGTACAGAGCAGCTCTGGAGCAGTTACAGTGCCCAGCTACTGCAAGAAATCAGCTTGAATGCTTCAGGGGCTGGGGCATAGCCAACATGAGCCCCACACCGAAGGAGGGTGGAGGTGTTTAATGCGAACTAGGGGTCATCCAAGCGCCGCAAAAGGCCGCCATGCCCTGCACGCCCCTTTTCTCTTTTCATATGCAGACGAGGGTTGAAGCCAACTTTGACCCACTGCTTTGGATGACATCACCATATGCAAATCCATCTGCTGCAGGCCTTCCCCCAGGAATGCTTGCACTAGTTGTTGCATTTGGTTTGTTGTTTGGGGGTGCTTCAGTATTAGGCAGCCTTCTGCCCTCCCATGTTCATCTGAAAATATGTGTTCTCCCTGCAGTTGTTGTCCCCAGATGAGAGTTCCCTTATGCTGCCTCAGTTGAATCTCCTTTACTTGAAAGAGATGTGCCTGAGCAGCGGCCCTCCCCAGCCCTATCCCAAATCATACTTATTTTGCATAGGAGATACCATGGTCATGAAGATTATTCTCCCAGTGTGAGGTTCATTCATTGCATTCTGGGTATGCTGACCCCTGTGATTTCCCCAAATGTGGGAAACTCGACAGCATTATTTGTGGTAGTGGGGGACTGTGTTTGTGTTTTCCTCTGGTCAGCTCTGGTAAAAGTCAGATTTCTTTGTCTCAGATCTTCCTCTAGCCTTGTTCTTCTTTCGAGAATTCCCTTGTGCTGCCTCAGTTGGATCTCCTTCACTTGACAGGGGGGTACCCGAGCAGCGACCCTCCCCAGCTCTAGCCCAACTCCTACTTACCTGCCAGGTGAGATACTATGATCACTTAGGTGCTTCTCCCAGGGCAAGGCTCACCCATTGCACTCTGGGTGTGCTGCTCCTGCGATTTCCCCAAATGTGGGAAACTTGACTGCATAATTTGTGTTTCCCCTGGTCGGCTCTCGTATAATTCAGATCTCTTTGTCTCAGGTCTCTCTCCAGCCTAGTTTGCTGTCTGTTTCCACTTCTCTTTTCTTAAGTGCCTTCCAATGCACAATGCAAACTACAGGTAGTGCTGCAGGGCCCACACCCTTTTACTTGCCGTACAGAGCAGCTCTGGAGCTGTTACAGTGCCCAGCTGCTGCAAGAAATCAGCTTGAATGCTTCAGGGGCTGGGGCATAGCAAACATGAGCCCCACACCGAAGGAGGGTGGGGGTGTTTAATGTGAACTAAGGGTCATCCAAGCGCCGCAAAAGGCCGCCATGCCCTGCATACCCCTTTTCTCTTTTCATATGCAGATGAGGGTTCCAGCCAACTTTGGCCCACTGCTTGGATGACATCACCGTATGCAAATCCGTCTTCTGCAGAACTTCCCCCAGGAATGCTTGTACTAGTTGTTGCATTTGGTTTGTTGTTTGGGGGTGCTTCAGTATTAGGCAGCCTTCTGCCCTCCCATGTTCATCTGAAAATATGTGTTCTCCCTGCAGTTGTTGTCCCCAGATGGGAGTTCCCTTGTGCTGCCTCAGTTGAATCTCCTTTACTTGACAGAGATGTGCCTGAGCAGCGGCCCTCCCCAGCCCTATCCCAAATCATACTTATTTTGCATAGGAGATACCATTTTCATGAAGATTGTTCTCCGAGGGTGAGGTTCATTCATTGCATTTTGGGTATGCTGACCCCTGTGATTTCCCCAAATGTGGGAAACTCGACTGCATTATTTGTGGTAGTGGGGGACTGTGTTTGTGCTTTCCTCTGGTCAGCTCTGGTAAAAATCAGATTTCTTTATATCAGATCTTCCTCTAGCCTTGTTCTTCTTTCGAGAGTTCCCTTGTGCTGCCTCAGTTGGATCTCTTTCACTTGAGAGGGGGGTGCCCGAGCAGTGACCCTCCCCAGCTCTAGCCCAACTCCTACTTACCTGCCAGGTGAGATACTATGATCATGAAGGTGCTTCTCCCAGGGCAAGGCTCACCCATTGCACTCTGGTTGTGCTGCCCCTGCGATTTCCCCAAATGTGGGAAACTTGACTGCATAATTTGTGTTTCCCTTGGTCATCTCTCGTATAATTCAGATCTCTTTGTCTCAGGTCTCTCTCCAGCCTAGTTTGCTGTCTGTTTCCACTTCTCTTTTCTTGAGCCGCTCCGTTCTATGCCCTTGCGCACTATCCTGACTTCTCCCGTCTGCTTACTTCGTGCCTTCCAACGCACAATGCAAACTACAGGTAGTGCTGCAGGGCCCACACCCTTTTACTTGCCTTACAGAGCAGCTCTGGAGCAGTTACAGTGCCCAGCTGCTGCAAGAAATCAGCTTGAATGCTTCAGGGGCTGGGGCATAGCCAACATGAGCCCCACACCGAAGGAGGGTGGAGGTGTGTAATGCGAACTAGGGGTCATCCAAGCGCCGCAAAAGGCCGCCATGCCCTGCACGCCCCTTTTCTCTTTTCATATGCAGACGAGGGTTGAAGCCAACTTTGACCCACTGCTTGGATGGCATCACCATATGCAAATCCATCTGCTGCAGGCCTTCCCCCAGGAATGCTTGCACTAGTTGTTGCATTTGGTTTGTTGTTTGGGGGTGCTTCAGTATTAGGCAGCCTTCTGCCCTCCCATGTTCATCTGAAAATATGTGTTCTCCCTGCAGTTGTTGTCCCCAGATGAGAGTTCCCTTGTGCTGCCTCAGTTGAATCTCCTTTACTTGACAGAGATGTGCCTGAGCAGCGGCCCTCCCCAGCCCTATCCCAAATCATACTTATTTTGCATAGGAGAGACCATGGTCTTGAAGATTGTTCTCCCAGGGTGAGGTTCATTCATTGCATTCTGGGTATGCTGACCCCTGTGATTTCCCCAAATGTGGGAAACTCAACTGCATTATTTGTGGTAGTGGGGGACTGTGTTTGTGCTTTCCTCTGGTCAGCTCTGGTAAAAGTCAGATTTCTTTGTTTCAGATCTTCCTCTAGCCTTGTTCTTCTTTCGAGAGTTCCCTTGTGCTGCCTCAGTTGGATCTCCTTCACTTGACAGGGGGGTGCCCGTGCAGCGACTCTCCCCAGCCCTAGCCCAACTTATACTTACCTGCCAGGTGAGATGCTATAATCATGAAGGTGCTTCTCCCAGGGCAAGGCTCACCCATTGCACTCTGGATGTGCTGCCCCTGCGATTTCCCCAAATGTGGGAAACTTGACTGCATAATTTGTGTTTCCCCTGGTCGGCTCTGGTATAATTCAGATCTCTTTGTCTCAGGTCTCTCTCCAGCCTAGTTTGCTGTCTGTTTCCACTTCTCTTTTCTTAAGCCGCTCCATTCTATGGCCTTGCGCACTATCCTTACTTCTCCCGTCTGCTTACTTTGTGCCTTCCAATGCACAATGCAAACTACAGGTAGTGCTGCAGGGCCCACACCCTTTTACTTGCCGTACAGAGCAGCTCTGGAGCAGTTACAGTGCCCAGCTAATGCAAGAAATCAGCTTGAATGCTTCAGGGGCTGGGGCATAGCCAACATGAGCCCCACACCGAAGGAGGGTGGAGGTGTTTAATGCGAACTAGGGGTCATCCAAGCGCCGCAAAAGGCCGCCATGCCCTGCACGCCCCTTTTCTCTTTTCATATAAAGACGAGGGTTGAAGCCAACTTTGACCCACTGCTTTGGATGACATCACCATATGCAAATCCATCTGCTGCAGGCCTTCCCCCAGGAATGCTTGCACTAGTTGTTGCATTTGGTTTGTTGTTTGGGGGTGCTTCAGTATTAGGCAGCCTTCTGCCCTCCCATGTTCATCTGAAAATATGTGTTCTCCCTGCAGTTGTTGTCCCCAGATGAGAGTTCCTTTATGCTGCCTCAGTTGAATCTCCTTTACTTGACAGAGATGTGCCTGAGCAGCGGCCCTCCCCAGCCCTATCCCAAATCATACTTATTTTGCATAGGAGAGACCATGGTCATGAAGATTATTCTCCCAGTATGAGGTTCATTCATTGCATTCTGGGTATGCTGACCCCTGTGATTTCCCCAAATGTGGGAAACTCGACAGCATTATTTGTGGTAGTGGGGGACTGTGTTTGTGTTTTCCTCTGGTCAGCTCTGGTAAAAGTCAGATTTCTTTGTCTCAGATCTTCCTCTAGCCTTGTTCTTCTTTCGAGAATTCCCTTGTGCTGCCTCAGTTGGATCTCCTTCACTTGACAGGGGGGGTACCCGAGCAGCGACCCTCCCCAGCTCTAGCCCAACTCCTACTTACCTGCCAGGTGAGATACTATGATCACGTAGGTGCTTCTCCCAGGGCAAGGCTCACCCATTGCACTCTGGGTGTGCTGCTCCTGCGATTTCCCCAAATGTGGGAAACTTGACTGCATAATTTGTGTTTCCCCTGGACGGCTCTCGTATAATTCAGATCTCTTTGTCTCAGGTCTCTCTCCAGCCTAGTTTGCTGTCTGTTTCCACTTCTCTTTTCTTAAGTGCCTTCCAATGCACAATGCAAACTACAGGTAGTGCTGCATTGCCCACACCCTTTTACTTGCCTTACAGAGCAGCTCTGGAGCTGTTACAGTGCCAAGCTGCTGCAAGAAATCAGCTTGAATGCTTCAGGGGCTGGGGCATGGCCAACATGAGCCCCACACCGAAGGAGGGTGGGGGTGTTTAATGCGAACTAAGGGTCATCCAAGCGCCGCAAAAGGCCGCCATGCCCTGCATACCCCTTTTCTCTTTTCATATGCAGATGAGGGTTCCAGCCAACTTTGGCCCACTGCTTGGATGACATCACCGTATGCAAATCCGTCTTCTGCAGACCTTCCCCCAGGAATGCTTGTACTAGTTGTTGCATTTGGTTTGTTGTTTGGGCGTGCTTCAGTATTAGGCAGCCTTCTGCCCTCCCATGTTCATCTGAAAATATGTGTTCTCCCTGCAGTTGTTGTCCCCAGATGAGAGTTCCCTTGTGCTGCCTCAGTTGAATCTCCTTTACTTGACAGAGATGTGCCTGAGCAGCGGCCCTCCCCAGCCCTATCCCAAATCATACTTATTTTGCATAGGAGATACCATGGTCATAAAGACTGTTCTCCCAGGATGAGGTTCATTCATTGCATTCTGGGTATGCTGACCCCTGTGATTTCCCCAAATGTGGGAAACTCAACTGCATTATTTGTGGTAGTGGGGGACTGTTTTTGTGTTTTCCTCTGGTCAGCTCTGGTAAAAGTCAGATTTCTTTGTCTCAGATCTTCCTCTAGCCTTGTTCTTCTTTCGAGAGTTCCATTGTGCTGCCTCAGTTTGATCTCCTTCACTTGACAGGGGGGTACCCGAGTAGCGACCCTCCCCAGCTCTAGCCCAACTCCTACATACCTGCCAGGTGAGATACTATGATCATGAAGGTGCTTCTCCCAGGGCAAGGCTCACCCATTGCACTCTGGGTGTGCTGCTCCTGCGATTTCCCCAAATGTGGGAAACTTGACTGCATAATTTGTGTTTCCCCTGGTCGGCGCTTGTATAATTCAGATCTCTTTGTCTCAGGTCTCTCTCCAGCCTAGTTTGCTGTCTGTTTCCACTTCTCTTTTCTTGAGCCCCTGCCGTCTATGCCCTTGTGCACTCTCCTGACTTCTCCTGTCTGCTTACTTTGTGCCTTCCAACGCACAATGCGAACTACAGGTAGTGCTGCAGGGCCCACACCCTTTTACTTGCCTTACAGAGCAGCTCTGGAGCTGTTACAGTGCCCAGCTGCTGCAAGAAATCAGCTTGAATACTTCAGGGGCTGGGGCATAGCCAACATGAGCCCCACACCGAAGGAGAATGGAGGTGTTTAATGCGAACTAGGGGTCATCCAAGCACCGCAAAAGGCCGCCATGCCCTGCATAACCCTTTTTTCTTTGCATATGCAGATGAGGGTTCCAGCCAACTTTGGCCCACTGCTTGGATGACATCACCGTATGCAAATCCGTCTTCTGCAGACCTTCTCCCAGGAATGCTTTTACTAGTTGTTGCATTTGGTTTGTTGTTTGGGGGTGCTTCAGTATTAGGCAGCCTTCTGCCCTCCCATGTTCATCTGAAAATATGTGTTCTCCCTGCAGTTGTTGTCCCCAGATGAGAGTTCCCTTGTGCTGCCTCAGTTGAATCTCCTTTACTTGACAGAGATGTGCCTGAGCAGCGGCCCTCCCCAGCCCTATCCCAAATCATACTTATTTTGCATAGGAGATACCTTGGTCATGAAGATTGTTCTCCCAGGGTTAGGTTCATTCATTGCATTCTGGGTATGCTGACCCCTGTGATTTCCCCAAATGTGGGAAACTCAACTGCATTATTTGTGGTAGTGGGGGACTGTGTTTGTGCTTTCCTCTGGTCAGCTCTGGTAAAAGTCAGATTTCTTTGTCTCAGATCTTCCTCTAGCCTTGTTCTTCTTTCGAGAGTTCCCTTGTGTTGCCTCAGTTGGATCTCCTTCACTTGACAGGGGGGTGCCCGAGCAGCGACCCTCCCCAGCTCTAGCCCAACTCCTACTTACCTGCCAGGTGAGATACTATGATCATGTAGGTGCTTCTCCCAGGGCAAGGCTCACCCATTGCACTCTGGGTGTGCTGCCCCTGCGATTTCCCCAAATGTGGGAAACTTGACTGCATAATTTGTGTTTCCCCTGGTCGGCTCTCATATAATTCAGATCTCTTTGTCTCAGGTCTCTCTCCAGCCTAGTTTGCTGTCTGTTTCCACTTCTTTTTTCTTGAGCCCCTCCCTTCTATACCCTTGTGGACTCTCTTGACTTCTCCTCCTGTCTGCTTACTTTGTGCCTTCCAACGCACAATGCAAACTACAGGTAGTGCTGCAGGGCCCACACCCTTTTACTTGCCTTTCAGAGCAGCTCTGGAGCTGTTACAGTGCCCAGCTGCTGCAAGAAATCAGCTTGAATGCTTCAGGGGCTGGGGCATAGCCAACATGAGCCCCACACCGACGGAGGGTGGAGGTGTTTAATGCGAACTAAGGGTCATCCAAGCGCCGCAAAAGGCCGCCATGCCCTGCATACCCCTTTTCTCTTTTCATATGCAGATGAGGGTTCCAGCCAACTTTGGCCCACTGCTTGGATGACATCACCGTATGCAAATCCGTCTTCTGCAGACCTTCCCCCAGGAATGCTTGTACTATTTGTTGCATTTGGTTTGTTGTTTGGGGTGCTTCAGTATTAGGCAGCCTTCTGCTCTCCCATGTTCATCTGAAAATATGTGTTCTCCCTGCAGTTGTTGTCCCCAGATGAGAGTTCCCTTGTGCTGCCTCAGTTGAATCTCCTTTACTTGACAGAGATGTGCCTGAGCAGCGGCCCTCCCCAGCCCTATCCCAAATCATACTTATTTTGCATAGGAGATACCATGGTCATGAAGATTGTTCTCCCAGGGTGAGGTTCATTCATTGCATTCTGGGTATGCTGACCCCTGTGATTTCCCCAAATGTGGGAAACTCGACTGCATTATTTGTGGTAGTGGGGGACTGTGTTTGTGCTTTCCTCTGGTCAGCTCTGGTAAAAGTCAGATTTCTTTGTCTCAGATCTTCCTCTAGCCTTGTTCTCTTTTTGAGAGTTTCCTTGTGCTGCCTCAGTTGGATCTCCTTCACTTGACAGGGGGGTGCCCGAGCAGCGACCCTCCCCAGCTCAAGCCCAACTCCTACTTACCTGCCAGGTGAGATACTATGATCAGGAAGGTGCTTCTCCCAGGGCAAGGCTCACCCATTGCACTCTGGGTGTGCTGCTCCTACGATTTCCCCAAATGTGGGACACTTGATTGCATAATTTGTGTTTCCTCTGGTCGGCTACTCGTATAATTCAGATCTCTTTGTCTCAGGTCTCTCTTTAGCCTAGTTTGCTGTCTGTTTCCACTTCTCTTTTCTTGAGCCCCTGCCTTCTATGCCCTTGTGCACTCTCCTGACTTCTCCTGTCTGCTTATTTTGTGCCTTCCAACGCACAATGCAAACTACAGGTAGTGCTGCAGGGCCAACACCCTTTTACTTGCCTTACAGAGCAGCTCTGGAGCTGTTACAGTGCCCAGCTGCTGCAAGAAATCAGCTTGAATGCTTCAGGGGCTGGGGCATAGCCAACATGAGCCCCACACCGACGGAGGGTGGAGGTGTTTAATGCGAACTAAGGGTCATCCAAGCACCGCAAAAGGCCGCCATGCCCTGCATAACCCTTTTCTCTTTTCATATGCAGATGAGGGTTCCAGCCAACCTTGGCCCACTGCTTGGATGACATCACCGTATGCAAATCCGTCTTCTGCAGACCTTTTCCCAGGAATGCTTGTACTAGTTGTTGCATTTGGTTTGTTGTTTGGGGGTGCTTCAGTATTAGGCAGCCTTCTGCTCTCCCATTTTCATCTGAAAATATGTGTTCTCCCTGCTGTTGTTGTCCCCAGATGAGAGTTCCCTTGTGCTGCCTCAGTTGAATCTCCTTTACTTGACAGAGATGTGCCTGAGCAGCGGCCCTCCCCAGCCCTATCCCAAATCATACTTATTTTGCATAGGAGATACCATTATCATGAAGATTGTTCTCCCAGGGTGAGGTTCATTCATTGCATTCTGGGTATGCTGACCCCTGTGATTTCCCCAAATGTGGGAAACTCGACTGCATTATTTGTGGTAGTGGGGGACTGTGTTTGTGCTTTCCTCTGGTCAGCTCTGGTAAAAGTCAGATTTCTTTGTCTCAGATCTTCCTCTAGCCTTGTTCTTTTTTCGAGAGTTTCCTTGTGCTGCCTCAGATGGATCTCCTTCACTTGGCAGGGGGGTGCCCGAACAGCGACCCTCCCCAGCTCTAGCCCAACTCCTACTTACCTGCCAGGTGAGATACTATGATCAGGAAGGTGCTTCTCCCAGGGCAAGGCTCACCCAATGCACTCTGGGTGTGCTGCTCCTAAGATTTCCCCAAATGTGGGACACTTGATTACATAATTTGTGTTTCCTCTGGTCGGCTCTCGTATAATTCAGATCTCTTTGTCTCAGGTCTCTCTCCAGCCTAGTTTGCTGTCTGTTTCCACTTCTCTTTTCTTGAGCCGCTCCCTTCTATGCCCTTGTGCACTATCCTGACTTCCCCGTCTGCTTACTTTGTGCCTTCCAACGCACAATGCAAACTACAGGTAGTGCTGCAGGGCCCACACCCTTTTACTTGCTTTACAGAGCAGCTCTGGAGCTGTTACAGTGCCCAGCTGCTGCAAGAAATCAGCTTGAATGCTTCAGGGGCTGGGGCATAGCCAACATGAGCCCCACACCGAAGGAGGGTGGAGGTGTTTAATGCGAACTAGGGGTCATCCAAGCGCCGCAAAAGGCCGCCATGCCCTGCACACCCCTTTTTATTTTCATATGCAGACGAGGGTTGAAGCCAACTTTGACCCACTGCTTGGATGACATCACCATATGCAAATCCATCTGTGGCAGGCCTTCCCCCAGGAATGCTTGCACTAATTGTTGCATTTGGTTTGTTGTTTGGGGGTGCTTCAGTATTAGGCAGCCTTCTGCCCTCCCATGTTCATCTGAAAATATATGTTCTCCCTGCAGTTGTTGTCCCAAGATGAGAGTTCCCTTGTGCTGCCTCAGTTGAATCTCCTTTACTTGACAGAGATGTGCATGAGCAGCGGCCCTCCCCAGCCCTATTCCAAATCATACTTATTTTGCATAGGAGATACCATGGTCATGAAGATTTTTCTCCCAGGGTGAGGTTCATTCATTGCATTTTGGGTATGCTGACCGCTGTGATTTCCCCAAATGTGGGAAACTTGACTGCATTATTTGTGGTAGTGGGAGACTGTGTTTGTGCTTTCCTCTGGTCAGCTCTGGTAAAAGTCAGATTTCTTTGTCTCAGATTTTCCTTTAGCCTTGTTCTTCTTTCGAGAGTTCCCTTGTGCTGCCTCAGTTTGATCTCCTTCACTTTACAGGGGGGTACACGAGCAGCGACCCTCCCCAGCTCTAGCCCAACTCCTACTTACCTGCTAGGTGAGATACTATGATCATGAAGGTGCTTCTCCCAGGGCAAGGCTCACCCATTGTACTCTGGGTGTGCTGCTCCTGCGATTTCCCCAAATGTGGGAAACTTGACTGCATAATTTGTGTTTCCCCTGGTCGGCTCTCGTATAATTCAGATCTCTTTGTCTCAGGTCTCTCTCCAGCCTAGTTTGCTGTCTGTTTCCACTTCTCTTTTCTTCAGCCGCTCCCTTCTATACCCTTGTGCACTATCCTGACTTCTCCTCCCGTCTGCTTACTTTGTGCCTTCCAATGCACAATGCAAACTACAGGTAGTGCTGCAGGGCCCACACCCTTTTACTTGCCTTACAGAGCAGCTCTGGAGCTGTTACAGTGCCCAGCTCCTGCAAGAAATCAGCTTGAATGCTTCAAGGGCTGGGGCATAGCCAACATGAGCCCCACACCGAAGGAGGGTGGAGGTGTTTAATGCAAACAAGGGGTCAGACAAGCGCCGCAAAAGGCCACCATGCCCTGCACGCCCCTTTTCTGTTTTCATATGCAGACGAGGGTTGAAGCCAACTTTGACCCACTGCTTGGATGACATCACCATATGCAAATCCATCTGCGGCAGGCCTTCCCCCAGGAATGCTTGCACTAGTTGTTGCATTTGGTTTGTTGTTTGGGGGTGCTTCAGTATTAGGCAGCCTTCTGCCCTCCCATGTTCATCTGAAAATATGTGTTCTCCCTGCAGTTGTTGTCCCCAGATGAGAGTTCCCTTGTGCTGCCTCAGTTGAATCTCCTTAACTTGACAGAGATGTGCCTGAGCAGCGGCCCTCCCCAGCTCTATCCCAAATCATACTTATTTTGCATAGGAGATACCATGGTCATGAAGATTATTCTCCCAGGGTGAGGTTCATTCATTGCATTCTGGGTATGCTGACCCCTGTGATTTCCCCAAATGTGGGAAACTTGACTGCTTTATTTGTGGTAGTGGGGGACTGTGTTTGTGTTTTCCTCTGGTCAGCTCTGGTAAAAGTCAGATTTCTTTGTTTCAGATCTTCCTCTAGCCTTGTTCTTCTTTCGAGAGTTCCCTTGTGCTGCCTCAGTTGGATCTCCTTCACTTGACAGGGGGGTGCCCGAGCAGAGACCCTCCCCAGCTCTAGCCCAACTCCTACTTACCTGCCAGGTGAGATACTATGATCATGAAGGTGCTTCTCCCAGGGCAAGGCTCACCCATTGCACTCTGGGTGTGCTGCCCCTGCGATTTCCCCAAATGTGGGAAACTTGACTGCATAATTTGTGTTTCCCCTGGTCGGCTCTCGTATAATTCAGATCTCTTTGTCTCAGGTCTCTCTCCAGCCTAGTTTGCTGTCTGTTTCCACTTCTCTTTTCTTAAGCCGCTCCCTTCTATGCCCTTGCGCACTATCCTGACTTCTCCTCCTGTCTGCTTACTTTGTGCCTTCCAACGCACAATGCGAACTACAGGTAGTGCTGCAGGGCCCACACCCTTTTACTTGCCTTACAGAGCAGCTCTGGAGCTGTTACAGTGCCCAGCTGCTGCAAGAAATCAGCTTGAATGCTTCAGGGGCTGGGGCATAGCCAACATGAGCCCCACACCAAAGGAGGTTGGAGGTGTTTAATGCAAACTAGGGGTCAGCCAAGCGCCGCAAAAGGCCACCATGCCCTGCACGCCCCTTTTCTCTTTTCATATGCAGACGAGGGTTGAAGCCAACTTTGACCCACTGCTTGGATGACATCACCATATGCAAATCCATCTGCGGCAGGCCTTCCCCCAGGAATGCTTGCACTAGTTGTTGCATTTGGTTTGTTGTTTGGGGGTGCTTCAGTATTAGGCAGCCTTCTGCCCTCCCATGTTCATCTGAAAATATATGTTCTCCCTGCAGTTGTTGTCCCCAGATGAGAGTTCCCTTGTGCTGCCTCAGTTGAATCTCCTTTACTTGATAGAGATGTGCATGAGCAGCGGCCCTCCCCAGCCCTATTCCAAATCATACTTATTTTGCATAGGAGATACCATGGTCATGAAGATTTTTCTCCCAGGGTGAGGTTCATTCATTGCATTTTGGGTATGCTGACCCCTGTGATTTCCCCAAATGTGGGAAACTTGACTGCATTATTTGTGGTAGTGGGAGGCTGTGTTTGTGATTTCTTCTGGTCAGCTCTGGTAAAAGTCAGATTTCTTTGTCTCAGATTTTCCTTTAGCCTTGTTCTTCTTTCGAGAGTTCCCTTGTGCTGCCTCAGTTGGATCTCCTTCACTTTACAGGGGGGTACCCGAGCAGCAACCCTCCCCAGCTCTAGACCAACTCCTACTTACCTGCCAGGTGAGATACTATGATCATGAAGGTGCTTCTCCCAGGGCAAGGCTCACCCATTGTACTCTGGGTGTGCTGCTCCTGCGATTTCCCCAAATGTGGGAAACTTGACTGCATAATTTGTGTTTCCCCTGGTCGGCTCTCGTATAATTCAGATCTCTTTGTCTCAGGTCTCTCTCCAGCCTAGTTTGCTGTCTGTTTCCACTTCTCTTTTCTTCAGCCGCTTCCTTCTATACCCTTGTGCACTATCCTGACTTCTCCTCCCGTCTGCTTACTTTGTACAATGCAAACTACAGGTAGTGCTGCAGGGCCCACACCCTTTTACTTGCCTTACAGAGCAGCTCTGGAGCTGTTACAGTGCCCAGCTGCTGCAAGAAATCAGCTTGAATGCTTCAGGGGCTGGGGCATAGCCAACATGAGCCCCACACCGAAGGAGGGTGGAGGTGTTTAATGCAAACTAGGGGTCAGTCAAGCGCCGCAAAAGGCCACCATGCCCTGCACGCCCCTTTTCTGTTTTCATATGCAGACGAGGGTTGAAGCCAACTTTGACCCACTGCTTGGATGACATCACCATATGCAAATCCATCTGCGGCAGGCCTTCCCCCAGGAATGCTTGCACTAGTTGTTGCATTTGGTTTGTTGTTTGGGGGTGCTTCAGTATTAGGCAGCCTTCTGCCCTCCCATGTTCATCTGAAAATATGTGTTCTCCCTGCAGTTGTTGTCCCCAGATGAGAGTTCCCTTGTGCTGCCTCAGTTGAATCTCCTTAACTTGACAGAGATGTGCCTGAGCAGCGGCCCTCCCCAGCTCTATCCCAAATCATACTTATTTTGCATAGGAGATACCATGGTCATGAAGATTATTCTCCCAGGGTGAGGTTCATTCATTGCATTCTGGGTATGCTGACCCCTGTGATTTCCCCAAATGTGGGAAACTCGATTGCTTTATTTGTGGTGGTGGGGGACTGTGTTTGTGTTTTCTTCTGGTCAGCTCTGGTAAAAGTCAGATTTCTTTGTTTCAGATCTTCCTCTAGCCTTGTTCTTCTTTTGAGAGTTCCCTTGTGCTGCCTCAGTTGGATCTCCTTCTCTTAACAGGGGGGTGCCCGAGCAGCGACCCTCCCCAGCTCTAGCCCAACTCCTACTTACCTGCCAGGTGAGATACTATGATCATGAAGGTGCTTCTCCCAGGGCAAGGCTCACCCATTGCACTCTGGGTGTGCTGCCCCTGCGATTTCCCCAAATGTGGGAAACTTGACTGCATAATTTGTGTTTCCCCTGGTCGGCTCTCGTATAATTCAGATCTCTTTGTCTCAGATCTCTCTACAGCCTAGTTTGCTGTCTGTTTCCACTTCTCTTTTCTTCAGCCGCTCCCTTCTATACCCTTGTGCACTATCCTGACTTCTCCTCCCGTCTGCTTACTTTGTGCCTTCCAATGTACAATGCAAACTACAGGTAGTGCTGCAGGGCCCACACCCTTTTACTTGCCTTACAGAGCAGCTCTGGAGCTGTTACAGTGCCCAGCTGCTGCAAGAAATCTGCTTGAATGCTTCAGGGGATGGGGCATGGCCAACATGAGCCCCACACCAAAGGAGGGTGGAGGTGTTTAATGCGAACTAGGGGTCATCCAAGCACCGCAAAAGGCCGCCATGCCCTGCACGCCCCTTTTCTCTTTTCATATGCAGATGAGGGTTGAAGCCAACTTTGACCAACTGCTTGGATGACATCACCGTATGCAAATCCGTCTTCTGCAGAACTTCCCCCAGGAATGCTTGCACTAGTTGTTGCATTTGGTTTGTTGTTTGGGGGTGCTTCAGTATTAGGCAGCCTTCTGCCCTCCCATGTTCATCTAAAAATATGTGTTCTCCCTGCAGTTGTTGTCCCCAGATGAGAGTTCCCTTGTGCTGCCTCAGTTGAATCTCCTTTACTTGACAGAGATGTGCCTGAGCAGCGGCCCTCCCCAGCCCTATTCCAAATCATACTTATTTTGCATAGGAGATACCATGGTCATGAAGATTGTTCTCTCAGGGTGAGGTTCATTCATTGCATTTTGGGTATGCTGACCCCTGTGATTTCCCCAAATGTGGGAAACTTGACTGCATTATTTGTGGTAGTGGGGGACTGTGTTTGTGCTTTCCTCTGGTCAGCTCTGGTAAAAGTCAGATTTCTTTGTCTCATATTTTACTCTAGCCTTGTTCTTCTTTCGAGAGTTCCCTTGTGCTGCCTCAGTTGGATCTCCTTCACTTGACAGGGGGGTACCCGAGCAGCGACCCTCCCCAGCTCTAGCCCAAATCCTACTTACCTGCCAGGTGAGATACTATGATCATGAAGGTGCTTCTCCCAGGGCAAGGCTCACCCATTGCACTCTGGGTGTGCTGCTCCTGCGATTTCCCCAAATGTGGGAAACTTGACTGCATAATTTGTGTTTCCCCTGGTCGGCTCTCGTATAATTCAGATCTCTTTGTCTCAGGTCTCTCTCCAGCCTAGTTTGCTGTCTGTTTCCACTTCTCTTTTCTTGAGCCGCTCCCTTCTATGCCCTTGCGCACTATCCTGACTTCTCCTCCTCTCTGCTTACTTTGTGCCTTCCAACGCACAATGCGAACTACAGGTAGTGCTGCAGGGCCCACACCCTTTTACTTGCCTTACAGAGCAGCTCTGGAGCTGTTACAGTGCCCAGCTGCTGCAAGAAATCAGCTTGAATGCTTCAGGGGCTGGGGCATAGCCAACATGAGCCCCACACCGAAGGAGGGTGGAGGTGTTTAATGCGAACTAGGGGTCATCCAAGCGCCGCAAAAGGCCGCCATGCCCTGCACGCCCCTTTTCTCTTTTCATATGCAGACGAGGGTTGAAGCCAACTTTGACCCACTGCTTGGATGACATCACCATATGCAAATCCGTCTTCTGCAGAACTTCCCCCAGGAATGCTTGTACTAGTTGTTGCATTTGGTTTGTTGTTTGGGGGTGCTTCAGTATTAGGCTGCCTTCTGCCCTCCCATGTTCATCTGAAAATATGTGTTCTCCCTGCAGTTGTTGTCCCCAGATGAGAGTTCCCTTGTGCTGCCTCAGTTGAATCTCCTTTACTTGACAGAGATGTGCATGAGCAGCGGCCCTCCCCAGCCCTATTCCAAATCATACTTATTTTGCATAGGAGATACCATGGTCATGAAGATTGTTCTCCCAGGGTGAGGTTCATTCATTGCATTCTGGGTATGCTGACCTCTGTGATTTCCCCAAATGTGGGAAACGCGACTGCTTTATTTGTGGTAGTGGGGGACTGTGTTTGTGTTTTCCTCTGGTCAGCTCTGGTAAAAGTCAGATTTCTTTGTTTCAGATCTTCCTCTAGCCTTGTTCTTCTTTCGAGAGTTCCCTTGTGCTGCCTCAGTTGGATCTCCTTCACTTGACAGGGGGGTGCCCGAGCAGCGACCCTCCCCAGCTCTAGCCCAACTCCTACTTACCTGCCAGGTGAGATACTATGATCATGAAGGTGCTTCTCCCAGGGCAAGGCCCACCATTGCACTCTGGGTGTGCTGCCCCTGCGATTTCCCGAAATGTGGGAAACTTGACTGCATAATTTGTGTTTCCCCTGGTCGGCTCTCGTATAATTTAGATCTCTTTGTCTCAGGTCTCTCTCCAGCCTAGTTTGCTGTCTGTTTCCACTTCTTTTTTCTTGAGCCCCTCCCATCTATACCCTTGTGCACTATCCTGACTTCTCCTCCCGTCTGCTTACTTTGTGCCTTCCAATGCACAATGCAAACTACAGGTAGTGCTGCAGGGCCCACACCCTTTTACTTGCCTTACAGAGCAGCTCTGGAGCTGTTACAGTGCCCAGCTGCTGCAAGAAATCAGCTTGAATGCTTCAGGGGCTGGGGCATAGCCAACATGAGCCCCACACCGAAGGAGGGTGGAGGTGTTTAATGCAAACTAGGGGTCAGCCAAGCGCCGCAAAAGGCCACCATGCCCTGCACGCCCCTTTTCTCTTTTCATATGCAGACGAGGGTTGAAGCCAACTTTGACCCACTGCTTGGATGTCATCACCATATGCAAATCCATCTGCGGCAGGCCTTCCCCCAGGAATGCTTGCACTAGTTGTTGCATTTGGTTTGTTGTTTGGGGGTGCTTCAGTATTAGGCAGCCTTCTGCCCTCCATGTTCATCTGAAAATATGTGTTCTCCCTGCAGTTGTTATCCCCAGATGAGAGTTCCCTTGTGCTGCCTCAGTTGAATCTCCTTTACTTGACAGAGATGTGCCTGAGCAGCGGCCCTCCCCAGCTCTATCCCAAATCATACTTATTTTGCATAGGAGATACCATGGTCATGAAGATTATTCTCCCAGGGTGAGGTTCATTCATTGCATTCTGGGTATGCTGACCCCTGTGATTTCCCCAAATGTGGGAAACTCGACTGCTTTATTTGTGGTAGTGGGGGACTGTGTTTGTGTTTTCCTCTGGTCAGCTCTGGTAAAAGTCAGATTTCTTTGTTTCAGATCTTCCTCTAGCCTTGTTCTTCTTTCGAGAGTTCCCTTGTGCTGCCTCAGTTGGATCTCCTTCACTTGACAGGGGGGTGCCCGAGCAGCGACCCTCCCCAGCTCTAGCCCAACTCCTACTTACCTGCCAGGTGAGATACTATGATCA